>NC_090924.1:100442947-100745991 GCF_040938575.1 Ambystoma mexicanum
GGGCAAAGATTCAGCTGGCAATCATTCACCATTGTTGGCTAAAACAAGTGAAAGACATAACGTTGAGGACAGGAATGTATAGGAGGCAAAGTTAGTTCACAAAAAATGTTCACATTTCTCAGTGGAAGGTGCAGTATTCACAAGTGGAGGAGAAGGGTTCAATACACAAGGAGCACAGCAGGTACAACCAACAGCTAAAATTAATTTTGCAGGATGGGGAGAGTATAACTATTTCTCGTGGGGGGGCCCACAGAGGCAGAGGGTCCAGATTTTACGGTCCACATGGTGGAGGGTTTAATGGAGGGCAGCCTAGATTTGGAATACACACATAGCAATGTTGGACATGTGGTAATATGGAACAGATTTTACAAGTCTGTAGAAACAGGCGAGGGATGCAACAGAATTGGCCAGTAGAAGATCCAAGAGGAGGGGGGAATACATTTAACCCAACATATATCACAGAACAACCTGGAAATTAGGCCCAAGATCACACACAGTATCAGACACAAGCACCACAAATGCAACCCACACAACAAGGAATGCAACCCAATGGCAACAAACATCAATGCAAGCACAGCAAGCGCCAATACAGACACAGCAGGTATTGGTGCAGATGCAAGCACCAGGTCAACAGAATGTAGTGGAACCATGGAACGCAAGCATATTGCCACCGACAACCACACCTAGGGTAGGGGGTGTAACTGTAGTGGGAGGGCATTCTTTTACAGGCACAGAATTGGACGTATATCCACAATAGGACAGCCCACAGACTGACTTGATGTGTTCCATCCTATCGATTACAACAGACCCACAAGAGTAACCGAGGGTTGGTGTCACCATAGGTGACATAACATTCTCCTTTTCAGTATATACTGGGGTGATTTGATGCTGTATTAGAGAAGCAAAATTCACAATGTAAGGCATTTCAATGAATACACAAGGATTTTCTGGGGTGACAAGTATGGTTCCTTTTACTGTTATGTTATGTTATGTTATTTTGCATTTGTACAGCGCCTTATGTACCAATGGTATGATCTCAAGGCACTGGTAGGTTGAACGCCCTCGGAAACCGCAGTTCAAGTCAGTTGAGAGTGAGAGAGTCGTAAAGTGCGTGGGCGCACCAGGTATGTGTGCAGCTGGTGTGGTTGTTGCATGATAGCTGATTCTTAACGGTAGGTGTGGTGCAGAGGAGATCAATTGAATGTGTTCTGTCTGGAGGGTGGACATTCAGACTGAGTTGTGGCTGCGTTAGGCCTGAGGAGACGCTTAAGCTAGCGGGCGTGTGCTAGGTATCTGTTTTATAAGGATGATGGGTAGTTTGATGGGTAATGTTAGTATGAGAACAGCTGACGAATTACCCATCACAATAGCAGAACACAGCCTGTCCATGCCATTATTATAGTCCCGCAAGACACCGGTCAACATATTGGGGAGAAATTTCATAAGCAAATTGAACATGGCGTTATCATTCACTGACTAGGGAATAATATGTTACACCCCAGGGATTCATTATGTAAATGCACAAGAATTCATAACAGCATTCTTTGGTCAGAAAGTACAAAGGGGCATGCTATTTGAGTTTGAAGTATTCCTTTATAGGGTACACATATCATTAGCATGGCTTCTGAGGATACAGGGCAGACTGCTATGACTATTTCAGACCAGCAGTGCCCATGGAAGAGGAGGAAGGGCAGGTGAATACAATAGAACTAGAAGCAGCAATAGTAAGGGAAGAATTAGTAATTTAGCATGGATTTGACCAGGAAGGAATAAACTGGAGAACAGTGATAGCTCTTGAGGAAGAACATAGACTGACTGACTTCACAGATGGAGACTTGTTTACAGGCGATGACTCAGATGACGAAGTGTTGTTTAATGTAAGTCTTCCGAATCAGCTGCAATTTGAAAACAGAGAGATACCTCAGAGAATGTCACCAGTGCAAAAGCTTCCATCCTTTCTCCAGGAAGATTTGGCACGTACGCCAAGAACATTGTGGACCAGCAACCCATATGGTGTTGGTTTACTCAAAGGAGTGGGGGCAGTCACTATTAAATTGAAGCAAGGAGTTATTTTACTGTGGGTGAGACAATATCCAATGTCAAAAGAAGCAGATGAAGGCATTTATGACACCATTGCTGCCCTAATGCAACAAGGGATATTGATGCCATCAGAATCCCCATGTAACACAGCTGTGTACCCATTGATAAAAGCAACAGGGTGGTCGTGGAGATTTATTCTGGATTTACGCACCGCACCATGAACAATATAGATGAGGCTGAGTTCCTCTTGGTCCCGAACCGAGCTACAATATTGTGTAAAATCCCATCCAAAGCTAAATATTTTAGAGTGTTTGATTTAAAAAATGCTTTCTTTTTGACCCCATTGCATGAAGAGAGTCAGTATTTGACCTTGTTAACCTATGAAGGAATCAAACTAAAGCATACTCATTTTCCCCAGAGGTACTGTGAGTCCTATTCTGCCTTCAACAAAGAGGACTTGTGAAACACGCAACTTCACAGTACAGTAGTAAGATATGTAGATTACATGTTAGTGAGCAGCAAAACAGAGGAAGAATGCAGGAGAGATTGCAGTATTGGCAGAGACTGAGTACAAGATTGACAAAAAGAAAATGCAATATTGACAGGAACAAGTATTATACATAGGTCAGCTAATATCAAAAGAAGGAAGGAAAATTACACCTGAAAGAGCAGGAGCAATCAGGACATCCAGACCAGAGACGGTGAAGGGATTACAGCAATGACCAGGTCTTTGCAATTATTGCAGGGTGTGGGTCTTTGATTACAGCACATATGAAAGACGACTTTTAAAGGGACTCAAGGAAGCACAGAAAGACAACAGTTACAAAGTCTGGACCGATGAGATGATAGATGCTTTTGATGAATTAAAACTAGCAATCAGCACAGTTCCTGTCTAGGGATGCCTGATTACAATTCAGAATTATTTTATTTTCTCATTCTGATGGAGTTGTGATGGCAGCTGTCCTTACACAGAAAAGTATCATGGGGCACAAGACATTAGCATTCTGCAGCAGGATTCTAAACCCAGTAATGAAAGGACCTTATCCCAGCAAACAGATGTTGGTGGCAGCAGCCTTTGTGATTGAGAAATCTGCCAGCGTAACCATGGAATGCACAGTTACTTTATATGTTGAGCATAACCTATTTGCAATCCTCGAAAAGCCCAAAAGTGCATTCACCATGCAGAGAACCTCCGGGTATGAGGTAATTATATCAACCCATCAGTAAAAATGATCAGATGTCGAGTGGTGAATCCGGCTATATTTATAGCAGAGCCAGTGCATGACTGCACTAAAGGCACTGAATACTATGATGAGATACCACATGTCAATGAAAATACCCTACGAGGGCAGATTGTCCTCTTCATTGACGGGTCCCCATCAATAGACCAAAGCACAGGCGAATGGCACAATGGGACAGCAAAAATAAAAGCAACACTGACTAACATCTTTGAGACAACGACAAGTGCAAAACTGCCAGCGTGTTTCTTAACACAAGCAGCAGAATTAGTAGTGCTCATTTTGGCATTGACGTGTATGAAGTTGAGGCGGTAACAGTATACTCCGACTCTGCCTATGTGACATTAACAGTACACAAAGAACTGTCATGTTGGAAGAGGTGTGGCTTCTTACGCTGAGATGGCAAGAGTGAAGCATGCACCGTTATTGGGCATGCTCATAGACGCACTCCAACTTCCATCGTCCATCAAGGTGCAGACTTGATTTCTCACAGTAAGGGCCACCGAACTTGAAGCTAATACTTTCCTGAAATATCCAAATTAACGACTGCACCGAATAAATACACTTGGGCACGCAATATGGTGCTGAAAGAGGTTTTTACACATTAGCCATAGCACAGATTACAGAATTACAGGGAAGAGCGCCATCAGAAGAGCAAGAATTTGAAAACGAGGCAGGTGCTCATTGTCCCCTGCAGATGCAATGTGGTGACAGGACAGCACCGGGAAAACAGTCATGCCTTTAGGGCTGCTTAAAATAGCATTAGACCAATTGTATTACCCAGCGCACACATCTAGAGAATGCCTTGCATGGGTGATTTCTGATGGCTGCTTTGTCCCATACTTGACCAAGCATGTCAGGAATTTCATCATAAACTGTTTAATGTACGAACAATTTACTGCCAGACACACTTTGCGAACAGTGAGAGGAGCAATACCACGTCCTACTGGACCACTTCAGCATTTGCATATCGATAATGTAGATGTGCTCCAAATTTGTAACAGCTACAGGTACATGTTAGTAGTCGTATGTCCCTTTTCCCAATGGATTGAAGCAAATCAATGCAAACATTCGGATGCCACATGTGCTATGAGGTTCCTCATACATGAGGTCTTCCCAAGGTAGGTAGTGTGTCCCTTTTCCCAATGGATTGAAGCAGATCAATGCAAACATCCGGATGCCACATGTGCTATGAGGTTCCTCATACATGAGGTCTTCCCAAGGTAGGTAGTGTGTGAATTAATCTGATCGGAGAATGGTCCACATTTTTTAAATGAAGTAATTGAACAGATTACTATTCTGTTGGGTATTAATCATACATTTCTGTCTGCTTACCAACCGCAAGCAAACAGTGTTTGCGAATGACTGAACAGCCTACTAAAAGAGTGCATTGCCAAGCAAAAAGTGGCACTGAGAAAAGATTCGCTCCATTGCCTTCCTTTAGCACTGTTTGCATTACACAATTAAAGCGGCTCAGACATCACCTGACTCCACATGAGCTGGTGACGGGACACCACCTGCATATACCTCTTGTTCCTCCCACTCAAGTTCTCATTGATGCAGAAAGTGTAGCTAGCGTTTTGGGTACTGAGATGCGTGATTATTTGATGGCTACGAAGGACAGTGTTATATTTAAGTCTCTGTAGCTTTGAGCGTGGCAGGTGGAGTCAAAGAAGACAGATGAAGCCATTGAACAAATTGATTCGAAAATGCTGCTAAAGCCCCTAGTGTTATTCCTAGGGGACAAGGCCCACTGTTGAGGTTTTTGTAGATGATGGCTCCAGCCCTGTTTTAACTGACCTTTTGTAGATGAAGCATTACCCCGACAGCAGTGAAGCTCCAAGGAAGGAGTGCCTGGTTGCTGCTGGGTGACATCAAAATCTTCAAAGGAGAGACCTCCGTGCCTGTCAACACAGAGCATGAAGGAGAAGCAGAAACATGAAGAGTCCAGACGAGGTCCACCGCAAGGAATAATCAGCAGCAAAAAGACATTTGACTCCTGTAGAGACACACAGAGAATTGAGCAACCTTTCCTACAGGGACACTTTCATGAAACCGAACTTGGCATTCAAGCTTTGGAAAAACGAGTAACAAATGCTTCACAGACAATTATATTTTTTAATCGTCTAATCTTATTTAATTAACACTTATTCTTTTTTAGGAGTGTGCACCACCAGCCTTGCAGTATTATAATTCAACATAAAAGCCTATTCATATTTTTTAAGATGTTTTCTTGCCATATTAACACCATTTTTCCTGTGAATATTGACTTTTGGAAGATACTAAAAAGAACCTTCTGCTGGTGAAAACAATGGGATTTTTCAATACTGTTAGATATTCACTTTTGATCTAATTATTTGCAAAAGGTAGACACACTAGCAATTATGCTCATAGTGAAATCGTTCACATGTTGTAGCCTTTATTTTATTATCCTTATGGCAATGAGAGAATTGGTTCTTTATGATGAAGCCCGACCAGTATACAGCAATTTAACTCCTATCACAATGACAGTTTAAATGGTAACACAGGAAAAAACAGGAGAGAGTCAGAAGCTACCCCTGTTCAAAGACGCAATTGGGAGTAGGTTTGCAGCAAAAGGCTAGGTTTAGCAAATACTAGCTAAAAAACAAGGTCACAGAAATGGGCACGGTGAACTCGAAGTTCAAACTTTAATTAATATATGGACAAACATCTAAAAATTGCAGGCCTAAAACTCAACATATGGCCTTAAAAACACATGGGCCCGTAAGGGCAAAGGGTTGGCTACACATTGTAGTGAAGGGGTAGTTTAAATGGTAACCCAAGAATTCCCTGTAGTAACTACGCAGATCAAGAGACTAAACAGAAATGTATTGGATGACTTTGAGCAAATGAACATGTAGATTACCAATTTCACTCCAGTCACTACTACTTTGTGGTATTAGCACATGAGCCGTGTGGACAGAGCTGTATGCTCTCTTATCCTGAAAGGGGCCCCTAGGGGACCCTGACGTCTATGGAAACAAGGCGAATCACCACACACGATAGATACGCCAGACACGAGGTTGTATTCCCAAAGCTAGGGTTTTATTGCAAAGCAAAAGTCTCAGTTGGCCAACTCGGTCTCACGCCCCGCGCCGTGTATCTCTAGACCTTGAGGGACGCAAGAGCCATGAATTACGTACATCAGTTACATATATAGAAAATGCATATCAAACAATCAGCTATGACATGTTTAACACCCCCCCTTTATTGGGTTTCTTTGAACTTGGTGTGATGATGGACATCTCCGACCACTATGACACCTTCAAACATCTATTCTAGTAACAATTTGCAATTTGTGAGTGCGAAGGCATCTTTCAGTTGTTGAATAGAACACGGCGCTTCTGTTCTTGGAAGCGAACCACATACAGGGGGAGTTGCATTCCGGACCTTGCTATCTATCAGGTGCTATTCGCATCCTGGGAGCTGACATGCTCTAGCGGGCTCAGCAAAGGGGGGCCGTAAGAAAAGCATAATTCAAGCCTTTAACGGTATTATTCTAACATATTCTACCATATAACGAGACTGGCTGGCAGCTGAGCAATGATTAGATGCCCTGCAGCTCTGCTTCAAGGCTACATTCGGGAGGGAGCCGGGCATTCTTCCTGGCGCTGCCTACGTTTGTGTTTCAGCGAACTCTTGTTATCCTCACGGCCCTGCGGCCTTGTCCTTTTCACATACAGACAACAATGTTTCACAGTCGAGCAGTGTAAGCGTAAAATATACCGCGAAGCAATAGGAACAGAAAGCAATGAGCAATGGTTGAGAAAACAAAATGGCGATTCCTGTTACAGCAAAATGGCCGTTCATTAGCAAACTCGAAAACCTATATTTTGTCATATCGTGCATGAGATGGTTGGCCCACGGCCACCAAAATGCGTTTGCGGTTTCAAAGTAGAGGTATCCGTATTTCTAGACTGACAAACCCTCCTTTGGCCATATGCCAAACGTCTCATCTATTTATTGAAACCTCCTCTAGTGATGATGAATCTGAAGTACTTATGTCTGAGTCTTGCATGCTATCGTGGACATCATTGTCTTCATAAATATCTATTGCCATCAACTCTTTTGCTGCTCTCATCTCATTTGGGTCTGGGCTAGTTCGATCATGAGGTTGTTTTTTCTTTGTTATCATATGCATGCATCCTTCCGTACATCCCTTAGTTACCTCAACGCAAACTATGGGTAAACAATGTATACAACAACAGCACGTTAGGAATATTCCGAACACCACTACTAATATTGAGATCAAATTCCATCCCCAAGATCGTAGTATTCCCCAAAACCAATATCCTATTCCCCAGCTCCCTTCTTCAGCAGGAAGTTCAGAGCTTAGAACGTGCATTTTCTTTATTGTTTCAAAGATCGTTGGGGAATAGTCATCGACAAAAATGCAACATGCTAATCCCACTATTTTGAAAATTCCCCCACGATAAACCAGGATCACATCGAGAGCCATTCTATTTTGCAGCGTCATTAACCTGATTCCTCTTTCTTCCAACTTCATGTTAAATAATATATCTGTTGTTGTGTTTATTGTATTCTTTAGGATTCTGGACAGTTGCCTTATATTATAGGAGTTCACTATCTGCCCTAAGAATGAAATTAATGATTTTGCTACATCAGTTGCTATTAAAACACCTTTGTCAGTCCTTTTGACTCTAGTTCTGGATAATCTGGCCATGGCTGCTGTTTCTAAGAGGAAAACTCCTGGGAACAGTAGCCCTAGGTAACATGTACCTCCCCAGTTTCTGGGCAACCAAGGGTATGCTTTCTCTCCATATATAAAATAAACTGGATCACCTACGTATATTGGTTCTATTTCCCATTTTAGTACCACTGCATTCATACAACCAGCATATGTTCCGACTAAAAAAGAGCCTTTCTAGGGCTATAATTCACCGTGTAAGAGGGGGAATTGCATCTTTGTCCCCTTCTGTTCTTACACGAAACGTCATTACAGATGTTTTTTCTGGTGGGGACAATCTATCTCGTCTATTTTGTCGTGTTATCTTTCGTGTACTTTTCCTCATGGGCTCTGGGGCTATCACTTGTGCATTATGGAAAATGGAACAACCCACAGGCTTCATTATTATCTCCTCAAACTCATTCATGTTGGTTCTGTCTAATTGACCCGTATTACTCTCATTCCATTTCCCATAGAACATTGCACCTAAAGATGCACTACATGCAGAACTTAATGGTAATGGCTGCACATACCACCCTTTTCCTTTCCCGGCATGCTGTGGTAAATGGGCACATAGCCAGCAGTTTGTTTTCTTCAGGATTGCATGTGTCATGTTCATTATCAGCAGTAGGGTGTTATTTCCAAAACCTTCCCTGTGTTTTTCTTCCATTGGGGGTAGGGTATAAGTGATCACCTGAACCGGGCTTTCAGTAGTGGATATATTAATTATTGGTAAAAACATTTCTAATGGGTGTATTGTTTCTACCCACCATAATATTAGGGCTGTCGATATTGGTGCAACCATGCTCATGAAGCACATTATTATCGTTAGTACCAGCATACAATTTGTTTTACCATGCGTTTTTCTTAAGCTTATAGTCTTTATAATTGACTCATTCTCAGCGCTGGTGATGCAGGAGGAGACTGGAACCGGTCCCGGCATGTTTCTCGTCGTCCTTCTTCTTTTTTATCACAGTTTGTTGTAGATATCTCTCTTCGTTGCGCTTGCTCTGATATTAATAAGTTCAATGGAATTGTCACAGTTCAGTTCTGCCTGTCCTTTTTAGCCTGGATTCAATTATTCGTTTTTAGGCGAGATCATGTGTCCCTTCTTATACTGCTCAGAGGACCTTCGATCAGTTATCTTATCGCCTTAGTATCATGTGCGCCCAGCTTGTCCGTTCTGATTCAGGACACATGTACTTTTTATGGCCGCACCGAGGAGCCGCGAGTCTTGAATTGTCCGACTTGCACAATTCTCACGCTTCTCTCCTCTACACCTCCGGTTCCTTCTCCGTCCATGAGCTGAACCAGAGGTTGACATAAACACCAAAAAAGAACTGCGGATCACTTTGTCTTCCGAGGCCGCAGGTTGTATCGCCTTGCTCCTGGTATCGTATGATCCGTGAACAGTGCCGGTGCACTTTCAGATTCAGGCTTGAAGTCAGCCTGTGGTGCTACTGCAGGTGCTGGTGTGCACTGCGCCAATGATGCAGATCCGTTTTTTGGTGTGCTGGCAAGTGCTGGTGGGCGCCAAAGGGGTACACGATTTGGTTTTGCTGGTATCTGCAAGGCAGATTTCGCGTCAATCAGCAGTGATGTCGATTCTGCTGGGCAACGTTGGGGCACTCTTTGCCCTTCCCCCTCTTTGGCAATCGTCTCAGGCTTTGTTTTGAGTTTCACTTCTTGTTTTGGCAGATTAGGTGGCTGCTTACTGGCAACAGTTTCTTTCATTTCTGGGACTGCTGTCTCTTTCCGGTCATCAGTGTCAGGCAAGTCTTTCAGTGCAGTAGGAATCTTCTTGGCATGGGTGGCATGGATCCACGACTTCCTTCCATCCACCCTTATTGCCGTCTGCGGTGCCAAAAGTACTTGATGGGGCGCGCGCCACCTGGGTGCTAATGATGACTTTCTTTCAAAGTTCTTTAGCAGCACCCAGTCTCCTGGCTATAGCGCATGCCCCGGACCGGTGTATCTCACTGTAGTGCCTCCTGCACCTGCTGATGAATCAAACGCAATTTCTGCATTAAAAGGCCACAATAAGTACTAAGCACAGGATGTTCTATCTCACTTAGTGCTTTGGCTGAGGTGCGCACCAAACATTTGCCGGCCTCCCCATTACGATCTCGTATGGGGAGAGCCCAGTTTTAGCCTGTCCGGACGTACGCATGCATAATAGTGCTATTGGTAATGCATCCACCCAACTCAACTTGCTTCCCGCACAAATCTTGCTAATCTTTGATTTAAGAATCCCGTTGTGCCTCTCCACAAGACCGGCAGAACTCGGATGCCTTGAACTATGGAATCTCTTATCAATCTGGAGACAAGCACATATCTGTAATACCACTGCACCCACAAAATGCGGTCCATTATCAGACCATAGGATTCGGGGCAAGCCAAATCTGCAAAAGTACTCCTTCAACATTACTTTTGCCGTACTCATTGCTATGCAATCTTTCAAAGGATATGCCTCCACCCACTTACTGAATGCACAGATCACCACCAAGACGTATTTCAAGTTTTGGCACCTCTCCATCTCTATGAAATCAAAATGAATTACCTCAAATGGCATGGAGGGCGGACCAAAACTGCCTGTTGGAGTCACCGTTCCCTTCCCTACATTGTGTTGCAAACACGTGATACAGTTCTGCACCAACCTCTCTGCATTCTTTTTTATGTTTACATTCTGCCAAACTGTAGAAAGGTGCTGTATTATTTTCTTCGCACAGATGTGCGTAGGGCTGTGGGCCATTGTGACCATTGCAGTCACGTACGAATTTGGCAACATCCAGTTTCTAGTTCCCTTGTCCACCCAACAACCCTCCAGATCCAACTCAGCAGATCCCTCTGCCCATCCCTGTATTTCATCGGCCGTAGCCTCGGCCTGCATTTCTTTGACAGTGGCAACTCCATTTTCTATCATACAGGGTACTTCCTCTGTCTGAACGGTCATCATTTTGGTATTCAAATCAGTGGCAGTTTGTTTCGCAATTCTGTCTGCAAATGCGTTTCCCTCTCCTACTTTACATGTTACTTTTTTATGTGCCTCGCATTTCACTATTGCTAGGCGCTTTGGAAACGTGAGTGCAGACAGCAATCGTACAATCAAAGGGCCATGTTGAACTCTGGCACCATGTGATGTCAGAAACCCTCTCTCAGCCCAGAGTCGACCAAAATTATGAACCACTCCAAAAGCATACTAACTATCAGTATATATATTCACATTCAAATTTTCAGAAATCTCGCAGGCTCTGGTCAATGCTATTATTTCTGCGGCTTGTGCTGAATTATAGGGGATTCTTTTACTTTCTACAACACTCTCTAGGGTAGTGATAGCGTATGCAGAAGTTGTCGTGCCATCTGGTAATTTAAAACATGAGCCGTCACAAAATAACTCTCCATCTGGCTCTTTCTGTGGAATATCACTTAAATCAACTCTTCCCTTGGTTTCTTCCTCAGTGACCATTAAGCAATCGTGGGGGGGTGATTCATTCTTCCCAATTTCTTTTATGGTTAGTGGCATTATTTCTGCAGGATTCAAAGCGCTACACCTCATAATTTGGATATGGGGCGCGAACAAGATAATCTCATATCTTGTCAATCTATCAGAGGTGAGGAGTTGCGTCTGTGTCCTATTTAATAGAACATCTGTGGCATGTGGCACCATCAGAATTAAAGTGTGCCCCAATACCATTCCTTCCGTTTGTTTCACTGACGCAGCAGCCGCCGCGACAGATCGCAAACATCGTGGTAGTGCGCGCGCTACAGGGTCCAGCGCAGAAGAAAAATAGCCGCATGGCCTATTTCTTCCACCTTGTCCTGTGTCAAAACCGCCAATGCACATCCTTCACTTTCACACACAAATAGTCTAAAAATGTTCTCATAGTTCGGCGTACCCAAAACTGGAGCCGAGCATAATGCAGTTTTCAATCCATCAAATGCTTTCTGACATTCCTCATCCCACTGCAAAGGCATAACCGCATCCTTTCTAGTTAAATTCACTAATGGTTTCACAATTAACGCAAAATTTCCAATCCATTGTCGGCAATATGAAGCCATGCCTATTATGGCTCTGACTCCTTTTTGTGTCTTTGCAATAGGGATACAAGAAATACTTTCTATGCATTCTGCCGTTAGTCTTCTCCCTCCTTTCGAAAGTAGGTAGCCCAAATAAGCCACCTCCTTTCGATTATACTGAAATTTCCTCAAATTAGCTTTATGGCCATGTGCCCCTAGGTGTGACAGTAGTAATACAGTGCTTTCTTTACAAATCTCCTCTGTGTCTGCAGCTAACAATAGATCGTCTATGTATTGCAAGAGTACACAATCCACGGGTAATTCCAGCATGTCTAGCTGTTCTTTTAATGCTCCACTGTAAATACTTGGACTTTCCGTGTAACCTTGCGGAATCTGCGTAAATGTAAATGATTGTCCTCCTAATGTGAACGCGAACAAATATCTACTGTCCTTGTCCACTGGAATACTAAAGAATGTGTTTTTCAAATCTACTACACTAAAATATTGTGCTGAAACAGGTATCGTTGTCAATATTGTAGTGACGTCTGGCACTAGAGGAAAATGCGGATCTACTACCTTATTCAATGCGCGTAGATCAATTGTGAAACGGTATGGTACCTCATTACCTCCTTTTTTATAAACCGGAAGAATCGGCCGTTGCATGTACTGCCTGTGATTTCCTCGATTACCCCTAATTTCACCAAATCTGTAACAATACTCTTCAATCCTTTCTCACCTTCAACCGAAATTTTGTATTGGGGTATTCGCGGTAGGGTAACACCTTCTTTCAAAATAATCTTTACTGGCTCTATCTTTAAACATCCTACATCGTTGTCATGCATTGCCCATATACAGGTTGGTACTTTACTTAGTTCCCCTGGTAACGCTTCGGACATGAATTCTGACACAGGGGCATCGTGTGGCCATATCGTTAGAAACACTCCGTCTGCCGTGCAATGTATAACAGAACCTAGTTTTTTCAACAAGTTTAATCCCAACAAATTTTCTCCACTATTTTCTGTTAGAAGGAAAGGACAATGTTCAGTAAATGGTCCTATGGTAACTGAGACTGGTTTGAACACTGGGTTTATGACTGGTGTACCTCCGAACCCTACGGAAATATTCTTTTGCCCTGACAGAGGTATATCCGGAACCAAGTGATGGTCTTTTGAACACTTCTGTGCTCCTGTATCTACAAGAAAGCGGTGCTCCTCATTCCCGACTCTCATTTCTACGTAGGGTCCTCTCTGATTCACAGGAATAGACACTGGTTCCGACCCCTGTCCTGGGCTGTCCTATTGGGGAAATAACACATCGTCCGATCATTACTATTACTGTAATACGTGTTTGGCTGTGTATCGAAAACATTTCCACTCTTCCCTCTATTTCCCCCACTCTGATTTCCATATTGTTGATTTTGCTGTCCCTGACTCTGGTTTGGGGCATTTTGGTTTTGGCCTTGGTTTTGATTTCCTCCGTTATTATGATGCTGCTGCATACCTATTTGGTCCATTTGCTCCCGGGTGTCCTCTATGCTGTCTCCTCTGACCAGACCCATTTCTATTCTGTAGATAATTGCGCTCGCCAATTGTAGTTGGCGATAATTTTGGTATTCAAATCAGTGGCAGTTTGTTTCGCAATTCTGTCTGCAAATGTGTTTCCCTCTCCTACTTTACATGTTACTTTTTTATGTGCCTCGCATTTCACTATTGCTAGGCGCTTTGGAAACGTGAGTGCAGACAGCAATCGTACAATCAAAGGGCCATGTTGAACTCTGGCACCATGTGATGTCAGAAACCCTCTCTCAGCCCAGAGTCGACCAAAATTATGAACCACTCCAAAAGCATACTAACTATCAGTATATATATTCACATTCAAATTTTCAGAAATCTCGCAGGCTCTGGTCAATGCTATTATTTCCGCGGCTTGTGCTGAATTATAGGGGATTCTTTTACTTTCTACAACACTCTCTAGGGTAGTGATAGCGTATTCAGAAGTTGTCGTGCCATCTGGTAATTTAAAACATGAGCCGTCACAAAATAACTCTCCATCTGGCTCTTTCTGTGGAATATCACTTAAATCAACTCTTCCCTTGGTTTCTTCCTCAGTGACCATTAAGCAATCGTGGGGGGGTGATTCATTCTTCTCAATTTCTTTTATGGTTAGTGGCATTATTTCTGCAGGATTCAAAGCGCTACACCTCATAATTTGGATATGGGGCGCGAACAAGATAATCTCATATCTTGTCAATCTATCAGAGGTGAGGAGTTGCGTCTGTGTCCTATTTAATAGAACATCTGTGGCATGTGGCACCATCAGAATTAAAGTGTGCCCCAATACCATTCCTTCCGTTTGTTTCACTGACGCAGCAGCCGCCGCGACAGATCGCAAATATCGTGGTAGTGCGTGCGCTACAGGGTCCAGCGCAGAAGAAAAATAGCCGCATGGCCTATTTCTTCCACCTTGTCCTGTGTCAAAACCGCCAATGCACATCCTTCACTTTCACACACAAATAATCTAAAAATGTTCTCATAGTTCGGCGTACCCAAAACTGGAGCCGAGCATAATGCAGTTTTCAATCCATAAAATGCTTTCTGACATTCCTCATCCCACTGCAAAGGCATAACCGCATCCTTTCTAGTTACATTCACTAATGGTTTCACAATTAACGCAAAATTTCCAACCCATTGTCGGCAATATGAAGCCATACCTATTATGGCTCTGACTCCTTTTTGTGTCTTTGCAATAGGCATACAAGAAATACTTTCTATGCATTCTGCCGTTAGTCTTCTCCCTCCTTTCGAAAGTAGGTAGCCCAAATAAGCCACCTCCTTTCGATTATACTGAAATTTCCTCAAATTAGCTTTATGGCCATGTGCCGCTAGGTGTGACAGTAGTAATACAGTGCTTTCTTTACAAATCTCCTCTGTGTCTGCAGCTAACAATAGATCGTCTATGTATTGCAAGAGTACACAACCCACGGGTAACTCCAGCATGTCTAGCTGTTCTTTTAATGCTCCACTGTAAATACTTGGACTTTCCGTGTAACCTTGCGGAATCTGCGTAAATGTAAATGATTGTCCTCCTAATGTGAACGCGAACAAATATCTACTGTCCTTGTCCACTGGAATACTAAAGAATGTGTTTTTCAAATCTACTACACTAAAATATTGTGCTGAAACAGGTATCGTTGTCAATATTGTAGTGACGTCTGGCACTAGAGGAAAATGCGGATCTACTACCTTATTCAATGCGCGTAGATCAATTGTGAAACGGTATGGTACCTCATTACCTCCTTTTTTATAAACCGGAAGAATCGGCCGTTGCATGTACTGCCTGTGATTTCCTCGATTACCCCTAATTTCACCAAATCTGTAACAATACTCTTCAATCCTTTCTCACCTTCAACCGAAATTTTGTATTGGGGTATTCGCGGTAGGGTAACACCTTCTTTCAAAATAATCTTTACTGGCTCTATCTTTAAACATCCTACATCGTTGTCATGCATTGCCCATATACAGGTTGGGACTTTACTTAGTTCCCCTGGTAACTCTTCGGACATGAATTCTGACACAGGGGCATCGTGTGGCCATATCGTTAGAAACACTCCGTCTGCCGTGCAATGTATAACAGAACCTAGTTTTTTCAACAAGTTTAATCCCAACAAATTTTCTCCACTATTTTCTGTTAGAAGGAAAGGACAATGTTCAGTAAATGGTCCTATGGTAACTGAGACTGGTTTGGACACTGGGTTTATGACTGGTGTACCTCCGAACCCTACGGAAATATTCTTTTGCCCTGACAGAGGTATATCCGGAACCAAGTGATGGTCTTTTGAACACTTCTGTGCTCCTGTATCTACAAGAAAGCGGTGCTCCTCATTCCCGACTCTCATTTCTACGTAGGGTCCTCTCTGATTCACAGGAATAGACATTGGTTCCGACCCCTGTCCTGGGCTGTCCTATTGGGGAAATAACACATCGTCCGATCATTACTATTACTGTAATACGTGTTTGGCTGTGTATCGAAAACATTTCCACTCTTCCCTCTATTTCCCCCACTCTGATTTCCATATTGTTGATTTTGCTGTCCCTGACTCTGGTTTGGGGCATTTTGGTTTTGGCCTTGGTTTTGATTTCCTCCGTTATTATGATGCTGCTGCATACTATTCCTATTTGGTCCATTTGCTCCCGGGTGTCCTCTATGCTGTCTCCTCTGACCAGACCCATTTCTATTCTGTAGATAATTGCGCTCGCCAATTGTAGTTGGCGATAATTGTAGTTGGCGATAATTGTAGTTGCGCTCGCCAATGTCCTTCCTCTTTGCAATATGCACACTGATTTGGTCCCACTGTTCCCCCATGCATATTCGAATTACTCCTTCCTGGTGCGTTCCCTCGCCCTCTATTATGTCCTACTACTTGCTGCAATAGTACCTGTGTTCTTATTAAACATTCTTTCAAGTCTGCCCCCACCTGTTTTAGCAACGATAATTCGTTCACCATCTCCTTCTGCCCCGGCGATGGTAATTGCTGCCGTTCATTATGCAACCCCTTTTCCCCCTTCCCATGTCTCCCGATATCCCTACTCCTGTACGCAGGTGTAGTAAACACTTTGACAGGTCCAGTAAACATTTCGACATAATCATTATCTAATTCATCTCTAAGCTCAAAAATTCTATATACATGTTCTCTCACTTCTTCATCCCTCTCCCTACAGCGTGCTAATGCATTCAAATCTAACAATCGCTGCAGTGGTAATTTCCCAATTAGCTGTTTCCATTTCTCCACCAAATATTCACCCATGCATTCCAACACTACCTGTCTTTCGTTGCTTCTACGGAAGTCATATATCGAAGCCACTGCTGCCGTCCCATCATTCCCGTCTATATACATCTCTGCCTGTTGCTGCAATTCCACCTTCCTTTCTTTGCTGATTGCGCTGCAGGTTACCCTCGTGCACCCCCGTTGGTCAGTCCCGCCTCTTGCCCCTGCGGTTTCAACTTCAACCCCGGGAGGAACGGACGGTACCGAGTCTGTGCCTGAGGCGGGAGGTGCGGATGGGACAATGGGAACAGGGAGTGTCTGTTGTAGGCCTGGTTGGCTAATAGGAAGTGTTACGCGCGTGGTCTGTGGCTGTGGGAGGGCTTGAGCTACCGGAGGGGGAGCTTGAGCTACGGGCGGGGTCTGGGCAATAGCTACTGACATGTCTGGCCTTACTTCTGATCTTGGGCCTTGTTTTGTATGGGTCAATATATTTTCTATCAATTCATCTGCTATGTGTAATTCTCGTTGTGGGTATATCTTTTCTATATTCAACTGGTCATGCCTACCTGCCCTTTTTAGACTCTCAGTCCACTCCTCCTCTTCTTTTTCTTCCGCTACTTCACCTTTCAACTTATGCCTGTGCGCATGCTTTGCTCTGCTTTTAAATCGGAGCATTGCTTCCTTTCTCCAGTCTTTAATAGTCTCAAATGCTGCAGGATGCGCTTTCTTTCTTATCAAAACCCTTTCCAGGTTATCTATGCTCGCTATCTCAAAACTACCATTAATCGGCCACTGATGGTCTTGTTGCTTTCTGGTTTGCCTATGCCAAGTCTCACAGAATATTATCGCACCCAATCCATACTTCACATACATCTCATACGCCGGCGTTCCCCCAGGTGGTACAATTTGGCCATCTTCCAAAGATTGTCTACCACAGCGGAAAAACCCCACTATGGTGGACAATACCCCAGGCATGTTTCAACCTTCCCCCTGGTTAATCAACCTTACCTAGGGCGTTTGATTTTGCAAAGTCAACTCTCAACCAATATCAGGATACTTTGAATCGGGGAATGACTCACCTGATAAATCAAGTCGTCTGTACACTGATGCACCAAAGGACGTTGTGTCTGCATTTCTTGGCTTCCGCCTCGTTTCGGGACCCTCGCCTCCTTGTTCTCTAGCCAGGCACGTCGATCAGGGATCAGATGTGTGCAGATCTGCAAAGGAGTCTCTCATCACTTTTACAGGGCACCCCGAACACCTCTTGATCCCGGCTTGATCGTCCCGTCCTCGCCGTTCTCTGCCTTCCTCAATTACAACGTTACGCGATGGAGCAAGTGGGGGAGGGTCCCTATTCGGGCGCCATCTTGAAAGGGGCCCTTAGGGGACCCTGACGTCTATGGAAACAAGGCGAGTCACCACACACGATAAATACGCCAGACACGAGGTTGTATTCCCAAAGCTAGGATTTTATTGCAAAGCAAAAGTCTCAGTTGGCCAACTCGGTCTCACGCCCCGCGACGTGTATCTCTAGACCTCGAGGGACGCAAGAGCCATGAATTATGTACATTAGTTATATATATACAAAATGCATATCAAACAATCAGCTATGACATGTTTAACACCCCCCCTTTATTGGGTTTCTTTGAACTTGGTGTGATGATGGACATCTCCGACCACTATGACACTTTCAAACATCTATTCTAGTAACAATTTGCAATTTGTGAGTGCGAAAGCATCTTTCAGTTGTTGAATAGAACATGGCGCTTCTGTTCTTGGAAGCGAACCACATACAGGGGGAGTTGCATTCCGTTCCTTGCTATCTATCAGGTGCTATTCGCGTCCTGGGAGCCGACATGCTCTAGAGGGCTCAGCAAAACGGGGCCGTAAGAAAAGCATAATTCAAGCCTTTAGCGGTATTATTCTAACATATTCTACCATATAACGAGACTGGCTGGCAGCTGTGCAATGATTAGATGCCCTGCAGCTCTGCTTCAAGGCTACATTCGGGAGGGAGCCGGGCATTCTTCCTGGCGCTGCCTACGTTTGTGTTTCAGCGAACTCTTGTTATCCTCACGGCCCTGCGGCCTTGTCCTTTTCACATACAGAAAACAATGTTTCACAGTGGAGCAGTGTAAGCGGAAAATATACTGCGAAGCAATAGGAACAGAAAGCAATGAGCAATGGTTGAGAAAACAAAATGGCGATTCTTGTTACATCAAAATGGCCATTCATTAGAAAACTCGAAAATCTATATTTTGTCATATCGTGCATGAGACAGTTGGCCCACGGCCACCAAAATGCGTTTGCGGTTTCAAAGTAGAGGTATCCGTATTTCTAGACTGACAATCCCTTTTGCCATGAGCACTTCCAGAGTTTTTATAGCAACAGAAGTACCCTCAGACACAGCACATTGCCTAATGCACCTTGCACTCCGCATGACCAGAGAACAATTTCAGGGTCAGACAGCTTCACTAGATTCTGTGAAAAAAGCAAAGTCCCTACGGGAGGATAATTACGTAAAGGAGTTTAAAACTATGAAAAAGCCTGAGACACAGCACAAGTTGATAAAATATATGCCATCTGAGACAAATGGAGCAGTGATTAGAATAGAAGAACACAAAATGCTGCAGTTCAATGATAAGAAAGGGAAATAAATACCCAGATGATGGGAAAGGGGCCACCTGAAGAATGGGCCAATTAATTGGAGGTGTTCAAGGCACTAGCACTTCTGGGGCAGTTTGCAGAGGTTGTGCTAAATGCAAATAAAGTATGTCTTGAAAAGTGGCCTAAAATTATAAAATTACTCACATGGTCAAAGATGAGGAGGGACAGGTACCGACAATAATCCTGAAAAATCTTACCCTGTGATTCCGAAATAATGGTAGCGTGCAAGTTGAAAAGAACACTGGGAGTGGACGCATTTATGATGTACCAGGCATGAAAACAGGAAGAGCAGTACTGCTGGACCACTATTGGGCTTGTGGCACCAAGGCTTATATGCAATTGCTCCCAAATTGGGGCGGCTTATGTTGCACAATACTAATAAGTAGGCCAGCTCTAGTAGTACCAAAAGGTAACTTCAAATTGGCGATTTCCCCCATATGAATTCACACCTAAAAACAAAAGGTCTCTTTTCAATGCCATAAAAGAGGGTCTTAAGGGCATAAGGCTTATGACCCTCCAGAATAGGTACATCCTTAATTTAATAATGAGCATGGAGCGTGGCATGTGCGCTAAAAATAAACATTCACTCATTCATAGACAAAAATTCTTACTTTAAACCACATTCACCTACGATGGGGAGAATGGAACACTCACAGAGGCCATACACCCCTTAAAAGACTTACACACAAAGTTGGAGGAGGAGGTTGATGAATCTGAACATAATGCCTGGTTTAGCTATCTGTTCTCTTGGATACCCACCTGGTTAGCCAAGGCATTTAAGATGTAAGCCAATCTGATAGCACAGCGAGTAGAGCGCTTGCTTTGACATCTGAGTAGAGCCTGCTGATGCAGGTTCAAATCCCAGCAGGGCCAAACTCAGCCTTTTATCCTTCTGAGGTCAATAAATGAGCACCACACAGCGTGGGTAATAACTAGCAGCGCTCAGATGCCTGAGGGTTTGTAGCGCTATATAAATGCTAAATTATATATCATTATTTATTATACTAATAGCCATAGTAGTATTCATACTACTAGCCTTCTATGTCTTAAAAATAGCAATACATGGTTGCAAAAAGGCGGCCAAAGGAGCAGTTGGAATGGAAATAGTAATAAACCTGAATGCTTACGTGCAGGAGTATACCCAAACAGATGACCTACCTCATATCCACATAAGGAAAAACCCTATTACCCCTCCAGGATCAAAATGTACTTATCCGCAAGACCCTTGTAATTACATCAGACAATGGGTATATTGTAATTCTAATGGAGAGTACTGCTCTATGACCTGGAGTGTGGATAAACACGTAGGCATTAGGCATTTTGAGGGGGTGACTAAAACATGGACCACCAAAATACCTTATGCAGCGGAGGGCATGAAAGAAGGTGTAGTCAAGGACTCAACCAGAGGGGGGAATGTTGAGAGGCAGATGAATACGTCCTCCATAGTTGCTTCCCCTCCCCTGACTCAATATCGCACCGGTGAGAAACGTTACTCACTAATGCAACCATACCATCCATGTCCTAGAAAGGTACAGCAGAATATAAAGATGATCTTAACTAAAGATGGCGAGAACAAACCAACTCACAGTGAAACAACACATGCGCATGCATTAGAAACAAATCAATCGTGCATACAACATGAAGAAGGGATACACTAGGTCAAATATGTATTTATACATGAAGAATATTAACATTGCATCCATAAGAAATGAAGACAACTAACACAAGCAATATATAAGCTGAATACAACATAAACAACATTTACATATAGTTCACTATCATAAAAACACAACAGTAATGGGAAGCCATTTGTCAGACAATGGAAGCCACAACACGCGTCTAAGCAAATGAAAGGCCTCAAGGCTTCACAAGAACTCAAAATGCTGAATACACCACAATACAGATCCATGCAGAGCTCAGACAGTAGCTATGCAGACCCAGTCAAGGTTACTGAGAAAATAATGAGGGTCCGGGCGGCTCACGATATAACAATTCCCAAGGCACAAGCTATATATTCTTAAGATTAATTAGAAGAACAACCAGCCTTTGTAAGCCAGGTGCAGGATAATTGTAAGCCCAAAGACTTCATAGCCTCTCTTGGCCCTCCTCCCACTCCCACCTGCAAGGCTAACAACTTTGGGGTCATCTTCAACTCTGCACTCTCCTTCTCCCCTCACATCTCTGACGTCTCTAAGAAGTCACACTACCAGCTGCACCTCCTTAGAGGTATTCTTCCTTTCCTCTCCTTCCCCCAGGAGCTCACTGTCTCCATAGCCCTGGTCCTCTCCAAGCTGGACTACTGTAAGAGCCTCTATCTAAATCTGCCTGCCTCCACTCTCCGACCTCTGCAACTTATCCAGAACAGGACTGCGAGACTTGTCCTTGGCCTCAAGCCCAGGAATCGTATCTTTCCAGGACTGAAATCTCTGCACTGGCTCCTAGTAGCTGTGAGGATTAAGTTCAAAACCCTCTGCATCGTACACAAGGCCCTCTGGGGTCTTTGGCCGCAATACCTTTAACTCTCTCTTCCTAGATATCTTCCTTCTCGAGCTCTTCCCTCATCTGCCTCCAACTCCCTCAGGGTCAGTCGCTTCTCCAAGCAACGAGTTGGTGGCAGATCACTCTCTTCAGTAGGGGCCTCTCTCTGGAACAGCCTTCCTGCCTCTCTGAAACTCGAGGAGAACCATCTCCGGTTCCGGAAACACCTCAAAACCTTCCTCTTTGCTTCTGCTTTCCCTCCTCCCCTCCCTTGCTGAATTCCTGACTGAAATTGCACTGGTTACCTGGCCACCCTTTCTTTTCTGTGGCCCAGGCCCTGTCAACTGCCCACCCGCACTGCCTCCCTGGCAACCCCTGCACTTGGGGACCGTGTTTTATCTGTATCCCCTCAGTCCCCCTTCCAGCACTTATGTCTGCATTTCCTTGCCTCTAGCTGGCTGTTTTATGAGTCTTATTATCTTATTTATTCCACTTTCCCATGTACAGCACTTCCCCTCTCCCTTCCCCTGTGCACTCCCCCCCCTTCCCATGCACTTGCGCGATGTGAATGACACCTGGCCTAGTAGGATTGTTGTCTGACCTCCGTTTGTTCCCCCCTTGCCTCGTCGCGCCTTGAAACACTTGTGTATAGGCACGTTATAAATGCCGTATCATATCATATCATAATTATAAGCCCAAAGACTTCATATCGAATGGCTCAAGAACACCCCCTGTGGTTGAAAGAAACCATGACACTCACACTAATATTAGCTAAAATCTCAATAAATGCAGGATGAAATAATTCAAAACTTGGTCTCATCACACGTGATCCATAATTGAAGAACACTGTCTATTCATTAGCAACAGACACAGATAGGACACCTGCCTTACTCCTTCTGCATATTCCCAGACATGAGGCACCATACAATGCCAACTACAGAGAAATCACCCTGGCTCCTGGCCCAGGAATAAGGGATGTTATCTTTTTTAATTGAAAGGAAATCAATTTGTGGACCTCTCGCCCCTACTCCCGTCTGACTCTTGTCTTGATGACCTGTCAGTTATGATATGATATGACATTTATAATGCGCCTATACACAGGTGTTTCAAGGCGCGAGTTGTATAAGGATGGCCAGCAAAATGCCAACCAATCAAGATCGCTACTGCTAGGCCACCCAGTACATATTGTGCCAATAAATAGCCAATCGTATGGGGTTTTGAAACACAATTCTGCTGTATGAAGCGCCTTACAAATGTTCAATAAAATAAAATTAAAATAAGTGATGTTTTATTAGTGTTATCAATTTACGGGTGGTCTCAGGAGGAGCCATCAGATAGTTAGTATCCAATCAGACATTTAACTCGTGTAGAATGTGTATATAGTCAATTCCCTAAACCAGTCCCGTCATGCAGGTTTTTGTATCCAAGATTGTAGTGTGACATCACTTATGATGATTGTTTGCCTTAAAATATTATGTTTTGTATGAGAGCTCTTGAGAGCCACAACCCTTTGCGTGTATGCTGCCT
Organism: Ambystoma mexicanum; assembly: GCF_040938575.1. NCBI lineage: Eukaryota > Metazoa > Chordata > Amphibia > Caudata > Ambystomatidae > Ambystoma > Ambystoma mexicanum. The sequence goes on from NC_090924.1 coordinate 100,466,388, forward strand.
CTGCTTTATTTTGGATGTTTATAAACCTGGGTTTTGCCTTTCACTCTGTCTGTTCTGGTTTTCTGGCTCTTGATCCTCCGCATGAATCTGGGGTTTTCCAGGCCATCATTGCACAGGACTATGGTGCTAGACGGTTTGGAGTATACTCTACATATACAGCTCCCTCTCACACTCTCTGTACTGCGGTTACCAACATTGCTGAACCCCTGAATTTGTACTTGAGAACTAAGTCAGTGTTACTGGGAAGCCTGTCTTCACAAGAATTGAGCAGGTCCCTGGTCTGAGGTGGTAAAAGGAAAACAGGTGAGGGGGAGAAAAGAGTGACGAAAGTAGAGCTCTGAAAGTAGTATTGTCCCCAAATTGAAAAAAATAACTAGGAAAGTTCAAGTTAGTGAATTAGAAATGTGTGGCATTCCTATATCTTGTGCTAAGATGCGTGGTGAGAATACTCTCCTCAGTCAATATTTGAGTACTATTAAATGTATTGTTTAGTAACTTTGAGGTTTTGCAAAGTGCTACAAGTGGATGCTTGGTCCTCCCACTGACTAGTCCCTGTGAATGTTTAAGGCCAAAGTAGGGAATGGGGCGTTCCCAGCTATCTCTTCTATGGGGAGAAACCCATGATTAGGTTCGACTCCCTGCAAAAATAAACCCAATCAAAATGGCCTGCCTTCACAAAACAACAATGCATTACAAAAGAACAGAGCACAACATAATACACCAATGTAACACTTCGTAGCATAACTAATATAACACTACTAGCATAAACTAATGTAATATATCTTAACCACCTAGCATGACTCAGAACATTGCCACTAACAGAGCTTTTGGCACTTTTGCTGCACTGCCAAATTCCAAGTTACTGCACGAAATTACCACTCACAGCAAATCCAACAAAGAATCTCCTGTAGTCAGTCATATGGACTCCAAAGATGAGAATTTTCTCCACCATGCCACTTCTCGTGATCCCGTGGTAAAGCCACTGGACTGGATGGCAGTAACGGTAAACAATGTGCTATCAGTCAGTGAGTTCCTGGCGGTATTGCAAGTTGTAGTAGCCTATTCAATACAAGGGTAGAAAGGAAGCAGACATTTGCACTACTTGGGATCATATGCTGACTGGTAAGTGATCTCACTTACTCCTTATGCAGGCGTTTTCTTAAACGTGCTGGTAGGATTTTAATTTGCTGGCCATTTTTCACAGTTCCTACCACCAATCCTGCTAGCAAGATTGGAACTGTTATAAATTGGTACTTTTGTTCTGAGATGCTCTCAAAGTTGAAAAGGTTGAAGCCGGTAGAATTATACCTGCTTTCTTAGCTTACTAGGGACAGACATATGTTTTGTTGCAGAAGTATTTTGACTTTAAAGTAAACCGACCAATGGCAACATTTCAAGGCATGCAATTTTTGGACTTCCTCGTCCAAAAGGTTACCTGAAGCTCTGAGTGCATCGTCCCTGTGGGTTCAATACACTAGAGGGGACTTGCTCTAACCATACACTGATCATCAAATGAACACAAGTAAATGTAGAGAAATACTTGAAGGAATGTACCTCATCTATGCCAGACCTTGTTTTACCCAGGAGTTTATCGGACAGAGGTTTGTGCCAAAACTCACACATCCTCCTTGAAGTTATCTCTGTCACCTTTGGTCAGATCAAATCATGATAATGATAATGATAATGATGTGTTATTTATATAGCGCCTTCATCCGAAGCACTTCAGCCAAAGCAAGATTTATCCAAACTATGATAGTAAAGGCATGTGGCATCTGTGTCCCTGAAGGGTGAAGCTTGATGTTGGAAAAGGCTGTAGTTCACATGGCTGGTGATGAAGGAAAAGCAAGCAGAGGCTCCTGGATATCTAGGCGCTTTATCAGGAAATCAGCCAGCTGATGTGCTTTTGGGGAGTCTAAAAGAACAAGCTCCATAACCGCCAGGTGGCAAGCTGTGCAAAGAAGAAGGCATGACCATAGAAGAGTTCAGAAATGATGGCAAGTCAAATGGCCATTTATTGCATAGCCTAGACAAAGACATGGAGATTCTGATGAGGTTGGAAATGGAGATCATCAGAAAGAAGCAGATTTAAGTCCCTGAGGCCAAAGGATGGTTTCCAAGTGAACAAACAGAACAGACCTGTGAACACTGATCCATGTGCACAAGAAACAATACTAGGATACATTGGTCCTCATTACAAGTTTCCCTGAATGATGACAGTGATACCGTTAATCTGCTAGTACCATTACCGGCTACTGGAGTGGCGGAATCACCGGCATATTCCTACTATGTAGGCGCGACCAGAAACGTTGTCACCAGCATGATGGTAACACCAGCAAAAGAGAGAAATGCCAGTGCTACCATGAGAAAACATGCTGGTACCAGCGGATCCATCCTCTATGTACCAGAAACACTGCAGTGTTGGCACAGATGCCGGAAACACTGACAACAGTAACAGTGACAGCAGAAACATGTCATCGCAGGAACTGGAAGTTAGCCAGAGGCCATTTTGGAAATCTCAATCCATATAAAATCTGGCATTTCTTGTTGTCATCCATCTACGGTAACACCACCAAGATGTCCGGAGGATCCAAATCTAGGAGGCCTGAAGTCCGGCTCTGCAAGCCTCACTTCTCTGAGGCAGAACTGACCGCCCTCACAGACCACACAGTGGTGAATGTCGAAAAACTGTTTGGCTGGGACAATCGCTGCACCAGCCAATGCCGCAAGTCGGCCATATTGGAGGAAGTGGCCAGTAAAGTAACTGTGATGGGCCCATACCCTGAAGGACTGCCGCAAAAGGTGGGATGACCTGCGGCTGCGGGTGCACAACCTACTGGCAGCCAACCGTCGTGAGTCCATGGCCACAGGAGACAGGATAGTCTCTCCCATAGAGCTGATGTCTTGGGAAGACCAATGCAATTCTATAATGCATCTAGAGGGAAACAAGGGCGTTGGATGTGCCGAGGCTGGACCAGGGACTGAAGGGGACGGCGTGAGTACAACAAGCCACACCTGAATGGCCAGCATCACACAAATTGTGCTCACACAACAGATCAGGGAGATGTGTCCAAGGAAAGGTGTACTAAGTGTGACGTCAACATCAAAAGTTACTGTGAACACATAGATGACAGGGGTTGGGGTCAAAGAGAGCCATGCAATAGCATCGTACACCAAAAGCATCCATGCACATGAGCACTGGCTGTGTGCACAATGCCATGACTGGACAAATGTAACATCCCCAATGCACACACAACAAGCCACTGTGCCATACATTCCACCAAAATGGACTCACACCACACATGCATGCCTGCACGTATGAGTGCACAATCCAATCCCAGGCAGTTTGTACAGGCCAGGGAACATGCAATGAGGTATTCGTGTAATGCAAGTGCATCAATGGAACACACAGGCATCTAACCTCTTCCTCATGTCACCCCAACAGGCACATCCACTGAGAGCGAGACTGCTGGACCATCCTCAGCCTGTGCAAGATCCAGTCAGACTGCCCAACAGACCACCGCCACCACATTCGTAGCAACGCCTGTTCTACTGACCCAGGCAGAAGGACAGGCTGCACAGCCAACACCACAGGCCCAGGCAGCAGTCCAGAATGAACAGGAAACACCACATGCCCAGGCAGCAGTCCAGAATGAACAGGAAACACCACATGCCCAGGCAGCAGTCCAGAATGAACAGGAAACACCACATGCCCAGGCAGCAGTCCAGAATGAACAGGAAACACCACAGGCCCAGGCAGCAGTCCAGAATGAACAGGAAACACCACAGGCCCAGGCAGCAGTCCAGAATGAACATGAAACACCACAGGCCCAGGCAGCAGGTCAGGCTGGACTGGCAACATCACAGACCCAGGGTGTGGCACACCCTAGGCACCCATATAAAGCACCCCTCATTCATTAGCCCCCCACAGCACCACCTCTGATGAGGCTAAGGCAGCGGATGGAGGACAAGACACCGATGCCTCACTTGACCGCTCCACATATCCCCCCCCCACCTTCAGTCTCTCAACCCTCCATAGCCCAACATCTGTGAGATGGACGAACGGATCAGTTCCATGGAGGACCAGCACAATAACATGGTGTAAATGCTATGCCAGCACCTGATTGAATCCTAGCTGCTGCATGAGTGTGTACAGGCAACCGGCAGGGGCTGTGCCCGTGCCCTGGGCCACCCGACATCAGCACTCGTTCTTCTGGCACAGAGTGTCCACCAGGGCAATGAGGGGGTGGCAGCTCTTGCTGAGACTGTGGCACGCTCCCTGCAGGCTAACCAGGAGCGCATGGGCGCATGGGGGATCAGTGGGCAGGGGGGGGGGGGGTCATTGCTCTCCACGCTTGGATAGTTTTGGACACTTTGGACACCTTTGTGATTCATTATCATTTTTATTAGGCAACTCTCTTTTTACAGAGGTTCTTACTTGAGGCTTTTTATTATATTAAGATGTATATGGACATTATCGATGGTGTTTTAGATTGTGCTTTGTCTTTAGTCTGTTGATTATATGTACTTCTAAATGTGTCTTCAGCCCTCGTTTTAGAGATATGAGATGGTCTACTAATGTTTTTACTCTTGCATAGTTTGCGTGTACATGGGCGCTAGAGCTTCCTGAACCTGGACGTTTAGAGCCGAGCTACATGCACTCTGCATTTTGTAGCGCTATTATGCACCCTCTATGAGCTATTAAGCAGAAACATGGAACTACAGTATTTTCTTCACGTGTGTTAAATTGCCATTATATGAAATCATTTACATAGCTAATTTATGGATTATTCCCAGGCAAATATTAGTACCGCTGTACTTTTCTTTTTTTCCCTTTTCTTTTAATACGGGGTCGTAGTTCATTAGTCCATTACGAGTTCGTTAGGTGTTACCTCTTCCTGGCACTATGGCTAAGCGTAAAGCGACTCATCCCCCTTTGAATCCCAAACAGGTCAAACGGGCTGCATTATCAATTGACCCCTTTGATCAAGCAAATGCAATGATCGATGAGATTACCACTCTGCTTTCCGATCTAGATGCCTTAACACATGATACAAACCATAACCTAACCATGAGTGCCGAACTGAAAAGTATTGATCATGACGCCAGTAACTGTGTGGTACAGGCAAATAAGGACATCGAGCAAATCAACAAGTCACACCCCTCCCTCAAAAAAGGCCAATGCTCCAGTTTGCCCCAAGAAGCTAGTCACACAGGCAGACATGTGTCCTAAGGCTAAGCAAGCTCTGGGTGCTAGTAAAGTTTGTCTGAATGATTTGGCAGAAGTAGAAGCTAGTCACACAGGCAGACTTGTGTCCTAAGCCCTAAGCAAGTTCTGGGTGCTAGTAAAGTTTGTCTGAATGATTTGGCAGAAGTAGAAGCTAGTCACACAGGCAGACATGTGTCCTAAGGCTAAGCAAGCTCTGGGTGCTCTGGGTGCTAGTGAAGTTTGTCTGAATGATTTGGCAGAAGTAGAAGCTAGACACACAGGCAGACATGTGTCCTAAGGCTAAGCAAGCTCTGGGTGCTAGTGAAGTTTGTCTGAATGATTTGGCAGAAGTAGAAGCTAGTCACACAGGCAGACATGTGTCCTAAGGCTAAGCAAGCTCTGGGTGCTAGTGAAGTTTGTCCGAATGATTTGGCAGAAGTAGAAGCTAGTCACATAGTGCAGACATGTGTCCTAAGGCTAAGCAAGCTCTGGGTGCTAGTAAAGTTTGTCCGAATGATTTAGCAGAAGTAGAAGCTAGTCACACAGACAGACATGTCTCCTAAGCCTAAGCAAGCTCTGGGTGCTAGTAAAGTTTGTCCGAATGATTTGGCAGAAGTAGAAGCGAGTCACACAGGCAGACATGTGTCCTAAGGCTAAGCAAGCTCTGGGTGCTAGTAAAGTTTGTCCGAATGATTTGGCAGAAGTAGAAGCTAGTCACACAGGCAGACATGTGTCCTAAGGCTAAGCAAGCTCTGGGTGCTAGTGAAGTTTGTCCGAATGATTTGGCAGAAGTAGAACCGAGTCACACAGGCAGACATGTGTCCTAAGGCTAAGCAAGCTCTGGGTGCTAGTGAAGTTTGTCCGAATGATTTGGCAGAAGTAGAAGCGAGTCACACAGGCAGACATGTGTCCTAAGGCTAAGCAAGCTCTGGGTGCTAGTGAAGTTTGTCCGAATGATTTGGCAGAAGTAGAAGCTAGTCACACAGGCAGACATGTGTCCTAAGGCTAAGCAAGCTCTGGGTGCTAGTGAAGTTTGTCCGATTGATTTGGCAGAAGTAGAAGCTAGTCACACAGGCAGACATGTGTCCTAAGGCTAAGCAAGCTCTGGGTGCTAGAAAAGTTTGTCTGAATGATTTGGCAGAAGTAGGTCCTATCCTTGTGGCATATGACATTTCTAAAACTCCCGCTCAAAGTGAAGGGAAAAGATATCTTGTTCCTGTTGAATGTATTAAATCTCACCCGACACTATTGAAAGTAAACAAGGAATGGAAAAGATTCGGCTTGGAAAAGGGGTGCAGTTTATAACGGTGCCCACTTATAACTCTGATTCCCCTCTGGCTGAGAAGGAAAATGGGAAGGCCCCAAATGATCAAGTATCTGATGGCAGAAGGTATAACGCTGCCCCTCAAATATAGGGTCCATGGAAAAGTGTGGGGGCTGCACGTCTATTCTGGCAGAACTCCAGACGTTGAAACGGGACAATATATTGTTATTTGAGGAAATTGCAGCCTTGAAGAAGGTATTAAAGGAAATGGGGTCGAGCCATAGTTTTAAGACCTTTGTCCATGAGCCAAGAAGGATGACTTATACAGATGGTAGCAGTGAGGGATTAACGCCTCAGAGCACGTCTACCCTAAGAACTCAGGTTAATAAGGTGATACATTCCTTTGAACATAAAACACACATCTCCATGGGTATGGGTCCTTTGTCCCAGGGGGTTGGACCCTATGTCAGGACTCCAACCCCCGCCGTCCGCCATAAATTTACCTCTTACTTTTATTTAGTAAATACCGAAATAATAGCAAGTCATTACAGGGAATCGGACGAGAGTCTGGTAAATAAGGTTTGTCATTGGTTGAGGGCTAAGAGGGCATGCCTCTGAATAATCAGGAGTGATATTGTCAGGTGTGCTCGTCTTCCATCTACCACATTCAGGGACAATATCAAGGTTGAATTGATATCCCCACGGTTGCTGGAGGGTCTATTGTCTATGTAGCAGAGGACCCTACCACCAAATTATCTGGAGATATTAATTAGAGTAAGTATAACAGCTCCACTAGTGATACCCCAATTAAAACCCTCTGTTAGGGATAATACTGGGGGCAGACCCGGTGGCAGATGGACTATGACAAGCCCCGTTAAGGGCATCATAGAACATACTGGCCTGAGCCCTAGGACCGACCCCACTCTGTTATGTTACCTGAATTTGTTACCTGAACTCTACCACTTATTCCACGCGTGTGTAGGCATGATTGCCTTAAATCTGCCCGGGTGGGTGTAAGTGCAGCGGAGGGAGGACAAGGCGAGTTAATGCATCAAAATTAAATTCAGGATAGAATTCACAATTGGGTAGGGAGTGAAAATCAAGGGGGAGCGTTGAACACCTCAGTGATGGGGGAGATTGATTGACAGGAGGTGCCAGTACCCATCGCTGGGTAGGACTGGATCACCAGTTTGGATATCCCCAGGGATTTTGGTACTCCAGTTGAGGAGCATCGGGCGAACCGCCAGACCTATTTCCAAGTATTGTCTTGGATTGTCTTGGAATATCGCTGGGGTTCTGAAGCACATGGAGAATGATGGTTGGATTCAATGTATGCAAACCCATTGTGTTAATCGTTTGCAGGAGACACAGGCCCTGTCAGTTCCAACTCAGCAGGGCTATGCTACTTTTTATGTTCCTGCACTGCAGGGGGACAGGAGGGCGCCCGAGCGGGGGCTTGCTAATTTAGGTGAGTACTGATGTTTTTGCCTCTGCCTATGTGCCTAAAATGGGCTCTAAAGACTTCCTGTAGGTACCCCTTAGTTGTCGGGATGGTTCCAAGCTATTGTTAGTTAATATGTATAACCGACAGGAGGCCCATGGCGGGTCCGGGCCTTCGACCCTCTTGGCGGAAAGAATCAGAGCCTGGAAGGAGGATCATCTAGGAATGTTCCAAAGATTATAATAATGGGTGACTGTGATCTACAATGCAAACCTTTATAAATGATGATGGACCTCGCCATGAAGAAGATAAGCTTTGGGGAATTGGGGACTTGGTTGCTGAGGCCCAAAAGCATAAACACAAAAAATAGTGAGCTTGCAGCCAGTTTGATCATGGCTGCTGGCTTGAGAGCAGGCAATGGCATGTTCAGGCATGACCGTCTTTAGTGCTAATGGAAAAACTGGCTTGACTGATTATAGTCTAGTGAATGTCGAAGCATTGAATTAGGTCTCTAATTTTGTGGTAATTGAAAGACCAGAAAGCGACCATCCACCAAATTGTTGTTTCAGTGCTGGGAACTCCAATAGGAATGTCACCTGAACCTATCATTAGTAACCCAGTCCCAAGTGTCACCACCAGTGGAGCGAGGCACGCTATAAAGTGTAGGGCTCTTGAGTTGGAGAAAAACTACCGGAAATGTATTCCAATATAATGCCAAGAGCTAGAATCTTTTTTTTTTGTTGGCTAACCAATCAAACAGTCTTGAGTTATTGTCCCTCCATGAAGAACTTACTGGGGTGCTGGGAGATTGGTTTAGCAAACCTGGTTCCCTTGTTAAAAAACAGGCGACTCGCAAAACTGCGTTGTATGATGGGGATTGCCGCAAAGCGAAAAAAGCTCTAATCAGGCAAGCAAAGGCTATGATATGATGATATGATATTTTATTTGTATCGCGCTCAAATATAAGTGTTTCAGAGCGCGACAAGGCAAGGGAGGGGAACAGGGGAGAACACAACAACGGTCTTACTAGGCCCAGTGACATTGAGAACGCACAAGTGCATGGGAGAGGGGGAGGGGAAAAGTGCATGGAAGGGGGAGAGTGGATAGTGCGGGGCAGAGGAGAAACAGATAAATAATAATAAATAAAAATAAATAGATAATTGAGGCAATAAACAGTGGTAGTGCACTATCTGAGTAGAGGGGCCTGTTGCGCTTCGTGAGACCAGAAAATGATACAGGGATTTAATCAAGGCCAAGAAAAATGAATATTCATTTAGCCTTTGGGAGACACTACTTGCAGCAGTGAGATTGCATGATTCCAGGGACTTCCGGGAAAACCTTAGGGGCTGGGACCCCCCATGAACCCAATCATATTCAGGATGGTATCCCGGAAGAGTTATGGATATCACATTTTCGAACGCTATACTGTGAGAAAAGGCCACTTTGTTTTAAGGCAATGGGATTCCCAGCTGGTGAATCCCAGTATCGATAGTAATCATTTGACCCTTACCCTGGAAGAGGTCAACAGTTGGTAAGGCCCCTTGACCCGGACATGGTCCCTGTTGACCTATTTTGTAAGGAGGTGGAGGTTTGGGCAGCATATGTTCTCAATGTATTTAATGCAGTATTGGGAGTACCACTATACTAGACGCAGGCCGTCCTTGTACCCATTTTTAAGAAGGGGGATAAGGCGTCACCCTCTAACTATAGACCCATCTCCCTTCTGGTGGTGGGGGGGGCCTTTGCTAGGGCAGTTTTGGTCCATCTGGAACCTTGGATGATGGAGGTGTGGGTAATTAATCACAGGCTGGCAGGGTTTCAGCAAAACATGAGCAATAATCGACCAGTGTCTGAGATTATATATGCCGACTGTGTACTGAAACCTGCGGTAGGCCACTACGTTGAGTAGCGGAGACGTGGCAGTTCCTATGGACTCTGGAGGTCACTCTGAAAGAGCTGAAGTACATGGATTATATCAAATGTACCAAAGACAGACCAACCTGAGTGCGAGTTACCATAATTCAAATGATGGTGGCCAGTTGACACAGAGCATTGTCCCTTGACAACTGAGGCCTCGAGCTCAGACAGAGCTGAGTTAAAGATGTGTGGCCCTGTTTCAAGTTCATACTGAATCGTGAAAGTACTTAGTACAATACTTCCTCCAGCTTTATCCTTATGAGCGCCTGCATTTTCAGTCGGAGACAGTATGCTGTTTTATGGCACACCAGAGTGTTGATGGAATATTTTGCTTGCCCTGAAGACGATCCATAGGTCGAAACACGTGTTGACAGTTTAATCTATGTCTCCAAGCTTTTATGAAATGAAATGTTCAACATGTCTCTTTCCATCTGAAATGTTCAGTTTGCGAGTTTCATGAACTATATTATACTGATTGACTCACTAGGCACTGTTGTATCTGGGAGGATAGCTCAGCGGCAACATACTTGCCTTGGAAACAAGATGACATAAAGCAACACAAGTTCGGTCTGCGCTTAGAAACCTCTGGGTACAAAGCGTGATATAAATACACTTCAATGCCCCGGGCTGCGTGAGCACTCTAAAAATGCTAATAAAATTACCACGAGCTCAGGTGTTAGGAACAGACACCCCTCTTTTTGTACATGGGTTATAGTTGCCCTGTCCAGCCATTAAGTTCTCAGAATGTGTGTTTCTGCTAGTGCCCATGGCACTAGTCTGATCCTTGGTATTCTGCCCCCCTGCCTCCTCCTCCCTCCTTGTTGTGCCATCTGTATGGGATATTGGGCTGTGTGATTGCTGCATTCCTCTGAGTATCAAATATCAGGTGCCCCTACCCTATGTATATTGGCAGTGGTCCACTGGGCCGCATGTTGCTGTTGTTCGTGGAGGTGGGGGGCAAAGGGGTTGAAAATACTTTTTTTTATATAGGAAGGGGTTGTTTTGTCCACCTGTGATTTATTATCCTACTCCTGACCCTCATTTCTGTCCCTCATCCCCCCCATGCCGGTAATTTCTTCTGGTGTTTCATGTGTTACATTTCCTGGTCATTGTGGTTAGAATTGTGCAGTAAATATTGCATCCGGTATTGCCCGTTCTCTGCATCCGGTATTGTGTATATCCGGTATAAGGCCTGTCTGCCGTGAATGACTTGTACTTGTATGGCATGGTCAATCGCCCGGTATTGGCCAATGCCCAGTGGTGTAAATGGAAAAAATGTGGTGGGGGATCCCACAAGGGCCGGGGTGGGGGAGGAGTTTGGGGGCGGTGCCCGAGGGGCATGCTCTAGAGGGGCAGGGCTGGTAGTGGACATTCATCAAATGAATCTTTGGGCATAATTAACAGAGCGCGTCCCACGGGGGTTTTGTCATTATAAAACGCTTCTGTGAATTGGGGCATTTATTTGGTTCATAACTGTTTTTGAATACGTTAAAAAAAAAAAGAAAGAAAAAAAAGCACCCGCGACAGCGACATTGCCTTTTACTGCCGTCTTTGCCACTGGTGTGTAATGAACAATGCTCGCTACATGTACAACTGATTCCTTTCAGTTGTTCTTTTTTCTTTTTTCTTTTTTTTATTAGCATTCCAGCACGGTTCATGGGCTTGGACGGCTGACTCTGGCTGGATCCCGAGATCCGGCTACACATCTGATACCGGATCTTGGATCCGCCGAGAGCCGGCCCAATGACCAGCACAGCCAATACCACATGTTATAATGTTTCCCCATACTCGTAATGAGGCCCACAAATAAGCAAAATGGTCTTAAACAGACTACTCCACTAAGCAGGAAGGGGATATGCCAGACCTCTCAGTGAGTACAACTTAAAAGTGAGTCTAGTTTTCGCTTGCTGATGCTAAGTAATGCTTAATTTGAGGAGGTGAAACTGGATCACGGAGGGGGGGCGAGGAGCAGATAAATACTGATGTCAACGCTCTCTAACCTTCATCACTCACTTGCAGATTTTCCTGAGAATGGGGACATGCATTTTAATGTGAATAATCCCCTGTAAGTACTGTCGTCTCCCCCTGCTGCAGAAGCTTAGTGCAGAGACAAATGGCAACAGCTTAGTGGAGCCCAGTTGAGTGACAGGCGTGACATCCATGTGCAGGGACCATGCTGCTGACCGAGGCAGATGCGATTCTGGTCGGGACACTCGTTTCAGAATGAAGGCCGTCCCAGACAGAGATGGGGTAGAGTAAACATGTTTAAAGTAAAATCAGAAAGCAAGCGTCACTGGGAGATCGATGCCTTTGGGTGTAGGAAGCTTGGTGTGCGATATCCTGCAAGGAATGAGTGCATCTCCCTCAGAGCCTCTCTGTAAAAAAACATCAACCATTTATTTATTTATTGGACATTTGTATGGCGCCTATAGGCAAGTGTTTCCAGGCACCACAAGACAAGTTGGGGGAGGGGATCATAGAATGAAAGTAGAACAACAAAAAACGGTCATATTGGCCTTGCAACAATCCTACCGTGCAAGTGCAAGAACAAGGTGGTAAGTGGGCAAAGGGAGGGGTGGGCAAGTATGATATGATATGTCATTTATAACGTGCCTATACACAAGTGTTTCAAGGCGCGACAAGTACAAGCGTTTCAGTACTGGAGGTGTGTTGAAGGCAAGTGTCAGGGAGAAAGGGTGGGGGAAGGGAGGGTGAGTGTGGTGTACAGGGTGGACCAGGTTAGGGCTAGTCTGGGGAAGGGAGCCTGAGGGCAAGTTCTAGAAGGGATGCTGGGTGGGACTGTTGGGGGGTGATCTGGGCCCCGTATGACTCTGAAGGGAGCAGGCCCCAGTCGCAGTGGCAGAGGGACAGTTAGCACTGGACTGGGGAGAGGGAAGAAAGAGGGGAAAGGGAAAGTCTTGAGAAGTTTCCAGAACTTAAGGAGATCCGGCTCAAGTCTGAGGGGGGCTGGGAGGCCGTTCCAGAGGGGGGATCCATGCTTTTTGTAAACTGATTCTTTTATCAAAAGAAAGAACACATGGAGCAGGAAGGCATGACCGGATGCTGAAATGAATGAATGAGTCAAAAGATGTCCTGTATGGTGTTTTATTCTGCAGGCCAGTAACTTTGAGTCGAACAGGTGCTTCGTCCCTGAGACCAGTCTTTCTTTCGGCGTAGGAATTAACATCCACAGAGCATGAGAGCATGAGGAGATTTTTCACCTGCAGTCACTTTTTTTGCCAGCATTTCAGCAACTGCTCTTGCTCAGCACCAACTTGTGAGGAAGAGCAAGACATTTATAAAGCCCCGAGACTCACTGCCTGATTAATGGAATTATTTGCACCGAAAACGCAGATTTGTGCGCCTTTCTGCCCAAAAATCCCTGTTTAAAGTATGGGGATTTTCAGGCAGAAAGGCACGCAAATCTGCGTTTTCAGCGCAAATAATTCCATGAATCAGGCATTCAGTGCGCGACACTCTCGGGAATAGCAGTTCTGCGTCAAGGCACACAACAGCCCTGCTTACGGAAGACAAGAGGTCCTTCCTCCCATCAAACAGATGAAAAGCGCCAGGAGAAGGTGGCAGTAGCCCAGAAAAGCCAGCACCATAACAAATATGAGTAAGGTTCTGCAGAGCCTCACACATAGGGCCACATTATAAAGTATCAGGTAAAAGTAAAAAAGTGGTATTTAAAAGAAATATTACATAAAACCTAATGCTGAGTGGGGAATGCATAGGAGACTTCTGCATGGGGTACATAGATTGTATTGTATGGATAGATCTATCTATCTATTCGACTTTTTGTATTGCGCTTTACACCCATAGGCATCTAAGTGCTGACAAGAGAGGTGCAACAAGGAACATGAAAAGGTCATGGCAGAAGGAGAAGGCTGTAGGGGCTAATGGTGGCGGCTAATCTGGTCCTAAGTCAAACAGATATGTCTTCAATAGTTTTTTGAATTGGGCTGTTGACTCACATCTCTTGAGGACAGAGGGGGTTCGTTCCAGTGGTTCGGGCCCTAGGCATTAAAGCTTGAGCCACCCAGTTTCTTCAACAGACCTCGAGGTGGCTGCAAGAGGATGTCTTTGTAAGAACAGAGAGAGAGCTCGTCCAAAGGGCCCTCTAGAGATTCTAGTTGAAAGAAAGCAAGGGGCTTTACCTGTCAAGCAGTTTTGGGTAATCATGGTACCTTTAAATCTAATTCATTGGCTAACAGGAAGCCCGTGTAATTTCCTGCGTGCATTGGTAACATGAGTACGTCGACCAATGCTGCAGACGACCCGGACAGCTCCGTTCTGAATCACCTGAAGACTTTTTACATTTGCCTGAGATTTAGGGATAAGCAGGCAATTGCAATAGTCCAGCTTGGTATTAATGATGGCAGCCATCATAGACCTATTGGTCTCAGAAAGTTATGGTCGGATTTGCCACAGCAGATGAATGTAGTAAGAGCAGGAAGATTTGAGATGAATCACATGTTTTTTAAAAGAAAGGTGAGGATCATAGTAGACCCCCAAAGTTTTCACCTAGTCAGAGACCAAGATTATAATGTCTGCAATCAAGAAACTACTATAGGATGTATCAAGACATTTACATTTTGTCTGTGTGCCCAGGATAAGTAGCTCTGTTTTCTTATTATTCAAAGCTAGAGAGTTTCTGGCCAGCCAGGATTGTATTCTGTTAAAGATGGTGTTTATCATTTCAAGGATTTTACTGTAGAGGCCTGAGAGTTCAATCACAATCTGGGTGTGTGCGTAGTTAGCGAACCGTACACCCAAAGAGGAGAGCAGGTCACACAGGAGAATTATGTAGAAATTGAACAACAACAGCAACAGACATGATCCTTGCGGGACCCCGCAGGTCAGCACTGCTTTTTCAGAGTGCGCATTGTCCTTAGTTGGTTAGACACTGTGATTGACCAAGGAACGATCTAAGCCAGTTGGGTGTGGAGAAAGAGCATCCGCCCACTTGGACGAATCTGTTGGCCAAGATGGTGTGATCAACAAGATCAAAAGCGGCCGACAGATCTAATAGAAGCAGCACAGCCTGGCCACCTCTATCAATGATCTCTATTATGTTGGACTTGAGATCTAAGAGCGCAGTTCTGGTTTCATGATTCGCACGGAACCCAGACTGGCCAGTGGCAACAATATTATTTTGCTGCACGTAGCTTTGCTACTGATTCGTTGCTAGTTTGTCCAACATTTTCAAAAGGAAGGGGACGTTAGTGATCGGGCAAAGGTTCTCAGATAAATAAACAACATTTACCCCTTGCAGTACATTCCATGTACATGTCCCAGCTCAGAAGTTGGTGGTATCTTAAAAATATGAGGAAATTGAAATACCCCTGTTTTTACTATTACCACCATGCTTTTAATGAGCCACATAGCGACTCCCCAGTAAATCTCCTGTTAACCTAACGGTGTGCAGCCCTGAAGAGATGAGAGTCCCACCAGGTGCTATTCTGTATGATCAACGTGTCAAGCATCACAACCAGACTCGTATGGAATAAAATGAGTGGCAATTTTTTAATCCAGAAGAATACTAATAAAGAGTCCACTTTCCTTTTGGCCTGGAACTTAGTAAGAAAGTAAAGAGAAGGAACTTGAAGGTGGGTCCTGTTTGTTCAGGCTTACTATTGCGTTCCCACCCTGGTCAAAGGAAGCATGGGGACAGTTTTACAAAAACCTGTCTAACCCAAGGAGACAGAGATTACAAACTATTAAGCCAATTGGTTATTATTTGTGCACCCATGTGTGGGGTGGATGGGAGTGACAGTTTGACTTAGAAAGACCCCTCTGAGCGGTCCCCAAGGGTCCTTTCTTAATCAGTCTTTTTGGTTATCGGTAAAACCAAAAAGGCCATTTCACTTCACACCGTGAAAACATGTACACAACTTCATATGCAAACACTACAAGACACAGTGTGAGCAATAGAACAGAACATGTAAGAAACAATGAAAGATGGAATCATACCATAATGTTGCCACGATTGTGGTGACATTACAACAACTGCGCCGGAGCACGGTACGTAAATCCCGACCCCCATTACTATGCCCAAGCAGAGCAGGGATTGCAGGGGCGTCCCCTCTTAGCCTTGGATGCAGTAACGGGGGTCAGGTGTTGCCAGGGGGTCCTCCCCACTTACCATTACGGTTAGCGGGGGATAAGATATTTTTCTTAATAGGACCCTGCGGCGTCAGCACCGCCACACGTAAGTGGGAGGAGTAGACGCCGCAGGGGTACAAAGACATCAGCGGCGCACATAGAAGTGCACCGCAGTAAAGGTAAGTGGGGTGTTGGGGGATTGCGGGGCAGGGCAGGCGCAATTGGGCAGAAGTGATCTAAAAGATCACTGCGCTGTGACGTAATTGCAGTCAACATTTTCATCGGCGTAATTACGGGCGGTGCAGTGATCACATAGATTCGTAAAGTTCATGTCTATAATTGATTAGATGCCAGAACACACCAACTTCAGGATAAGGTTCAAGAGCCTTTATTTTGATTTCCAACGGGCCTAGTGGCTGTCCCTCTGACTCTAAGCTAGGGATGGCCAGTGCCATCCTAACCCAGACTTCCCTCGGCCATGGAATGGGGTTAGTAATCGATCAAACCTATCTAACACGTTGTCTAGCTTTCGGTGACGGTCTAAAGGCAAATACCTTATCTATCCAGTCTCCTTCAGGGAACAATCTAGGATTCCTGTGCATCAACTTTCCCCAAGGTGTGATTTTAAGGGTTTTGGTATGTAGACAGACAGGACTTCACTCACTCTGCTTCTTCAGCACTCTGATGTTCCTCTACCTGTATCTCCCTGTCACTCTCCCTTCTACCTCCTACTCTCCCCCTCCACACTACTACTATTTCTCCCCCCACTCTAGTACTATATCTCCCTCCAAACCACTACTCAGTCACCCTCCTTTCATTCCCTCAGTCACCTTTTCACTCCCTCCCTACTCTTCCACGTCCACTCTCACTTACAAAATGTACACGCACAGTCACAACAAAGTACCACTTTTTCTCACCAGCCAATGCCTCCCCTTTTCTAGAAATCGCCTTCACGCTCCTCCACACCGTCCTTCCTCCTTCTGGTCTCTTGGAATGCCATCCCTTCCTCCTCTGACCTCAGCCGAACAACCCACACCCTCCAGTTTCCCGTTGTCCCTTATATCCTCCTCCTTCTTTTTTCCTTTGGCTCTCCCATTCTAGTTACACTGGCCAATCATACCCTCCCTTCTAGTCAGATAGCACAGCTTGCTCGCCCCTGATATCTGTGTGCAGCCTGCTGTGGCAGCTTCGAATACCGGCAGGGTCCACTCAGCCTTTCATCCTTCTGAGGTTGATAAATTGAGTAGCACTCTGTGGGATAATAATATCTTCTGTTATTTCAGTGCTCTGAGACCTATGGGTATGTAGCGCTATATAAGAAATACATTATTATTATTCCCTGCTCGGGCCTGTTACAAGCAATAAAACACATCAAAGGGGGATTAGGCCTCACCCCTTTTTGTCATGCAGACCTGTAAAAGTGGCCTGCTGTAATCATAGTTCCAGTTAGCAATTGTCTGCAACCCCCAGCCCAAATGGGAACTGGTTAGCTACCGGGCGTTTAGGCAGCAGCATGTAGGGGGAATAGTTAAGAAAGAACTAAGGGAAAAAACTAAGATGTAGACACAGGATTTTAAAAAGTCTTTTATTGCATATGTCTGTGCTTGACTGTAAGGATTTACCAGACTTTACCATGTCTCCCGGCCATTGGGGATTCCAAGAACTGTGGGACTGAGAACAATGGACAGGAATCCCCTGCAATGAACAATAATTGACTTACCTGAAAGATCCTAGGAAGCAATAAAAAGAAGAAAGGACTGTTGAAGTTGTCAGTTGAAAGGGAGAAACTGTCAATTGTCAGTTGTCCCTTTCGATCGAAAGAGATAGGCAATAAATAGATACAGAGACAGAAGAAGGATCTTAAGAGAAACGAAAAGGAAGATTGGCTCTACATGGGTGGGGAGCAGCCTCAAATGACCATGCAGGGCATCTAGGATGTGGCAAGCTGGGCTCTGTGTGTGCCAGTTGCAGTCTGGTGAAGATCAGAAGCCATGGACCTCTTGGTGGGTGCTACCCGGGTGAAGAAGCACCTCAGCTGGGGGCTGCGTTAGCGAGTGACCCCGAGGTCAGCGGCACAGCCTGAGAGGCAACAGCCCACCTGTGGGCCAGTCCAGACGGGCCAGGAATGGCAGAAAGCCTAGGCCATGTAGTGAGTGCAGCCTGGTGAAGAGACACTTCAGCAGGCGTCCCCGGGGGCGGGCCTGTGGGAAAACGGTCCACCCGGGGTCCAGACTCGGTGGACCGGAGGAGATAAAAAGTCACGTGCTGCACAGCGTGCGGCAGCCCAGGTGAAGATGTTCGGGTGGCCTGTTCTGCCTGCCCGGAGCCAGATGACGCAGATGGTGAAGACTTTAAAAAGAAGAAAGGACTGTTGAAATTGTCAGTTGAAAGGGAGAAACTGTCAATTGTCAGTTGTCCCTTTCAACTGACAATTCGATTGAAAGAGATAGGCAATCAAAAGATACAGAGACAGAAGAAGGAACTTAAGAGAAGCGAAAAGAAAGATTGGCTCTACATGGGTGGGGCGCAGCCTCAAATGACCACGCCGGGCATCTAGGATGTGGCAAGCTGGGCTGTGTGTGCCAGTTGCAGTCTGGTGAAGATCAGAAGCCCTGGACCTCTTGGTGGGTGCTGCCCGGGTGAAGAAGCACCTCAGCTGGGGGCTGCGTTAGCGAGTGACCCCGAGATCAGCGGCACAGCCTGAGAGGCAACAGCCCACCTGTGGGCCAGTCCAGACGGGCCAGGAATGGCAGAAAGCCTAGGCCATGTAGTGAGTGCAGCCTGGTGAAGAGACACTTCAGCAGGCGTCCCCGGGGGCGGGCCTGTGGGAAAACGGTCCACCCGGGGTCCAGACTCGGTGGACCGGAGGAGATAAAAAGTCACGTGCTGCACAGCGTGCGGCAGCCCAGGTGAAGATGTTCGGGTGGCCTGTTCTGCCTGCCCGGGGCCAGATGACGCAGATGGTGAAGACTTTGTTACCCGGATGGCACATGAGGCGTGCATGGGGCCACCAGCACCGCCAGGGGACCTGTGTGATTCGCTCCCTCCCTTGGGCCACATGGACTTTGGTGGAGCCACAGTAGGTGTGACCTAGGCGATCGGGGGTCTGCAACAGAGTGCAGCGGTTCCTTTCAGGCTCTGCCCAGGTAGGTGGGACCCGGGCAGAGCCCAACATAGATCCTACCTGCTGGGGCACTATAATAGAGGAAAACAGCTCCACCCAGGTCAGCAAGGCTTGGGCTGAGCTCCACGGGAGAACCCGTGTGAAGGAAGCACACCACAATGGAGGAAATGAGGTCTATGGAGGTCTTGGAACATTATTAAATGCACTGTCACAGAGAAAATGAAGAGTTTTACAAGCTCCATCAATACACTCACAGCTACTGAAGACAGTAAAAGCTTCACAAGCCCCATCAATAAGGACAGAGGGCTTCACAAGCCCTGATCAACACCATGAAATAAAAGGGGTGTGGGCACTCTGCATCATGCCCTGGGGGATCAGCAGGCTGGTTACACCTGTGACAGCCGCCCATGGCACAGCGGGTACAAATGTGATATGATAGGTTATTTATAATGCGCTGAATACCCAGAGGTTTCTAAGCTGGACCAGGAATTGAACCTGTGTTGTCCTGTTTCCAAGGTGGACACGTTGCTCTTGAGCTATCTTCCCAACACTATATGACCTAATATGGACTTTATAAGAGGATCAGACGGTATAAGTGTGGAGAACAGCACAGCAAGGTATTGTACTTTGGGGTCACCTGAAAAATGGGGACGTTCACTGGAAATTGAAGGCAGACTGCAGCTGCTAATTTTATTCAAACTGGTCAAATTAAAAGTGTATTAGGAGAAAAGGGGTGTATTGGTTTGATGAGACGGGATCCCAGGCAAAGTGTGAATAGGCACCTGCTTAAGGTCAACTGATGAGGGGGCTGTCAAAAAAGGGTATCTTTTATCCTCAAGAAGCAAATGAGAACCTCTGAGTGGGAAAATGAAAGGGGACAACCAACAGTTAATGGAAGAAGGTTAAACTGTTTAAGGGGTTTAGGCTGGGGGGGTGGAGCCCAAAGGGGTAAACAAAAACCCCTCTGGTGTGCTGTGCCTCATTTAGGATCAGGAACCCAGAATTGTGGCCCTTTATTTGTATTAACATAATTTGGTAAACGCAAGTTAAGTTGTGAGATTTGACGCTGGTTTCCTTGTGTGTTTTGTTTTCTTAGTTGAACAAAATATTGCACATTGAATTTTGGTGAAACAAAAAAAATCTTTTTTTTTCTTTTTTAAGAAAAAAAATATGAGTATGTTTTTAGCTGATAAACATGTTATTAACTGAATGTTTAGTTTTTTTGTTATTTATTTGTGTAAACAATTGTATAAAATTTGCATAAAACTTGTAAAGTTGAAATAGTGTTTACATCATTTGTAATTGCAGGTTTATGTGCACCTCATGTCACCAGCTGGTCTGGGAGGGTGGGGTGGTTGCAGTGTAGCCCTTTGCTGGCATGGCGTAGGTTTAAAGTGTGTGCACCGGGGGCCAGCTCCATAAAATCAGGGGCTACAGTGTCCAAAGTAAACGTGTGCTAGTTCCTGTTAGCGATCCGCTCCACTCCCTTATTATGGGTGTGGAGCAGTTGCCGGGGACACTGCTTCTCAAGGCGGGTCGGTGGCTGTGAAACAAGTGTGTGATGTTGCTGTGGGGAGCGGGTGGCAGTCTTCGGCATCTCCGCTTGTTCGGTCTTTTGGAATTCCAGTGCCGGTTGAGGTGGGCTGACAAGGGGAGTGGCTGGAACATATCTGGTGTGCTGCTCTCTCTCCGTTTCACCGCCGAGGCTGCTGGTTTTGGTAGTTCTCTGGAAGAAACAGGGGTGTACTCGCTACCAGTGGCAGTTGAACAAGAGTGTACTAGAAACAATTACACAGGCACAAAGGGAAGGGACAGAGACTGGGCCCCTCCCAACTGCCACCTCCCCCCCTCTGGGAATGGAATGGCTCTGCTTTAAACCCTGGTAGGCCTGCCACCCCATGCTGAGAGGGGTCCCCCATCCTTTCTCGACAGGGACAGAAAGTTCTGGGTATTAAGCGCGTTATAAATAGCCAATCATGTCATATCACATGGCAGTTATTGGGCTTGGCCACGTTGGTGTAGACCATCATTGGGACGAACACGTGTTACTACATTATTTACACAACATAATGATTTAATCAAATTGGTCAGCCAGACTCTAAGAGACGATTTCAATAGCATCCATGCATTTTCAAACTAGCACACATATTGAAAAGAACAAACAGCACTTTGATCAATCATTATAACTAAACTTTAATTATTGAATCGAGTTGATACATAGGAAGGGACAGCAGGATGCACTTGCCCAACAGTAACTTTTAGGTTCTAAATAATGTATTTACTCTAAATGGCATACTGGCTCCAAGATTGTTCACGACACTGTGGAAATAAACAGGCAATGACACTCACACCCACAGAGGGATTCAAGCATAATATCAGTGAGCACGGCAAGCCTAGTTATCCCAATCAGAAATTATTCTTTTGAAATTCATCTTTTAGAATGACTAGAGCTAGTCTTTTATAGTCCAAAACTGGTCCCCTCAGCTGCCCAATATCAACCAGCAGGTTAGGGGTAGCTGAGAGGAAGGAACAAAAAGGGAATCCATACAAAGGGGTGTTTGACATCTCACACACCTTTAAAATAGTGACCCACCAGATCGTTACACCAGAACAGTTATCAGTCCTGAATTTCACATGGACAAAAAACGTTTTCTCAGAATGACAGCCTAGAGAAACATATTCGGGTGTGGGTCATTGGTCAACTGGTTGCTCCTCTTGCTCGGCTTCCAAGGTCGTAAACAGCAGGTCGTTCAGAATCATGGTCACTCACGCTGGAAAATGAATGCGTTTACACTACCTTTTCTTTTGCATGATTGTTATGTGATGTTATGTTATTAACAACTTGTTGAGCGCAACACGCCCGAGGGCTTCAGTGCGCTTGAACCAGGAAAGGAGCAGTCAGATAATGGTTAAAACACAAGACAGGAATTTGTCAACAGACGTGCTCTCTCGCTCTCTCACAGACTCTCTCTCACACTCTCTCTCCCTCTCTCGCTCTCCCTCGCTCTCTCTCCTTCTCTCTCCCTCTCTCTCTTTCTCACCAGCTCGCCCTAACTGGAGCAGTGAAGCTACACGTTTGCTCAGGTGAAAATGCTTCTGTTCTGTTCCACTCCAACATTCCACACAGTACCGAAATAGTTTAAATGCCAAGAACCACCGTAGTACCCGGTAAAGTGTGTCTTATAAGGCGGCATTCACACTATCAGTCAGAAGTCTCTGTCTTTCACTGATTACTTTATGAAAAGTAATTCTAACTCCACCACAGCATAATTCCACTCTTGCCAGAAGAGCTTTCTATGGATTTACAGCGTAAGGCAAGATTGCCCTTGACCAGTCGTAAAGGCATCAGTTTGTAGAACAAAAGAGTGGTTGAATCCTGGATGGACCAGCGCAGGAGGCTGACATACGGCAGCCTTTAGCACTCAGAAGCTGCAGAAAGCATGATGATCCCGTTTCATCTGGCTCTGGAGATTCTTGGACCGTAGATCTGTAAGAGGGCTTGTTCCAGATGAGCAATTAGGCTTGAACCTTCAGTAAAGATCTACCAGGGCCAAAAATGGTCTGAGGGAGAGAGACTTTCTAGCCAGCGTGACCCTGCAGCAGTATGATTCTGAGTATTGTGCAAGTGTGTGGTCTAGGTCGGCCCAGAGTGTGACTCGATCCGTGATTTGTTGCAGAAGTGGGGGCATTCAGCATGGCTCGCGGGTCCCCCTCCCCCCACATTTTGTGCTATGCTACTGTCTAGACTCTAGACTGCTTGTATTTTAAATTTTTGGCCTGAATAACTCAATTACCCAAAGTAGCTCAAATACTGGAAAGATGACCTGGTTAGGCCAAACTTCAGGGTTAGGCCAGGTTCCTTAAATTTTACTTTACTTTACTTTACTTTAATACATTTATATAGTGCAACCATAGACCCTAAGGCATGAGGGCACTACATGACAAATACAACAAATAACAAAGTGAAAAGATCCAAAAAGGGAAGTCAGAAGGAGAATATTTTAAGAGCATGTCAAGATCATTTAATTGAACAAATGGGTCTTTAATCTTTTCTTAAACAGGTCCAGGGAGTCAATGGATCTCAACTCTAGAGGGAGAGCATTCCAAGCTCTAGGTCCATTTGAAGTGAAGGCTGTGTTAGCTACTCTAACAGTGTGGCACTTTGGTTCAAATAGTAGGGTCATATTATTTGACCTCAGCGTTCTTGTGCTAGTTCTTAAGGATACTAGCTGTTGTAAATATCCAGGCATGTTCCCAGATCTGCACTTGTGTACAATAGTAAGAATGCGAAATAGGAATCTGGCGGCCACAGGCAACCAGTGCAACCCACGTCTCACCATCGTAACACAATCTCTATATTTGAGATTCATGACGGCTCTAATAGCCCCATTTTAACATATTTGTAACCTGTTACATTCGCACTTATTGATTTCCATAAGGATACTAGAGCAATAATTTATTTTTGCACCTACTATTGCTCTCGCAATAGTCTCTGCATTGTCCTGTGAGATAATAGGCCTTAAGTGTGCTAAATGTTTGATGTAGTAAGCACATGATGAAACAAGACTACTGACATGATGTTTCATGGTCATGTGTTGATCAAAGGTCACTCCCAGCGTTTTCACTTTTTTGAGGGGTTTGATGGATTCTTCACCCAACTGGAAGTTATCATACTAAAGGTGGAATAAAGTGCCCTAAAATCCTGCCTACGTGTATTTTGGTGTTTTGGAAGAATTCTGGTCAGGTCAGACCTGCCAGGGTTAATGGTAAGGCCAGGTTCCTTAAAGGTGGAATAAACTGCCCTAAGACTCTGCATATTTGTATTGTGGTGTTTTGGAGGAACTCCACAGACACGGTTATGATGAGGACAGACACAGAAGACTCGGTTGACTCTGCTGCTACTCGATATATCAAACAGAGGGTTGATGAGGCCACTGTCCCCCCACAGATGCCATAGCCTGGCCACAAGAAAACCCTGTGCAGCCTCACACTGCAGAACTCCCTTCCCCAGAATGCACCACAAGTGAGCAGACTGGCTCGTGGAATAAAGACTCAATCAGTGGGGTCTTTTCCAACCATGTTTTCCAGTGCCCATAAAGCAGGAGACACTGCACCCAGGAGAGGAGGCCACCAAACATCAGAGAGTCACCAAACTAAAGGAAGGGAATTCCAAGTTGGCGCTTGACTTGCATTTGCTTATGACATTTCTCAGTTTCAACGGTCTTAGAGAGTAGTCTACAACTCACTGGTACAACAGGGACTGGTAAATCACATTTAGTGTCTTGGACTTGGAGTAGGCCAATGTACATGTTGAGGCTCCATGGGTACAAGAGTGGGACAATAGGAGTACTGGTCTGCAGGAGTACATGGAGTAAAATTACTAATCAGGCCCACACTACTGTTAAAACAGCATTGATCCCAATCATGAAGGTGAAACAGGCACAGCCATAGAGGTATATCCCCTTCGCCTCTTTTGGTAACATGAGACAAGGGCAGACTGTACTCTTCAGGATGGTTTGGAGCTCGTATAGATAATGATGTCCAATCAATGTTCTATAACACTAGGAACTTTGATAAAACTAGCAATGCTGATTACAAACACCAAGGACCCACTCCTGTGAAGGAAACACAGAGAATGGAGACTTTGAAAAGCAAAGAGGGCACTCTCAGTGAAAATGTCGGAAGTACTTGGAAGTGTTCTTAAAAGGCAAAAAGGACTACAACCCCATTGATTGATTGTCTTGGTGGCTTAACAGTGGCAAGCCAGGCCTCTTGGTACTTTTCTGCAATCGAGTCAGTGTCAAGATGGTTGCGTTGTGCTAATCCAGTGAGTAAACAGCGTCAAGGCAGCATTGAGTGCTCTCTGTGAATCTAGTTGATGCTCGAGATGGGTCAAGTAGATGGCTCCCAACATGTCGATTCAGTGGACATTTCACTCGGTCGAGTCGGCATTCGAGACGGGTGAGTATTCGACGGGTTCCACAGGGTCAAGTCAGCTTTCAAGTTGGGTCAGGATGATGCTTCTGTTGGGTTAAGTTAGACTCAGAAATCGAGGAGCCAGGTGCCTCCACAGCTGCGATCCGGGTCGCAGCGGCAATGCACTTCACTGAGTTGACTTGGTAGTGGGATGGCTCAGAGAAGGAGGTAAGCATTTCGAAGTTATTAGAGTGCCAATAATAGCACCACAGGCCTGTAGCAGCCTGAACTGAGTGAAGCGTAGTTGAGCCACTCAAAAGTGTTCGAGTGTTAAACAGGATGCTGAGCTGCTCTGGGAATTCTGACTTACTAGGAGGCCAAATCCAAGGTCCCCCGGAATAAGGGGAGTATGCTGTTCTGCATTTCCACTCCAGTAGGATTGTCTTGTGCCTGCAGGGAAATCCTTCTCCTCCACTGAGCAGGATCCTGGTTCCAGCACACAGGGAGAAGCATTGCCTTGGTTATCTGATATTTCATCCTAAATGTGCCCTTGTGGTCATAGGGAGAAGAGCTTGCCACTTCCTGGGTGCCTTCTATCTTCAATTCTAGGGTTAAGGACCTTGGAATAGACTGAATTCCCAAAAGAGTTCCAGTTGAATCCTTCTTGTCTTGAAGTCCACAGATGAATCACCTTCCTCTTATTAAAACAGAATGATACAGAGGATTGGTCCAAAGCAAATCTGTAATCAAAGGTCCAATCCAGGCGACTGTGAGAAAGGTACTTTTCCTTCTGATGTCATACTCCAAGTGCCTTGTCTGAAGGAAGTTTGGAGAATCCCAGCAAAATCCAAGATGGTGAAACCCCTCTCTGGACTAAATGCCCCCTGTGGGCTATTCTAACTCCACCCCCTCCCTCTGTCTGCCTTCTTCAAAAAGTCTCCAGCAATCAGCACCATGGTGTGAGAGGGCCTTTGACATGTTAGCACTGTCTTTGCATTTGTATTTATTTAATTTGTATAGCGCTGTTGCCAAAGCACTTAACAGAACATCAATAAAAAACAGTACAATCAAAGTGGGCAATCCGTTCCTGATAAATCAAAGAGGCAGAGGAAAGGCAAAATCAATTTTTAGAGATGGCAGATAGAAAAAAAAATTTCAGGGTGGTTTGAAAGATATGCAGGGAAGAGGATGAACGGATAGATAGAGGGAGAGAGTTCCAAAGCTTAGAGACAAGCAAGGCAAAGGAGCAAACGTGGAGGGGGGGGGGTTTAGGAACAGGTTCGGAGAGCGGAGGACATGGGAGGGGGGAGTAGAATGAGATTAGGGAAGAGAGATAGAGTCGAACAAGACCATGGACACTCGAAAATGATAGAGAGGAGGCAAGACTCGTAAGGAAGAAGAGATATGGAAAGCAAGGAGGATTTAATGGAGGAACACGGTGGGAGAGAGAAAAGGAGATGAATGGAGGAAATATAAACAGAGTGAAGAGGGGCTAGACGAGAGGCAGGAAGAACAAGAGCAGAACAGTAGGCAATACGCGAGACGACTAAGCAGAAAAGAAGAAACATAGTGGTGTAGAAGGAGAGATAAGGACTTACACAACAAATATTAAAAGGAGCATAGCGGCAGTGGCAAGCAGTAAAAGAGATGTGAAGGAAAAAGGAGAGAGAAGAATCAAAGATTAGACCTAGGTTACAAGCTGAGGAGGAGAAAGGAACCGAGGAAGGGGGGGAAGAGAGGGCAGGAGGAGAAATAGGGCTTGGAATTGTGGTAGAGAGAAAGACGAGGACCTCGGTTTTTGGAGGGTTGAGGTGAAGAAAATGGTACGAAATCCAGTGTGGAACTGCAGAGGGGCATATGGAAATTGTAATGTGTCAGAAAAAGAAGTGAAAAAGAAAAAGATGTGAGTGTTGTTGGCATAAAGATGAAAAGAAAGAATACAAGAGGAACTAAGGGTACAAAGCAGAATCGTGTAGAGCAAGAATAGCGGGAGACCAAGGACAGGCCATTCAGGGACCCCATAAAGAAGGGGACAGGGAGGAGAGCTTTGGCCAGCCAGGTCACCAAAAAGGAATGATTATAAAGATAAGCGTGAAACCTTTTAAGAACAGACCCTGAAAAACCAAGGGACGAGAGGGTGGAAAGAAGAAGTGAGTGACTGACAGTATCGATTGCTGAAGAAAGGTTGAGAAGGATGGGAACGGAGGAACATTTAAAATGTTGGGCCGTGAGAAGAGTTTTTGAAATATGTAGAATGGAAGTCTTAGTAGAGTGGGAAGGATGGAACCCAGATTGAAGTGGAGGCAAGATGGAGTAAATATTGATACAGGAAGTAACCTGACAGTAAACAGAACGCTCTAAATGTTTAGAGAGAAAAGGAAGAATAAAAGAGATGAGGCGAAATTTGGCAGAAATAGAGGGTCATGAGAGGGTTTTTCAGGATGGGGTGGATGAGTGCATGTTTAAATAGAGAAGGAAAGCAAGAATTGTTGAGAAAGGAATTAAAGAGACAGGTGAGATATGGGCGAAGGCGATGATACATTTGCAGAGGGAAGACGAGCAAAGGGAGAAGCAGTTGGATGGGCGCAAGTGAGAAGGGCAGAACTATCAAGATCATAAAGAGGAGAAAAGGAGGATAATGAAATGGAGGGTAGAATTTGCAGAGAAGGGTGGGAGGGAGGGATCGAAGTTGAGAAAGAAGAGCAGAGTGTAACAACTTTGGAGGTAAAGTAGTTTGCCAAATAAGAGGAAAAAAGGGATGAGAAAAGGGAAGGATCAGGATGACTGGGGGAGAAAATGGTATGTAGGAGCTGGAATAGAAGATTTGGTGATGGGAGAGAGAAAACATAAGTTCAGAAAGTAGCTCTTTTTAGCAAGAAGCAAGGCTTGATCATAGGAAAGGTACTGTGAAGAAATAGCAGAGAGGTCAGAAGGGGATTGGGACTTCCTCCAGCGCTGATGGCTTTACAGAACCTGGGGCGGAGAGAGGTAGGGGCAGGAGTAAACCAAGGCTTAGGGGGTTTACGGAAGGGAGAGCAGGTGAGAAGGATAGGTAGAGTCAAGAGTAGGCAGAGAAGAATGAAGAACATTTCCTGCATCGTCAGGAGAAAGGGGAGAAATAGGAAATGGTTTAGGGAAGAGTAAAGAGAGGATAGAAATGGGACAGAATCGAAAGAACAGAGATAGCATAGGCTGAAGGTTGGAGTTGAAAGTGGGATTAGAGGGCAGACTGGAGGATGGAGGAAAGGGAGAGTAAATGGTGATCTGAAGAACAAAGAGGATAGGGAGAGAAAATTCCAGGGGATTGGGGTGAGGCGAAGATGAGGTCAAAACAGGAGGCTTTTATGGGAGGGAGGAGAAGGGAGAATATTCAGATGGTAAGAATAAATGAGCGGCAGACGAGGAGAGTGGGTAGCAGTGGTAAGAAGGGGGAGATTAAAGTCCTCAAGAAGAAAGAAAGGGGAGGGAGGAGGGCAGAAGAACGATATCTGAGAGTCAAGATAGGAACATCTGGGGAAGAGCCAGGAGGTCAGCAAATGATAAGAAAGGAAACAGGCAAAAGGTTTTGAAAAGGATGAGAAGTGGTATTCAAAAGATGCGAAAGTAGGAAGGCCAGGAGGAGACAAGATCCAGAATGAACTGTAGAGAATCCCAGTGCCGCCACTGCAACCAGAGGAGTAGGTAGGGGCTGTGGGAGAAATGAGCAGAAGAGGTAAGAAAGGGCGCAGAGCAGACGTCTACTCCGAGGTGATGCAGGTCTCGGTGAGGCAAAGGAAGTGTAGATTGAGTTTTAAGAAAATATGAAGAATGGAATGGCCCTTATTACAGATGGAATGAGTATTAAGAAGCCAAGATTAATGGAGCAGGGAGCAGGCAGAAAATACAGGAAGATAGGAAAGGTTTTAATGGTTACACGAATGAGGGAACACGGGAGGGAGAAAAGTGCGCCCTAGTTTTGCCCTAGGTTCATGCAATATTTATATATTCATTTATTGGGCATTTGTTAGGCAATTATACAACAAATACATTAGCACACCGATATGTGACCTGGTTGAACTAAGGCCCACTGGGATGATTTTGATTTCTGCATGGATTTCGCTCTAGTATACATTTGTGCTCTCTAAAGTCTCTATGAATACAAAATCTCATAGGCCTTTGTGTACCTGCTATCTCCCATCATTTAAAGCAATCAAGCAATAAACATTATCAAGGGGAGAACAAGGTGTAAGGAATAAACTAGGAACAAATAACATAACAAGAAACCTGTGAACCTAACTTTGAAGGCGACAGTCTGTAATCAGTACACACCATAGAGGGTTTTAGATTCTGAATTAGTGATTTATGGAGGAGAACCTACTAGCCTCCTGTCAATGGCAGTGCTCTGCTCGGAGTAAATCTGTGTCATGCACTGAGATCTCCCTCCTAATTGAGCTGCAGAACAGTACTCCAGGATGTCAGGAATTCTGTCTCCCTGTCCCCTTCCCTGCAGATTATTTGCTCAAATGATGATCATCTCCTCATCCCAAGTGACAGCTAGCGAACATATAGCAGATCCCCATAACCTTCAAATGACCTGTTTTGCTACAGGTTTACCCCAAAATACAGAAAAAAAAGCAGAATGCACATTTAATGTGCATCCGGCCTGGAAGAAAAGACTGAAGCCCATAATACTGAAGAAGGGGGGCGGGGGTGTCCTCCGCTGCCCCAGTTCAGTATTATGGGCTGCGGGAGTCCCCCACATGCATTAAATACCCACTGGGGGAACAAACAGCCAAAATTCCAAAAGATCGAATTACAAAATGCGATCAGGTGGGCTTTCCAATTTTGTAATTCAAGCTTTTGGGATCCCGTTTTATAGCGTAGATCCTTTGCTGCAAGCAGGGCTGTGTTTGACCATCTTTTGTCTAGACTGGTGTCATTTTGGAATTTTGACGTGTCATGTAGTACACACAATTTAGGGACTTTCTGTATTGTCATGCCTAGCCTAGGCAGACCCTCCAGGATATTGGGGCAGGAAATTGAAAATGTTGCGTGTGCTGTATCTTCTCCAAGGCATTTGGCCAGTACGTTTGTAGCTCGGGATAGACCCCCAGAATATGGCAGATATCCCTGTGTGGTGATTGGCATCTCCAGCATTATGCATTCTGCAAGAGTGTGGCGGCTTCTAGCTTTTGAGGGGTCCAGTAGCATACCTGGAGTATTTTGTAGTGTGTAGGTTTAAGTCCTCTATCCTCGCTCATAATTGTGGAACATGCTTTGTATGGCCTCATCAGTAGGTTGTTCGTCTAATAGTTTTTGCCACCTGTTTTTAATGTCTGTCCTACTCTGTGTGGTATATGTCATGTCTATCATTGTGGCGTAGACTGCTCTGACTAGGCCCTTGCCGCCTGTCCATGTTCTGAGCCGTCTAGTGATTGGTGAGCCCCTAGGGAGGACGTATGTGCCCTATATGTCATTCACTTGCAGTGTGTAAGCTGCCTGTATATCCACACTTCACCAGTCCAAATCTATATTTAGTTCATTGACACACAAACATTGTTCCCCAGTCGTTATATCTTTTGCTGCCTATCTTAATTTTCTTATTGTCCATATGGAGGCCTCTAAACGCCAGTGACTGTCCACTTTGAGCCGGGTGTGCGCTCTTTTCCAGGTTGACACATTAGTTCCCAGTATAGGGCGAGTCCCACCTTTCACTTCTTCACTGAAAATCAAAGCTGTCCCATTTTTCTGGCTGATTTCCTCTTCCCATAATGCCCATGCCGGCCTGGTTTTATGTTCTCTAAGGAATACCACCACCCGCGAGAGCTGCTGGGCGAGATGGTATAGGTCCACATTGTGGCGTCCCAGACTCCCTACGTGAGTGGGCGCATATGACTTCTCCACTTTGAGTCCCGGGGCGCAGGCTTACCCATCTGAACCCATATGAATGATGTGATGCCCTGTGCAATCTTTTTTCATCAGCATGGGTGGGATTCTTAGAGGCTGCAACCCAAACATGTCAATCAATCAATAGTAACTTTATTTGGCCACATGGCCATGGAAGTACAAACGAACACAGACAAATAAACATAACAAAATAAACTACAGTTACAGTACACCCTTCCATCATATGGTATAGCGTTTATAGGTACCCCAAAGTCCCACCATTCATGCAACAGTCAATTAAGCTCCAGGTGCTTCTGTCTGGCTGCAGTTGCCCAAGGACCTTTTTTTTGCCCAGTGGTAATGCATTTACC
This sequence comes from Ambystoma mexicanum, assembly GCF_040938575.1. Taxonomy (NCBI): domain Eukaryota; kingdom Metazoa; phylum Chordata; class Amphibia; order Caudata; family Ambystomatidae; genus Ambystoma; species Ambystoma mexicanum. Next base: position 100,497,600 of record NC_090924.1, read on the forward strand.
CCAGATAGCACCGGATTTTGTGGCTTTGTTCCAAACTGGAAAACAGTGTTGTGGTCAGAATTGGGGCTAATTACAACGATGCTGTTAGGTATTGGGGAGCTTTTGTTTGTTTGTTTGTTTGTTTATTCATTTATATGGCGCTCCAAACCCTGGGGTATCTGGGCGCCATACAGTTATAAAGGTTACAGTCCATATACATTGAAACTATTTCATGTTAATACCCAGGATGCCATTGGCTACTCTTTGGTCCCTGAGTTCTACCCGCATGAAGTCGCAGGCGCTCTCCCCCGGATAATGCAGTCTGGTACAATTTAAGATGGCCTCCCGAGTTACAAACAGGAGGCCATGTACAGTGCATATATTTATTTATCAGTGCCTCCCTAGATTCTAGCTGTTTACAGGACAATTTGGGGAGCTTGCGCAAGTATACAGTACCCCTCTTAGGGCCCTGTCCGAACTGTGCTCTACGGGCCCCAGGGCAAGAATTATTTGAGGCATAGTCATGTACTGCCTGGCCAACCCTGGCAGCTGGCTTCTCGTTGACTGTGTTGGTTCTAGCTGTCTGATATGCGCACCTGGATGTGGGCTGCTTGGGCGATTGCACAAGTTGATTCCATGGTTTTAAAGTCAGCACAGGGTGCCCAGGGTTAAATGGAGCCAAGTACACCTGTTTGACTATGGCTCTATTGGAGCTGTTGGATTCTTCGCTTACACCAGTGGGACCCAACCCCATTGTACTGGGGATTGTTATACTTGTAGGGACATCGGAATTACAATGGACTTTCACTCTATATGGCTAGTTGTCCCACATGGGGTCCATGAGTCCCATTGGAAGCCCTCCCCCATGTCCCCCCTCTCCCCTGGGCCTCTAAAAGAACTAGAGGCAGCCTCCTTATATCAAACCAAGGCTGCATTTGCATCCACAGCCTGTGGGTGCCCCCTTGGCAGCTGCAGCAACAACTTGCTGGATGTATAACCCAGCATGTATGGGGGTACATGAGGGACAGTAGCTCAGCGAGGTGCTACTCCGAGGGCAGTTATCCAGCTCCTTCATGTTCTGGGCAGTACCTATGGGGGAGAGCAAGTGGCAGAAACCATGCCAGGTGCAGAAACATGAACAGGGCACTCTTTTCCCTCTGCACCTTCAAATTCTCTTTTGTTCCGTGGGTGCGGGGGACCTGTTCAAGTCTGGGTATAGTGGCAGCGAACTCACATCTAATTTGGTTCCCCATGAAGTTGGAGTCTTGTTGTCTTTGCCCTTGTGGTCGCTCAATGGACTTTTTCTTGGTGGCAGCCCCCCCTCCCCAGTATCCGATTTGGGGCTGGTCTAGTAATGCGATTTGGTTCTACAGTCACAAGCTCTACAGCAGGCACAGGCCCCAAGTTGCTTCTATCCATAATGAGTCTATTTAGAGGGGTAGCAGTGGGGGTGGTAGCAGGGCTAGTTGAAGGTCGCTTGTTGGACATTGATGCCTCAGGGACCTGGAAGGTTGAGGGTCCTCGATTGCCACCCTCTACCCCCTCTTCACACAGAGTATGTGCTGCCTGGGCGCTGGAGTGACCCTCAATCAATGAGAGATGAGCTGTTGGTTCTGTGATAGCAATGTCTGCTGGGTAACTTAGCCCGGAGACTTGGGGCTACAGGTGGCGGATCTGCTGATATTAGGGGTGTATAGTTTGAGCCTTGCTTTGTTCACTGTAAACCCCCAAGCATCCTGGTTGGTTCTGAGGAACTGGTGAATTTCCCTAATCAGGGAGTACACCTCACCCGTCAGTTTTAAGGGGCTATCAGCTTTTGCCTTCGCCACGCCAGTGCCAGTGCCTAGTGCCTGCGGCATATGAGGAGGGATCCATTGCAATGAGGCGCTTAATGGTCAATATTATGCGTTTCATCTTTGTACAGTCCTGGATGATAGGCAGAGATGGAGCAGGACTGGAACCGCATGATTGTAGTAGAGGGATTGGCTTGACTGCTCTCAGGTGTAACGGCAAAATATTCACTTAATTTTCATATTCATCAGGTTCATCATTGGGGATGCAATTGGGGGCTTGGTGGGGTAAATCTAATGTTAGAGGGGATCAGTGAGGGGAGTTCCCAGGCTAAGCGGCCATTTTGCAGGCAGCTGGCCTAATCCATGGTATTTTCAAAGCAAAATTGCAAGATGAGACATCGCATGAGATCATTGGGGAAAAGGACGCTGCTGGGTTACAGCAGAGGGAAAGCTGGTCTCTTAATGGTCCCATGTTAGCCTCAGATGAGATGTGTAATGGAATGATTTAGTTATAAACTGAAAAAAGAGCGGTTGATTTTGGCACCCTTTGATCTGGCTTGACAACCAACTGTCAATCGCCAAAGAGGTAGGTGTGGTGGCTAAAAGTGCACATTTTCCTCTCTATACTATTTATAGATGTTCTAATCTACTTGATCACGAACATGTAAAATCCTTGGTTAAAGCGGTAGTATTATCCCGAGTACAATAATGTCTATCTATGTATTTGGATTTTTCAAAGAAAATAAACTTGAGGCTCTGCCAAACTGCGCAGTACGGGGGGTCTGCAGTTTAGGAAAATGGAACCATGACCCAGAGGCAAGAAGGTCATTGCATTGGCTACCAATAGACACCCAAATTGAGCTGCGAGTTTGACTCAGATAATGAAAATTGTTGACAGTACTGCACCTTGCTATCTTGCTAATATGACTCAACCCTACATTACAACCCGCTCTCTAAGGTCCAGTTCTGAGGAGATTTGCTAATAGGTCAATATGATACCACCCGTTTTAGGAGCAGGCCGCTTCGTACCGTAGGGTGCACCCTATGATATGATAGGTTATTTATAACATGCTTAATACCCAGAGGTTTCTACGCGCGGACTCAGGGATCAAACCTGTTTTGCTCTGTGTCGTCTTGCTTCCAAGGTGAGCACGTTCCCCTGAGCTATCCTCCCGAAACAAACCTCCCAATTATTATAGGAAAGTGCACTACATTGCAAGTTTTTAAGTCTAGACTTTTGATGCTCCCTATATTTTATTGGAAGTTTTATTGTGGTGATGTCCTATGCTTGGTATGTTGCGGCTGTAAACTCTGTTTATTGATCTTAGTTTTCATGTCATGTTTTTATATCCATTGATGTGATTTGTATATGGTTAAGTGTTTTTACCGCCTTTATACTGGTCACCCGTGAGAAGTGGTGCTCTATGAATAAATACTGCTACTGCTTGATACATGGATCCTCCTTCATTTGCACAATAGTGTATGCCAGAAAACATACTTCAGAACTGTACAGCTTCACGGCTCAAGGTTTCGCATTTACATGGCTAGAATTGGTTGTTTCCCCTGAAAAATCAATTCAGCCATATTACAGGCTTGATTAGTAATTGAGCAGCAACCCAGATAGCTTTTCTGAAATTACTATTCCCGAATCAGTAAACTGTTACACTCTCTGTAAATTGTTGTTTTTGTTACTAAATGAACATTTCCTGGTGACCACCATGCACTTTGATTTTGAGATGTTTACCTTTGTCTCTCTTTCTCTAATAAACAAGCCATAGGCATCAATCAGATGACTATTGGAGCTATTAGCCAAACGTGCTATGTCATTAGCCTTCCTCCGACAAATAGTTTATCCATTAGAAACTCCTTTAAGCAATTGACGTAAAGAATAAATAGGAGGGAGGCAAGTGCCAACCTTGCCGCGTACCAGGATCTACCACAAATCCATTTGTACATCCCCCTTGCGGAAAATACCCACAGTTGCAGATGTTCCAGCATGCAATAATTTCAATATCTGCAGAAAAGACCAGGGAAAGGTCATGGCTCAAAAGGCTCCCTAGAGTGTTGGTCTATCCATCATATCAGATGCTGAGAAGAGATCAATGAAGGCTATGAAAATAGGCATAGCCTAAAGTTGTAATGCAGAGCCCGCTCTATCATGCCCAACCCTTCTCTAAATCCCTCCTGGCTAGCAGCAGTCTTGTAAATGACATGTGCCCAGTCTGCCAATCTATTGTGGCCAGTCTACCAAATAACTTTATACGTTGCATCGAGTAGGGACTATAGTAGAAGCACCTTTAATGCACGATGCCAGCTGAGGGGATGGAAGCTTCTCAGTCACCACTGGTTAATAGAGGTCCAAGAATGTTACTTCATTTTTTATGAAGAAAGTGTGGTTTGGCTTTAGAAAGCTGGTTGAGCGGAGACTCCTCTGTATACGCCTAGTATGTTGGGTTTGTTGTGGTTTATTGAAAGCTATCTTGTAATTATATGCTGATGGTCCGTCACGTCTTGTGGAAAAGCGCATACAGCCAGAAACCGCTATTCATTAATGTAATATAATGTTTTCTCAAGACTGCGCCAGATAAGAATTAGCACAAGAGCTCAATTAGTTGTCATGGTTTCTTTTAATTTCTCTTACCATTCCTCATGCCTAACTATCACAGAATCTTTAGGTTTTTCTTTCAGGGCTTTCAATCGACAAACCAACCCCCATATGTGTGATCCTTTTTTTCATTGAATTCACAGGTCTTCCTACAAAAATAAACTTTATTTTTTAAATAACTTCTCATAAGCTTCCAAGAAACTCTCTGCCTCAACCTTGTTAGCTAGACCTATATATATATATATTTCTTTTTATTAACTGCAATGTTTTTCGGACTAAATCATCAGCTATTAATTGAGCCCACCTTAGATTATTCTCATTATTACTAAGCGTGTCACCTGAGGGGGGTGCTAGTACGGGGCCTGGAGGTACATTTGCATGATCACCGATACTGGAAATGAATGCAAGTGGGATGTGGTCGCTTTCTGTATGATCAATCACCTCAGGGTCGTCAACACGACTCCTGTCATTCCCCCGAGACATAAAATAATGTATCGTGGAGGCAGACTTGCTATTCTCAAAAGTATGTTTTCCTGTGCAGTCAGATTTGGTGCTGCCCTTCACTGGGTGCAGTGCACATTCTGCCAAAAGTAAATCAAACCGCAGCACCTCTTCATCACAGAGATCATCGATAATCCTTACCTCTTGGCTATCAAATAGTGCTTCACTATTAGACCGGAATTACCATTCCGGAAATCCTGACTCCTGTTTAGAGTTGAAATGATCACCAAGAATAAAGGCAATAAGAGAATTCCACTCCTGACAATTTCACTTCTCTCTGTACTTCATTGAAGGCCATCATTAAGCTTACCAGGAATCCCTTATCTACTGAGGATAAGAATGAACAACAAATATGAATTGGCCACCACTGACGTGGAACGTCAATGCCTGTTTGTGTTCAGATTGAGCCTGAATCTCGTTGCGTTTAATTCCACCCAACTATTACTTTTTAATGATACTCTGTAGAAGGTACACTCACCATCTAGATTAGGTTGACCAATTAACTAGGTTTCCTCAAGTAAAATGATTTCCTGTTGCGCTAGACATTCTGTCACTTCTGTGACAGTAAATGGGCAATACCACTGGGCTAATGATTTATTATATTTACAAAAGTGTGGGAGCTCCTCTACTCAGAATGGACATGGTTCCAATAACCTGTTCAATTAGATCTATCCAGCTCGAGAGGGTCTACAACCATGTTTTAGCTCACTGTACCCTTCACAGAGGAGAAATAACCATTTGCATATACAAGTCTGGTCCCGCCCACAAGGCCAGTCAAGCAGATTCACCCTTCATATGTGGTGACTTGGCCAATAGCACTTTTTTAATACAGTGATCATTCTGTTGAGCCATCACAATGCCGGGACTTATCAAGTCTGACGGCATTCCCTTTTGGTCCAAGTAATTTGGGGCTTAAGGGTTTTCTTTTCTTGGTAATGACATATACCAAACCCTGGTTAGTCCCGTTGTGTTTACCCAGAACCTCCTGCTCTTCCAAATCTGGGTAAAAAATCTGTTAACAAATAAATGGTAGGGCTACTGATTGAGACTGAAAAATAATACTTTCACATCGACTCTTTTATGCTCATCAATAATACTGCTCCTACATTAAGGAAATACGCAATAGTCATTCAACCTAGATTATGTAGCCGGTCTTTCATAACATCCCGGGGGTCAGGGGGATTAGTGGGGGAGCAAGCTTCAGATCCCTCTTTATCAGCATCTTTCCCGTAGGGGAGACTTCATGATCCTGGGCACTATGCAGATCATAACCCATCATCTTAATTGATTGATGTTGATCTAACAGCATGCTGCATGTTGAGACCCTTTGGGAATCTTTAGCAGTTTGCCTTTCTGTTGGCAGGTCATGCAAATCAACCAATTAAATTCTCAGTTCTTCAAAACTCCCCTCTTATTGTGGGTTACATCTTTCTGAGAGTTCCTAGCAACTCACTTCTTGCACTGTGTGTGATGATGCATGATTAATCAGCCCCAAGAAGACAAACATGAGAGAATAATAAAGGGTTGTGATTTTGTATTACTAAGATATTAAATGGTATATCCCATCTCCCTGAGCCCTGTCATCAAGCTTGGTCAACAAGCATGCATATATGTACTGAGTGTACTTTAACTTGTGTTTAAGCAATCTATATTCTGTATTCCAGATTGTGAGTGGTATTTTGTGTCACAGATTTTAGGTGGCATATTTATGATGCGTTCATGTATTTTGTATTAAATAGTTCTTGAACAAACTTGTATTAACTTAAAATTGATCAATAAGCATATATATTTGTTTTTATATATGAGGTGGTAGGACCTATTGGCCTACATAATAAATTAAATAAAATAAAAATTGTTTTGCTCTACATCCAACTGTGTTCCTACTGAAAGATTTGTTTTGCACCAAATGCAAGGGCCATACCGAAAAATAGGTCGGCCTTTTGAGTATTAATAACTGAAGTGGTTCATCTTGAGGACCCCCCAGCTTGTGTTTATAGGTGAGTACACCAGGCAGTCCACTGCGAATCAGGAGATCTGCACCAAAAGAGAAAGAGAACACTGAGAATAAGTCCTTGCAGGAGAGTACACCAGGCAGTCAGTTGTGAGTCTGGAGACTTGCACTCAAAGAGAAAGTGAACACTGTGAATAAGTCCTGGCAGGAGAGTATACCAGACAGCCTGTCGCAAGTCTGGGGACCGGCACCAAAACATAAAGAGAAGAAGCCCTGGCAGGAGAGTAGACCAGGTCAAAGTGATGGTGAGTCTAGAGACTCGCACCCAGAAGGGAAGTTGAATGTTGCAAGTTCTGGCAGGGAAATGGCAGGGAAATGTACCAGGCAAGGGGATTATGAGGAAAGGACCCTCATCCCATCATAAAAAATGATACTCAAGACTGCCCCTTGAAAGTGTCTGAAAACCCAGAGGAAGGGATCCATACCTCCATGGGATGGAAAGATAATTGAACTTTTGGTGAAATAAGTGAGCCAAGGGTTAAGGAAGAACCCTTGAGTGTGTGAGTCTAGAGGAAGTGAGCCATAACCCTTGGATCGGGAAGTTGCCTTTTACCAAGGAAAAGAATTGTGGTTGAGAGCTGAAGAAAAGCTGAAAACTCAAGGGAAGGGAAGACCTTCCTCCATCATTCTGAAAGGGGTGAAACCTTGGGATACTTTAACCGTTTGTTCATTTATGCACCTTTTGGAACTTTATGTACTTTATTGAACACTACAGCTGGCCAGCTGAAAGACTTGATCCCTTTGCACATTTCCTTAGGTTTAGTTTGTATGGGTCAGGATAGGATTTTTGGCACAGGCTGGAAAAACTCTTTATTATTGGACATTCTGACAACGACAGCCATGTGTTTCATTGAGGGAGGGAAACCTCTTACAGAGTTAGGGCGAGATAGGTCTTTCTTCAGCCCTTCTTTTATTTAATAAAAGTCTATAGCAATCAGTACAATGCATCCGTGTCCGAGTCTTACCTGATTCATTACAGTGCCTAGATGTCTGCAGTGTGCAGAGGTCATGCTCTAGAAGTTCAGAATTCATACATATTGCCATACATGTTTTTGTGGGGAAATTCCACACTGTGCTGATATTTTTTTTCCCAGTGTTCAGGCCTCCAGATAAGGTGCGTACAAGGCCTTTTTACGCATGAAAATCGCGTAAATACAACAGCTTTATTATTTTCCTGTGTACAATTATACACAAATTTAGAGCAGAGGGCAGTGCAAAGGTCAGGTTACTTGACAGAAACCAGAATTATTGTTATCTAATGTAATTGCAAGCCTCTGAAACAGAATGTATTTCTCTGAAGCCTTTCAAAAAAAGAAACTGCACAATATGATAAAAGGAATGATTTCTTTCCATTCAGTTTCTGATTTGTTGATGCTCATGAAGCAAACAGAAGCACAGTGCATATACATTTTCCTAGCATTTTTGGATTGTATAATTAATAAGATGGAAAACTATGTTGCAATTAAGAATTAACCTTTTGTATCAAAATATGTTTTTTTCCAATAAAAGCAAACCAGTATTGCACAATTGTATTTTTTAGAGTTCCACTTTAATTTACACTCTAATTATACAAATAGTGTGTAAAATTATGAGTATGTACGGTCTAGTTTACACCAATTCAACCTTGCATTCAATGGGGTGCATTACTATAAATGGTCAGTGGCAGCAGAGTCATTGCTCATGATTGTCATTACACCAATCAAGGTTGTTATATAGCCTCTCAAATCTTCAAGACTACAGTTAAATCATCCAAAACCGGACTCTCCAGGAAGCGCAAGCGCTGTTAAAAAACAAACAAATTAAAGTTACATTTGTAATTGAAATAGAAACTCTGCAAAACCTGTCCCTGTGATAATCCAAATAGGTATTTTACTTCATGTAGCGCTTCATAGATGGTTCATCCAACATCTAGGCACTGTAAATTTTATACCTCAGTTGAAACTCAGTTTACCGACCTCTGAAGAATGTTAGCCGATAAGAAAGCCAATAACATAGCTCAGCCGGCAGAGCACTAATTGCTGCGATCTGTGCATGATCTGTAGGTTGCAGGTTTGAATCCCCGCAAGGCAAACTCAGCCTTTCATCTTTTCCAGCTCGATAAAACAGTACGTACTTCGGTTCGATGATAATTGTGATAAATATGTTCTATGTACAGCACTTTGCCAAAAGCGCTATTTAAATAACCATTTGACCATGAGATTCGATATAGAATTTAGCATGGAGTCCTTGCCTCTGCACTGTTGTATCATAACATTGGTCTACCAATAGGTAGTAATAGCTCCAGGAAATGAGGACTTTCTTTAAACATGAAAAGACAATTCAGCTATCGAACCTCGAAACACAGTACAATTCACGTTTGCTTTACTATGTAATTGGCTAGGTTTTTGTGTTTTCAACATTTAAATATATATAGGAGAGATCAAATGACCAGACCTTAGAGAAATAATGAAAGGTGCATTCAGACACAATGCAGAAAGCTGGCGCATAGTTAAGATTTCCATACCGTTTTTGCACATGTTGGCTGGATGTCACTTACAATTTACTCTCTTGCAAAGGAGAAAAGTAATTTTTACTCTCTTGAAATCACATTTACTCTCAAAGTTTAAAAATGCGGAGTAAAATACTCCCACCTCAAAATATTATCTGGAGCACTGCCAGTGTTGTAAGGAACTCCTGGTGGCAACAAGAAAGACAGACACAAGTGATCACAGGAGTTTATTGAACTATGACTGCTGTATGCAGGTTGAACAAACACCTTGTCAGGCTCACTCCTCGAATCCGCCAACTTCACCCCTATCTCCAGGTTACCCCTCTCCCCTTCCTGCTCACCTGTGGTCTCTTCGTCCGGTTTGACTCCAAATCTCTTCTTCCAGAGTGCCTCTTCTCTTGTGTGTAGATGAGGTCTGCCTCGGGAGGAAGCCACCTTGCCCCACAGACCCGGGGCCAAGAGGGCCCCCGAACCGGGGCAGACCGGTTGAGGGGAAAAAGCCGCGAGGCACAAAAAAAACCTTCCTTGCTGGATGAGGACGGCTGGTTCAGAGGCAGAGTAGTGTGAGGTCAAAGGGTCCAAGTGGACAGGAACCCCACCAATGGTAGAGTCGGGGAGAGCCGCTACAAGAGGAATCCCACATAAACAGAGGCAAGGCAAAAATGAAGAAGCTGAGAGGTGAAGTGGCGGTTGTATACGAATTGTTTGTTTTACAACTGTTCGAATTACAATTGACCTTTTCACAATTGACCGAATTGTGAAGGTCAATTGGAACATATATGTGGGGGGAAACCCCCCACAACCCCCCACCCAACGCCAAACCCCCCAAAACCGATATCTATATATATAACCAAACCGATCTATATATATATATATATATATATATATATATATATATATATATATATATATATATATATATATATATATATACATATATATACGGTCAATTGTGAAAAGGTCAATTGTGACCCTTTAAATTCGGTCAATTGTTCATTCGAACAATTGTAAACGAATAATTTGGGTAATACCGAAGTGGCAGGGGAAGCACAGAGAGACCGCCAAGGCAGAGGAAGCAGAGAGAAACGCTTCAACCGGGGAGGGGCGAGCAGACAAACAAGTAGGAAAGCCAGGAAGGCAAACGAGGGAGAAAAAGAAAAACGTATGGCAGCAGCCGCAGAGGAGAGAACTACAGCGTACCAACCCGGAAGTCTAACGCGAGTAGGTTGCAACGCGCGGGCTTCTGGGTTGGCGCACGTTAAAAGACTGCCGCTGGTCGGAAGGCAGAAAAGCTAGACCGCGGCTGTCGAATGCGGGCGGCGTGACGGCACATTTTAATGGCCGCCCAAACGCCAGCGTCTCCACAGCTGCCAACGGCCCCTGTGTGTGACAGTATGCTCCCCTCCAGATCGGACCCCCCCGGGTTTACATGGATGAGTCCGGTGAAAACGCCGGACCAGCCCAGGTGCATGTACATAAGACTTGGGTTCCCAGGAGTCCTCTGAACTGGGATAGTCCTTCCAAGACACTAAGTATTCCAACCTGCCCCTACGATATCTGGAATCTTGAATAGCAGATACCTCATACTCTTCAGACATGGACTTGCGACTACCCAACAACCCCGTAGCTTTCCTGAATGGAGTGTCTGGATCTACAGGGCAGAGAAGGGAGGAGTGAAAGACAGGGTGCACCCGATGCATAGACTTGGGGAGTTGTAATTTATAAGTCACTGGGTTTATCCTCTTGATGATCTTGAAGGGCCCTACATATCTGGGGGTCAGCTTGGTTGAATGTACCCATCTAGGCAAGAATCGGGTAGATAACCAGACCCGATCGCCCTCCTTCCAATCAGGACAGGGTAGACGGGCTCTATCAGATAGATCTTTATATCTACTTCTAACAGAGGCTAAACTCTGTTGAGCTGTGGTATGGGCTGTGGTTATTTGGTCTAGGGTAGATTCAATGGTGGGTATATTAGTGGGTGATTAAAAGACCGGTAGAATACTACGAGGGTGAAAACCGTAAGAGCAGAAAAAAGGGCAAAGACCCATTGCCGAGTGCCCAGCGTTATTATACGCAAATTCGGCTGTGGACAGGAGGCTCACCCAATTGTCCTGATATTTGTTTACATAACACCAGAGGTATTGCTCAAGAGAGGCATTGAGCTGCTCTGTCTGACCGTTGGTCTGGGGATGGAAACCTGAGGACAAAGCTCTCTCTATGCCCAACAGTTGACACAGGGCCCACCAAAATCTAGATGTATACTGACTTCCTCTATCAGATATAATCTTGTCAGGCAGTCCATGGAGTCTGAAGATGTCCCTGAGAAAAACCTCAGCCATCTCAGTGGCAGGCGGCACTCCCTGCAACGCGGAGAAATGGGCCAGTTTGGTGAATGTATCAATCGTAACCATGAGACAGGTTGACCCCTGAGATCTGGGTAGGACTACCATAAAGTCAGTAGAAATTTAGGACCATGGCCGGCCTGGCAAGTCAGGTTGCGTCAACAACCCGTAGGGTTTATGGGTGGAGTTCTTATTCCTGGCACAAACCATGCATGTCTTACAGTGTTGCCTAACATCCCGAGAGAGGGAAGGCCAAAAGAAGGAACGAGAGATTAACTCTAATGTACCTCGGACTCCCCTATGTCCGGCGGTTATATGGTTGTGACCCCATTCCAGGACCTTAAGTTGTAAAGATTTAGAGGGAACATACAGCCGCTGTCCTACCAGTAATTAACCTTTCGACCAATGGATTTGATGACGTAAGTCACCAGGTACAGTGGTTAGCAGATCAGGTTTGGTAACAGTCTTCACCACTTGGAGGAACGAGGAGATCATCCCCATGATTCTGTTTCGGGGAAACAAGTGGTGACTGGCGGGAGTGGAATGGCACTCCGAAGTGTGGCACCTGGATAGGGCATCAGCCAAACTATTTTGGGTGCCTGGTATGTATGTTATAGTAAAGTCATACTGGTTGAAGAAATGCGCCCAACGAGCCTGTCTTGAGTTGACGCACTCCATGTTTCGGAGAATCTTCAGGTTCTTGTGGTCGGTACGTAATGTAAATGGGTGGGCACTTCCTTGTAACAGGTGTCTCCACTCTTCACAAGCCACCTTGAGAGCTAAAAGTTTCTTTTTGATTACTGAGTAGTTCCGTTGACTTGTAGAAAGAGTCTTTGAAAGGTATGCTACAGGATGTTCCTTGCCATCCTTGAGTTGAAGGAGTACGGCTCCTAAAGCACTAGCAGAGGCGTCAGCCTCAACAATAAAGGGCTGGTCTTGATCCGGTTGAGATAGGATTGGAGCGGAGGAGAATCTCTTCTTCAGTTCAATAAAGGCTTGATTGGCCGGCTCCGACCAGTGAAAAGGTCTGGCTTCTTTCTTCAGTAGTGCGGTAATGGGCAACACAATCTGAGAAAAATCTCAGATGAATTTCCTGTAGAAGTTGGCTAGACCCAGGAACCATTGAACATCCTTCAAAGAGGCTGGTGTGGGCCAGTCCAAGATGGCAGATACTTTCCTTGGGTCCATGGTGATGCCCTCCTGGGATAGGATATATCCTAAATACGGAACAGAAGACGTATAGAAGAGGCACTTCTCTGGTTTAACCAATAGGTGTTGTGACTGTAGACGGTGGAGAACTGTCTGAAGATGATGTGTATGTTCGGAGGTAGACTTTGAGAAAACCAAGATGTCATCTAGGTATACTATGACACTGATGAACAGCAGGTCGGAAAACAGGTGGTCCATAAAACGCTGAAATATGGCAGGAGCGTTGACCAAGCCAAATGGCATCACCCGATATTCGAAAAGGCCAAACAGAGTCCGGAAAGCAGTCTTCCATTCATCCCCATCTCTAATTCGGAGGAGGTGGTAGGCACTCCGTAGGTCTAGCTTGGAGAATATAGTTGAACCCTGGACTGCTTCCAGTATGTCTACTATCAGAGGCATTGGGTAGCGGTCACGAACTGTGACCTTGTTTAGACCCTGATAGTCTATGCGGGGCCTTAACTCAGAGGAATCCCTTTTGGGTATGAAGAATAGAGAGGCTCCAGCCGGGGATCTGGAAGGTCGAATGAGGCCGTTAGTCAGATGGGAGTCCAAATAATTGCGAAGGGCCCTCTTTTCCAGCAGAGACAAGGAAAACATGCGACTAAACGGAACTAGAGCTTCTGGCACCAGCTCGATAGCACAGTCTTCAGGCCTATGTGGAGGTAGATCTAAGACAGGATCGTCTCTGAAGACTTCCTTGAATTCGGCCAATTCTGGGGGAAAGTTACAAATCTCATTTACCCCCTCTTGTTGGGGAGTAAGGACTTGTACCAAATCTTCCGAAGGATGGAATAAACAATTTTGTTTACAGTATGGGGAGGTAAAAGCCAAGGTGTTCTGTGCCCATGAGTGGATTATGCCTCCTCAGCCAGGGAATTCCAAGGATTATCGGAAAGTGGGCTGCTCGAATTAAATCAAATTGCATCTGTTCGGAGTGCTGGAGAATGCGGACCTTCATTGATACTGTGGAATGGGTGATGGGACCCGACGAAAGAGGGGAACCGTCGACTCCTTCTACCTTCTGAACTTCTTCTCTTTTCAACAGAGGGAGAAACTGTTTATGTGCCCACATGGTATCCATAAATACCCCGGCTGCGCCACAATCCAGCAGAGCCATGGTGGTAAGTACTTCTGTCGGCGTCTCCAGTTGAATTGAAACCGCCATGAGGCGTGAGTCCATGGTGGTGGGGTGTGATGCTACAGTCACAGTAACATAGGGACTAGCGATCTGACCTCGGCTACTCGTCCCCTTCAGTTCCGAGGTCGTTCGTTTCCCGTCCGCCTAGGCGGAACTTCCGGACAGTTACAGAGTAGGTGAGAGTCTGATCCACAATACATACAGAGCTCTGCATCCCTCCGCCGTCTTCTTTCTTCGGGTGTCAAGGGGGCTCTTGCGGACCCAACTTGCATAGGTTCTTCCTTGTTACTTGAGGGAGACAGAGAAGGCAATGAGTTGGTACCTGGTGGATGGACGACAGGGGTCTTATGTCTGTTCTTTTCCGCCTTGCGTTCGCTAAGGCGGTAGTCAATCTGGGTGACTATGGAGAACAAGTCAGACAGGGTCGTAGGGCGGGCTATCCTTGCCAGTTCGTCCTTTATCTCCTCTTTCAACCCTCGGCGAAAAATTGTATACTGGGCTTGTTCTGGCCATCCCGCTTCAGTGGCCAATCGTTTAAAGGTGGATATATATGTCAGCAGGTCACTGGAACCCTGCTGCACATCCAACAGCTCTTGAGCGGCAACATGTATAATCTCGGGTTTTTCAAAAGTTTGACGCAGAAGGGCCAAAAAGGCCCCATAATCTCTGATCACCGGATTGTTATTTGTAACCAGTGGGGTGGCCCAAGCTAATGCATTCCCTGTCATGTTGGACACCATGAACCCCACCTTGGTGTGATCGTTGGAAAACAACTGTGGTCGAAAGGCGAAATAAATGGAGCAGGCTTCTAGGAATTCCTTGAGACGCTTCGGAGTTCCGTCAAACTTGCCCGAGGATAAGGCCATGGGAGTTAAGTCGGAATCCCTAGGTTCACGAGTAGAGACCATCTGTCTCAAGACAGCATTGTCAGCCTTCACGTTCTGCAATTCCACATTCATGGCTTGGACTGCGGCCACTAGTTCTTGTATCTGTTCGGGGGTGGCCATGTTTCCCTTTTGGCGTTGCAAACTGTCAGGCTCACTCCTCGAATCCGCCAACTTCACCCGTATCTCCAGGTTACCCCTCTCCAGTTCCTGTTCACCTGTGCTCTCTTCGTCCAGTTTGACTCCAAATCTCTTCTTCCAGAGTGCCTCTTCTTATGTGTGTAGATGAGGTCTGCCTCGGGAGGAAGCCACCTTGCCCCTCAGACCCAGAGCCAAGGGGGCCCCCGAACCGGGGCAGACCGGTTGAGGGGAAAAAGCCGCGAGGCACAAAAAACCCCTTCCTTGCTGGATGAGGACGGCTGGTTCAGAGGCAGAGCAGTGTGAGGTCGAAGGGTACAAGTGGACAGGAACCCCACCAATGGTAGAGTCGGGGAGAGCCGCTACAAGAGGAATCCCACATAAACAGAGGTAAGGCAAAAATGAAGAAGCTGAGAGGTGAAGTGGCAGGGAAAGCACAGAGAGACCGCCAAGGCAGAGGAAGCAGAGAGAAACGCTTTAACCGGGGAGGGGCGAGCAGACAAACAAGTAGGAAAGCCAGGAAGGCAAACGAGGGAGAAAAAGAAAAACGTACGGCAGCAGCCGCAGAGGAGAGAACTACAGCATACCAACCCGGAAGCCTAACGTGAGTAGGTTGCAACGCGCGGGCTTCCGGGTTGGCGCACGTAAAAAGACTGCCGCTGGTCGGAAGGCAGAAAAGCTAGACCGTGGCTGTCAAACGCGGGCGGCGTGACGGCTCATTTTAATGGCCGCCCAAACGCCAGCGTCTCCACAGCTGCCAACGGCCCCTGTGTGTGACACACCTAATGTAAACCTAAATCTAGGATGGGAGCAAGCATAAACCATCAAAAGAAAAATATGGCAGTCCAAGTTGCGTTGTGTCAAAATAAAAGGCCCTATACTAAGAAACCTGTTGGCAAACCATACAACTGATACAAAAAGGGGTGTGGGATTGTTCTCAAGAAAAGAAAGAAGTGTTCTCTAATAATATGCCAGGATGCAGGAGCCTGGGTCTCCCTTCCCCACATTTTGAGCACGGGGTAAGATGGGAGCTTGGAGAACAGTACAATCTCTGGTTTCTCCAGCACGAGATGACAGTTCCAATGGCAGTTCTCAGGACCATCAATGGCCAATTCTCGTTTCCTTTGAAAGTCTCTTGCCTTCGGGGGCCTGATGTGTTTGCATAATAAAAACAAATGTTCCTTTAACCAAATGAAAGTTCATTAGGGTGATAACTATTCACCCTAGGGTCCCCCTCTTTTGGGTGCTGACCCTTCTCAATTGCAGTCCACAGTTCACATAGGGTGATGGTCTCACCCCTGGGTCTCCTCTTCTGGGCGCTGATTCTTCACATATTGTATTCAACAAATTATTTATATTAGTTCTTTTCTCAATCAACTTTGGGTGATAGCTTCACCCCTTGATCTCCCTCGGTCAGGCTCAGACCTCTCTTTTCTTTAGCTGCTTGGATGATGGCTTCAGCCCTGGATCTCCCTCGGTCGGGCTCGGACCCCTCTTGCCTTTTGCAGGATTTCTCCTCCCTCAATTTCTCAATGTCTTTTGCTTGGGTGATGGCTTCACCCCTGAATCTCCCTCGGTCAGGCTCAGACCTTTCTCACATCTCAGCCGGATCTCCCTCGGTCAGGCTTGGACCTTCAGTTTCTCAATGTCTTTTCAAATAGTTAATCATGGACATCCCTCGGATGTGAACACACTTTTTCTAAGGACTTCAGACTTCACCCCTCTAGTCAGCATCCCTTGATCGGGTTCACTCTTGCCAACTTCACATTCACAATTGTTTGCAGGATTCACCTCGCTTTCTTTCACAGTGCTTGTAGATCAAAGTCTTTCTATTGTATGGAGATTTTGCTTGACCCTCTGTGTGACCACTTTGACCTATTTCGCTGGCCCTCCTATGGCCTCATGGTTTCTGTAGTTTCGCTCAGATTGGGATCGACCAGAGTCTCTTGAGTTAGCACCCACATGGTGCTGGCTTCCCTCTGCAGCTGGTCTCCACCTTTTCTTTTACAGTTCTTTCATAGTTCTTTGAACATGGTTCAAACTTTGCCACTTTGTGATTCTCATTTCAACACAGCCCGGTTTTTATCCATTCTCACCTCGACTCACTGGCTGTAATGAACCGCTTAGCCTCTTTCTTTCTGGAGTCAAGGCCGGTACCATAGGTGCAAGAGCTTCCCTCACTCCTGCTTATCGAGTTAGGCTTGCCCCGTGTACCGTTGACATCTGCTGAAAGACACTTGTGCTATTGTTTGCGGTCATACGCTCTCTTCCATGAAGGTTCTGCGGGTCTGGGTCGAAAAGGGCAACGCCACTTCTCTCCTTGCCACGCTCTTGATTGCTGCCGCCTTTCTCCTTCTCTTGAATTGCTGTGATTACTTAGCCGTCTTGTTGTGCTGTCTGCCATACTCGCTTTGCTCATCCTGTGCTCTCGGGCTCCATCTTTTATCCCTGTGGGGAAAAGGAAGGGCCGTCAGGTGTGTGTGATTGAGGTTAATTGCCTGACTTTTCCTGATGGTGGAGTTAGAACAAGTCAGGTGAACAGGTTGTATTCAAGTCTGGTCTCTTGCGTTTTGTGCGAATGGGGTCGTGTCGGAAATGGAAGATGATAGAGTTTCCCGATATCCTACTGGGTAGGATGGAGAAAAGGTATTGTTGGATTGTCCTATGGGATATGATGGAGAAGGTTTGCGAAATGGATGAGAATGACCAGGATTTAGAATAAAACATAGGGGATTGTGGGAACAGTAGTATTCTGTCCTAGTAGATTGGGGTTTTGAAAGATGACAATCAGAGGGAAAGGATTGGTAGGGTTTGTGAAGCAAATGGGAGTAACTGGGACCAAATGAATGGAGGAAATTATGGGAACCGCAATGCTTGGTCAAGGGAAAATGGTTCATCAGATCAAAATATTCAGAGGAATGGGGAAAAGAATGTCTGGGGTTATTTGGGTGGAATGCAGGAAGGCAGCGATTCTGGGGTAGATAATCCTTGGATGCAAGTGGGTTTGAGATCTTAAGGGAGTGGTCATATACCGAGGGATTGGTGGGTTTGGGTAAGAGAGGTTCAATGGGAGGAAGGGGGGCAGATGTGACACAGCCCATAAAGGTCTCTGAAATATCGCCTTCTTCCTCAACATAGTACCGCATCTCACCTGTTGCATTCCCCTGAGTATAACCCTGGGTTCCCTTACCCAGGTGATCCTCCCTCACTCGTCCACCCCCAGGGTTGGGATCTGAGAGCGCCAGCCCTCCCCTGGCCACCTGAATAAGGGTTCCCTGAGGTCTAGTTGGGAGAATACCCTCAGGTTTCTCACAGTGTCAATTGTGTTTCTCCATTCCAGGTGCTTTTTCTTTATTTTACCATTTTAGGTGCTTAAATCTGTCTCAAAAGACTTTAATATTTTCATCAATGGCTTGGACCATTCCATTTTTTAAGAGACGTTTTGAGTAGTATGTTGGTAGTTGTATGCTACAGGATGTACAGGGTGAGGTGAGTAGCCCCTGCAGTCCTGCTTTTCGCTGCATTCTGTTCCCACATGTGTAGTGGAACAAGGGATGCTGCAAACAGCATGGGACAAGTATATGCCCCTGATTCATGGAATTATTTGCGCGTAAAACACAGATTTGCGTGCCATTCTGCCCAAAAATCCCTGTTTGAGGTATGGGGATTTTGGGGCAGAATGGCGCGCAAATCTGCGTTTTACGCGCAGATAATTCCATGAATCTCTCTGCATCTAAAGGGACAGGGCTCCTTGTACGTTTGCATTTGATAATCCCATTGTTACTATGAGGAAGCCATTGAAAATCCTATGCATAATATGAAGGAAAGATTCAACGTTGAACCTGATGCAGGTTGCCCTGAGGGATTCCCTTGAAGGAGCGTGTGAAATCTGCATTCTTCATCAACCAAGACACAGGATCCCCTCTATAACACCATCTGCAATGTCACTCATCGGCTGCTGCTGCTGCTGCAGGGAAAGGGGAAGAAGGATGTGCACCATGCCTGCTCTTCATCCTACCATGACATTCTCTTCTCTAGACCTTCAAGTGGGGCTGACAGATAGCTGCGCCTCAGCAGCACCCAGGCACCGTCCTAGGCCAAACTGAAGCTGCAGTGGATTTGCAAACCTAAAAGGGATAGGTTTCTTTCGGACTATTTGTGAAAACCTAGTTCACGCCTTCTCTTTATGTGGGGGAACAAATACTGGTTTCTGCTGAACTCTAGGGCTCACAAGATGATGCACATTCCATGTACTATTTTCCTTTTCTGTGTATGAAAATAAAGAAACAATGAAAGCCGGTCCTGCTGAAAGGAAGTGGCGTGTTGGAGTGAGGTGCATACGATATGATATGGCATTTATAATGCGCCTATACACAAGTGTTTCAAGGTGCGACGAGGCAAAGGAGGGGGAACAGAGGGAGGACAGAGACACCGTTCTTACTAGGCCAGGTGACATTGAGATCGTGCAAGTGCAGGGAGGTGAGAAGTGCGGGGGGAAAGCGAAGGAGGCCCTGCAGTACATAAGTTGACTGTAAAAAATAAATAAGATAGATAAAGACAATAAATAAGAAGTGCGGCCAGCTGGTGGCAAGTGCAAGGGTACGGGCAGACATCAGGTGTCAAGAGCTGGTAGGGGGCTGTAGGGAGAAAGAAACAGTCCCTGAGTGCAGGGTTGCCAGGGGGGCAGGGCAGGTGTGCAACTGGCGGGGAGGGGACCTGGGACCATAGCGCAGCAGGGCCTGGAAGGAACTTGGTATTTCTCTGCGGGGCTTGATTCTCCCCTATGGGCCGCAGCAACTACGAGGTTGTTTGTTGCCCTTAGACTGGCTGGGAAGCACCTAAATACGTGGAGGGTGTACCCCTTTAAGTTGAGGTGACTTGGGCTGAAGTGGCACTTTTGAATCTAGTTTGCAGTTTGTTGGACTGGTTTCTTCCCTACGGGTCATTTGCGATTGTGGAGCTAATTTGCTGTCCTTTGAGGTGGGAGCAGCAGTGAGAGCGGTGGTGGGGTTAACAGGATGGCGCCCCGGATAGATGATGGATGTTTCACAACTGCTGGATCAACCAGTAATGGTAGAACATGCATTTATTTATTTATTTATTTATTTATTTATTTATTTATTTATTTTTCCATGTGTAGCAGCGCACTGAACCCTCAGGTATCTAGCCACTAATTGACCCTTTCCAAACTGTACAACAGTGAAGTTAGTGATCTATGGGGCACTATTTCCGCCACGGAAGACGATAATCGGCAGACGACTCACCACTCTGTGGTGACCAACTGTCTGGTTGATGAAAATCCTTTTAAAATGTCCGCTAACAATTCAGAAGTGCCTGATAGTCCTTACCACGTGCACAACAATATCAAAAGTGAGGCCCTCTCACCTTCTACTCTGCAATGCTGAGCAACCTCTGAAGGCTGGTCAGTGATGCAAAAAGACGCTTGCCCTTTGCATGGAAAACATATCCCGATGTGGTACTGGAAGAAATCAAGGAATGATTTCTTATTTTTCCCCCGCCTTAAGTACTGGTGGTTTCGAATTTACTGTCCTAAAGCTTGATCTCTGATGTAGCAGATTTAAAGTGCCTGGGCACAAAACTTACAGATACAAAATACATGCATTTGTGAATTGGCTACACAAATTTCACAAAGCACTAAAATATCATAAGCAGAACTAATCCTGACTGTTAGTAGGGATGTACATTGCATGCAAGTCGGTATACTCCAATTAGAGAAGGATCCGTTAAACAACTGTCAAACTGAGCACTTGGAGGTCGTGACTGACGTTCCTCCGCTTCACTCAAACTCACCACACCTCAAATGCTTTAGGTTCCCTCCCTGTTATTGATGACTTCAAGGCCCACTGGATCGGAACTATTGCCACCCCTTTCTCCCTTGGTGAAAAAACACACCTTAGACACGGTGCACTTGAAGGCCTTAGATAATGATATAATAGGTTATTTATAACCCGCTTAATACCCAGAGGTTTCTAAGCGCGCACCAAAGCGCGCACCCGGGGATCGAACCTGTATTTCTCTGTGTCGTCTTGTTTCCAAGGAGAGCACGTTGCACATGAGCTATTCTCCCGAGATAAATTGCGTGTTTGCATCATTGTTACAACTATGTGAGAACATTTACTCAGAAATTTAAACTCAACCAGAAATGTTGCCAAAACGTATGCAAGTGATTAATATGGAAACCAATCCACCCGCGCTTGATCCTCACTTGGCATCAGTCATGAAAGTGTTACAAACATCGCCAATTGTTACTAATAGCAAGATATGCATGCTCTGGCCAATGGCTCAGCTTCTAGCCCATTAACAAATGCCACACTTGAGCCAGTGCCAACTTTATTTCACCAAGCTATGGTTTTCTTATGGGAATAATCACACGTTTGGTGGGCTTCACCGGCTGGTAACGGCCTGCAGCCCAAGTTATAGGCCCAAGCAAAGCAACCTGGGTGGCTGACGCATCCGCCAAGAATGGTAATAGACGGTTCTGACGTCCACTGGGCTGTAAAGTCATCAACAGGACTGGATATGAGTGTAAGGTCACCGAAAAATGTTGATGAAATGTTGATGTTGATGAAATGCTACTCCTTAGAGACTTCTGCTGACCTTGGTGTGGGGTTTTTGCAAAATGCAAGACTGAGCATTGTGTGTGAAAATGTCGAACATATCGTGGATGCTTCCAGTTGTTAGACAAAAACTAGCAACGTGAGAAAATAACAAAAGAAAGCAAACACGTAAACGTCTACACAATGTATGTGGTAATAGACAAGACATAATGGAATGACGCGATAACACAAAGCTAGTGGCAGGTCTGGATGGACATTATTCTCTGGCAAACAAGGGGAAAAAACCAAAGGCAAGTAAATTGAAAAATTAGTTTCAAATATCCCTTATTCAAAGGATGTAAGAGTGATGTGGGCAGCTTCTAACAATTTCACGCATCATAACTAATAGTAACACTAATGAAGAGAATGATATAGGGTCGACTGCTTCCTCATAGAAATGCAATGACCTTTCTGATATGCATTTGAGAATTCTGCCTTTAATCAACTCATTAATTATTGCCGCTGGACCTCTCTCCGAGGCAGATCTTGGATGTTGGATCTTTGCAACTGGAACTGGGGCCTGGAAGTCAACAGTGTATGAATATAACTGAAACCCCAGGCTCCATAGAATAACATAACGCAATTCAGATTTAATGCCATTTTGCACTTAGTGAAACTAAATCGGTGAGATGTACTAGCAGTTTTGCACTGAATTCGTCACCTGAGAGTGATTACATCGGATGACATTGAGCGTGAAGAATGAATGGAAGATGAACCCCTCCTTGCTCAAAAGTACTTTTAGAACCCCTGTAATAGGCAACTTGATTCTGGGTTACTCAGAGTGCTTCCAAACATGGGTGTCTGACTGTGAAGGGGCCCATCTATCCTTATCGAAAAGCCCTCATGCAGGCGAGGAGGTTTGAACAACTCCTACTGATAGCATTGACATACATTAAGCACAATGTAAATTTGGTTATACAAGGATTGGCTGGCGAGAAATAGGAGGGAGAGGGAGACATTTCCTAATAACTCTTCAACAATGATAGAGGCCGATAATCTTGTTTCTGGATGGCTAGCAGGGTGAGCTGGAATGACATTTCACATAGTTGTGAGGTATTACCAATATAGCTTCATAGACCTGCAGGGAGGGCCGTACCGGGCGTTATGGGCCCTGAAGACCGAGTTAATGGCCCGAGCTAAGCAAGGACCTTTAATGAGGTATGAGGGACCATAACGCCCAGTACGGCCCTCACTGTAGGTCCATAAAGCTATTAGAACGCCCTCATTGTTCAATTAAAGTAGAAAAAAGGATACATAACACATACATGCTGCAGAAATTAAGTGACCAATTAGTTACAAAAGTATCATGAAAACATTTTTTTTTACATTTAGTAGTTTAGGGGTAATTTTACTTTCCTCATATACCACAAGGGAGGGGACTATGTTTCCTCGTGTTGACAAAATAAAATGGGTCTATATGATAGCTCTGATATAAAAACCGTTTGTGTTGCAGTGTTTATTTCCTGAGGTCAAAAAACACTTGCCACATGTTGTACGCCTGGGTTACTTCACTCATCCGCCTCCAGCACTAGAATACTTGGCAAATGTGCTGGATGGCCATCAGAGAGCATTTAGGAATAACAACTGTTTACAAAACTGTTTTCCCGAGCAACATTGTCTCTGGGTACTAAGAACACAGGTTAGGTGGGCATCAGATTGCGTATAAATACGTGTTAAGGATAGAAAGAAAATCAGCTATCGTGTATCGCTCATGCTGATTGGAATAAAGCTGAGTCAAAAGAAATGAAATCTCTCTTACGGTGAAAAAACATCACTTCTCTCTTGATGTGAAAGGTAAGACAAGCTATTTTAAAACTACAGCCTCTCCTAAATCTATATTCCTGTTTCTACAGCGTCCAGTGCGAGCGGCTTCACAAAACGCTGCAATTAACTTGCAGGCAGCTTGTACATTTTCCGGGTTATAATGGTTGGCGCCGGCAAAGATAAGCAGCTATAGTCAATCTGCAGGCTATACCAGTTCGTATAGCCCGCAGATTGACCAATCAGGTTTCTGGAAACAACACTAGGGTGTTCTAATGGGTACATATGATCCCTTGGAACTTTTATGTATGGATAACATACGTTTGGGCCTGGGCGTTACTGCTACAATCGGATGCAACACATGGACGGGCAACAGTTATCGTTAATGCCCATTGGCCCCAGAATCTGGAGGAAGACGATGATAGACAGGTTTCAGGTGTGGGGTAGTGTTTCACATCTCCCTTGCTACTACTGAAAAACTCCAAGTAGAAAAAGATATATTTGGTTAACTCATTTGGAGTCAAGGCAACTCTGCATGTTAAAAAAGGTGGAAATAGGATTCCAGATGGCCGCCGGACCATAAGGATGTGCACCTCGGGACCTCCGTGCAGACAGAAACAAAAAGCAGTAATCTATGGCCTCAAAATTGGAAAACAAAGTTAACCCAGGTGTTTGAGGAGGTTCATAGCCCCCAGAACGAAAGAAACCATCAATCATAGCCCGTTAATATACCCAAACACACTCGGTGGAACCAAGAAATGCAGGAAACAGAAGATCCCGCCGTGGGCCAGAACGCTGCCTGTACTGCAGGCACCTGTAAGTCACGGACACCGCTCGGGAGTGCGGGTACCACACTATGGAAGTTGCCAACCCAGCTCATAGGTGCCAGGTATGTGGGGCACTCTCTGTTTGAAACTGCGCAGGCAACAGGGGTGCCATAAGCGATGGTTTGACTCGTCTGGTGAAGAGCACCACTGAACAACTCACCCCGCGCGATGGAAGGTACGGACCGGTCAGATCCAGCCTGGGGTCCAGTGAGCTCATAAGAACGGGCAAGCAACGGAAGTCGGCAGGCCCTGCGCACCGAGGCTGGGATACCTCCCAGGCAGGGGTGTCCCGAGTCGTGTGTGCACATAGCTGTCAGCCCCGGAGGGGATAAAAGCAACGTACAGTGTAGACCGCGCTGCGCGCACCACCGGAGGCAGCACGGATCAGCAGTGAATAAGCTCCGACGCAAGACACAGAGAGAGAAAGGGTAGACCGGGAGATAATTAACCCGAGCCAGATACTTAAGAGGAAGGAGGAGGGAACGGCACCAATGCCCGGACCGCAGACTTAAACAGCGGCTGAGGACAGATGTATTACTCGGGTCCCATAAGGGAAAAGAAAGGTGGCCCAGAGTGGACAAGGTCGGACCTACAATCCCCATAGAAGTGGTACAATTGGATTCAGTCGGGACTCTTCAGCAGCATGCCTTAACAGACTTTGGGAGAGAGCAGCTGTCCGCCAGATGGGGCTGGGACGGTTGCTTGGAGTGCCGCCTCAACGCCCCCCCTCCTGCGGCCCTGATTGTACAACGCGATCTAGCAGGACAACCGGAGAAGGCAGAGAAGGGGAGCCGGGAGTAAATCAAGCCCGCGATAAAGCGGAACAGAGGGCATAATCCACCAACGGGCGCTCCCTGTGCGACCCACAAATGTCGCTGACAGAGTGCGTGGAAAAGAGGAAGCCGGCGCAGGCAGATAAGTTGATCAATAGTTATAGCTGACGAAAGGGAGGACACTGGTAATACCGGAGGCTACAACAAACACATTTCAGCACTGGGTTCAAAAGGACCCAATGAAGGAGAAAAGGGCTATCAGCTGATCAGAGAAGTAGGGTGTGCAGTGACTGGCATCAGGGGACAGCTGCTCCCCAAATAACTGTTTGGACCACCTGGGACTGCCGGACCGAACCGCACGTTCTGGATCCTACCGCATATAGAGGAAAGTGGAGCTGCTGGAGGGCACAACTTGAAGGTATATGCCCTCAGCGGTGGTGGCCAATAGTGGAGGTGGAGGAGGAGAACTGGTTGTAAACATTCCCTATGAGAGTTACACACAGAGCGTTTTCCACCAAAGTAGCGGAGCATACAGCGGCATAAAGGCCAGGACTAACAATGGCCAGCTGAAGGGGAAATGTCGGTAAAGCAATAAAGGATTAAAGACCACCAGCCTGGTGTATCACTTGCACAGCTCCCCATACCCGGTCCGTGCTCACCACCTCTGGTTGGAGCAACCCAGATGCCAGGAACCAAAACATATTGTGGTCCATCGAAAGCAAGAACACCGGCTTGATCCCAGGAAGGTCAGTTGGAGAGCTGCTGGAGACAAAGGCGACAGACACACACCACATCACCCCCCCCCCCACCTGAACTTGCAACCCAGGCAGAAAGCACTCCTCTAAACACAATGGCTTCTGATAAGGAGGAACTGTTAAACTGTCTAAAGGGAATGGGAGCCAGACTAACAAGCACATTCCAAAACCAGTTAGAACAAACGAAGGAAGAACTGAAATACTCCTTGCAGGAGGTCAGTAAGGAAATGGTGGAATTGGGAGAAAGAGTGGACGTAGTGGAAAACGGACTCTCAAGTATGGCAGAGGAAACAAAACAGAATAGTGTCCTGCTGGATCAACTGGCCAATGCTACAAACAATCTGGAGCTCCAGGCGAAGGATCTAGAAAACAGCTCAAGAAGATCTAATTTCAGGGTCAAGGGCCTAGCAGAATCGGTGCTGGATAAAGACCTAAAGGACACCATGCAACAATGCTTCAGCAGCCTGCTTAATGATAGCCAATCCGAGAAGGTCGGGTTTGACAGAATACACCGGGTGGGCCCCAAGAGGAACGAACCAGGAGCAAGGCCAAGGGATGTGTTGATAGGTATGACATCCTACTGCCTGAAAGACAACATCCTGAGAGCCGCAAGAACCCATACTTACCTCACAATCAATGGCACTCACATACAACCATATCAAGATCTAGCGTTGGTCACTCTCCACAAAAGAAGGCTAATGCAGCCGGTCATGAAAGCTCTTCAGGCACATCATATATATACCGTACAGATGGCCACACCCGTTTGGCCTAACATTCACATGGGAAGGGAAACAGAGGAAAATCAACACCTGTGATGAAGGCCTCTCACTACTGCAACTGGAGGACAACCAAACTGGAACCGACACTAGGCCACTGCAAAAACCCCCAGGCACAGCAGATACGCCATGGGAATGGTCGACAGAGAAAAGAAGAAGACTGAGATAGATAGAGAAATCTAAGGATCTTCAGCAGAGTCAAGAATGACTGGGCCCACAGACAATCGTAATCAAACAGCCCCTGAAGCACAGGCCAAACAGATCATAATTGAGGCGTCTGCACTGAGGTAGGAGGACATTACACCTTGGAAGCTGAGTCAGGATAATGGTAGATCCTGGCAGTCCAAATACTGGGAAAGGTTTATGGCCGAACGCTCGTATGAGACCGGCAGGTGGATTCTTAGGAACCCAGGCCACAAGAACTCCCAGGGGAGAAGGGGGGTGTTGAGGGAGGGGGTATTGCGAGAGGGGGTGTCAAACCAGATATTAAATGATGCCTCTTATTACAAACGATTAGTATGTATATTGGCCTACGCCAAGCTGCTTAAAAATTGTATGCGAATAACTCTCTGCGGCAAGGTCTTGACCTTAGAGATTGATGTAAGCCGCCATCTTGAATCAAGCCTCCATTTTAGGTTAGAAACCGCCATTTTGGGGTTTTATACAAAGTCACCCTGTAATCCAAAATGGCCGTCTCGTGTGTCCTTGTTCTTGCCTTAACCTCTCCAACCTCTGTAGGGGAGTTAATGTCCAACCTGCCGTTAGGCTACATGTTAGGGTCATGTAGACCTTGTCCTTTGTTGACCTCGGGAGCAGGGGATTACTTGAATTAGCAATGCTAAACTACAAGTATACAAGAACAGTAATGCTATCCGAATATAATATGCAAAACATTGTTTGGCTGTATTAAAACAATATGTAAAGAGTGTAAATGTTAAATTAAAGAATAATGGAGTGTGTTAGTAAATGTATTGAAAAGTAAACCGCATGCATGAGATATGTAAATTAGGAAAGTGAACCTGGCGCGACCCTAGCCCAGTACATGATTAACCTGTAAGGGGGCTGGACATCATTTTACAAATTGTATAAATGCGTCGATGTCCAGCTAGGAAATTCCCTCACTGCTCATATTGAATCCTGCTGGTGGTCTCTGTGATGTATTGACGGCCAAATAGCTATTTATGTACTTTGTTGAATACTGTTCAGTTTTTGTAATAAAGATTCTGGGAATCTTTATAAGCCTGTGTCAGTGTATTTTCCTTTGCTCGGTGTAACAGCCGTAATATTGTATTTTTTCTGATTCCACAGGGGAAGGAAGAGCCAAGATACGCGAAAGAAATATAAGCCAGAAGTCCAAGGGTCAAAAGGAGATACCGAACTGGAGGGTAAGGGAATCCTATATCGGAAGCAGGGAATGAGACAAAAGGACCGACCTAGACCACTGTATGATGGAGAACGCTACAATAGTATCAATTAAGGTGCAGGGGCTGAAGTCCCCCGCTAAACGTAGAGCAATTCTGGGTAGACTGGAAGCAATGCATGTAGCGATAGCAATCCTTCAGGAGACACACCTCCTCCAGAAAGATGAAAAGAGGATGCGATGCAAGACATATCCTATCTAGTACTGATGGACCCAAAGTTAGACAAAACACTCCCCCCTACGGCCACAGACCAGAAGAACAGACCGGCTCTGGGTAAGCTCTTTAGGGATTTGGGGTTGATTGAAACATAGCCGTTCTTCCAGGGGAAAACAGAGAATACACACACTACTCGGCTGTACATAAAGGTTACTCTAGAATAGATATGATCTTACTTGCGTCTTCTTTAATCCCCCAAGTCACAAAAATAGAAATTGGAGTACAGTACCTCTCGGACCATGCCCTGGTGTTGGTCTGCTTAGAACTCAATAGGGGAGGAAACAGACCCCGACCGCAGTGGAGGCTAAATGAGATGATCCTGAGGGATATTGTGCTCAGAACGCACATGTAAAGTACTATAAATAATTATTTTAAGGAGAATGACAATGGGGAGACAGACTGGAGGGTAGTAGGAGACATGGGGAAAGTGGTAGTGCGAGGGAAATTTATTGCACAAGCAGCGCTATAATACAGGGAGAAAGCCCTCATAACGCGAAAACTAGAAGATCTGAGGGTGGCAGAAAAGCAACACAAAGCCCGACAGACACCCAAGACTCTGCGGGATCTACAGAAGGTTAGAGCCAAACTAAAGAATCATACTTCAGATAGAACCGTGAAGGCATTGCTGAAAACCAAGCAATCCTATTACATACACGGAGGGAAGGCAAATAAATTCCTTGCGGCCAAACTACGAAAACAAAAATCTCGCAATAATATTACTAGGCTGGAAAACAGACAGGGGGAAATAAACACTGTAGATGAGGTGAAATTAGAAATAATAGTCCAATTCCACGAGGAGCTACTGGGTAGCGAAAACTTGGGTAAAGCTAACCAAATAACCTACATGTCCGCAATCCCAATGCCACAAATTACAGAACAAGACAGAAACACGTTAGGGGAACCGACACAGCTCAAGAGGTCAGGGATGCGATAGCATCCCTGCCAAGAGGGAAGACACCGGGCCCAGATGGCCTGGGAAATGGCTACTACAAAACATTTCATACACAACTAATAACACCCCCTCACTAGCCTCTTCAATGTGATTAGAGACACAGGATCGGTCTCGGTGGACATGGGGAAGTCAGCCACGATATTAACTCTAAAACCAGGGAAGGATCCAGTTGAGTGTGCTAGCTACCGCCCTATTGCTCTCCTTAACACGGATGCAAAACTTTACGCTAAAATTCTGGCAAATAGGTTGATGAAAGTCCTTCAAGAAATCATACACGAGGACCAAGCCGGTTTCATAAGAGGGAAGCATACACAGGATAATGTGAGGTTGGCTATAGATATCATCGACTGGGGTACAAGAATGAACCAAAACATTTCGGTGGCAGCACTTGATGCCAGGCGAGCTTCTGATAGTGTGAATTGGGAATATCTATGGTTGGTTCTGGAGGGGTTCGGGTGCGGGGCATCATTCATCAAGATGGTCTTGGCAAACTATCAGCTCCCATCCACGCACATCCTGGTAAACGTCCTTACTTCGAAACAGGTCAACATTAGGAGAGGCACACACCAGGGATGTCCCCTCTCCCCGCCGATCTTTGCAATGGCAATGGAACCATTCACAATCTGGATAAGGAGAGACCCAGATATCAAGGGAGTTGATAGTGGGGGGACTAAGCATAAGATTGCACTTTACGCGGACAATATAATGCTCTACATGGCAGACACTAGAAACACACTACCCAGGGTCATAACAGAACTGCAGAAGTTTGCGGATGTATCGGGATTCACAATAAATTACTCAAAATCCAAAGCATTAAATATCACAGAAAAGAGGAAAGATTGGGCGCCCCTAGAGAAGGCATACCCCTTAAAATGGGAAAAACAGGCTCTGGAGTACTTAGGGGTCCGCATAACTATAGAAAAAGGGAATGTATTCAAAGCAAACATTGTGCCCCTCTGGAAGCGACTCCAAGAGGACCTGCAAAGGTTGGACGTCCAGGAACTGTCATGGTTCGCAAGAATAGCGGCAATAAAAATGACATTACTCCCCCACTTACGGTATGTAGTGAGCTCGATCCCTGTCGATATACCCCCACAGATAACTAAGGAACTACAGAATGCCATATACAACTTTGTTTGGCAGAATAAAAAAACAAGGATCCAAAGACGGATCTTGACACGACCAGTGCTTCTCGGGGTTTTGGGAGTCCCGGACATTGGGAGGTATATATTGGCATCTCATATGACACCAATGCTGAAATGGGCGGGTCAGGACCTTTCGACCTGGATGGTGTAAGATAGAACACGCATCTACTGCGATACCGCTAAAAGTAATGCAATTTTTAAACCCTGTTGCCAACGAGGGAGGGAGAAAACTGTTGGAGGCCACCAAAGCCGCACTGCGCAGCTGGGATCAAGCAATCTGGGGGAAGAAGATGCGGCCGGGATTGGGCCCACTGTCCCCCTTAACACATAATGCAGACTTCTCACCATAGACAATTCTGGGAGGGATGCGGGGAGCTTGAAAACTGTCTTTATGGGATATGTACCACGAAGGAGTCCCCAACTCATTTGAAGATTGCAAAAAGAAATTCGGAATAGGAGAAAATCAAAGATATAAATATATGCAACTCTGCCACTGGATCTCCCACCCAGCAGTAAAAAAGGCTGGAACACAAGAACTCAGGTGGGCCTGGAACTAACAATACAGGAAAGGGCAACTACGAAGGGGATAACTAGATTATACAGTCTTCTGGACAAGGCACAAGCAGCAGACAATCTCCCATATAAGAAGGGCTGGGAGAAGGACAAGGGGGAACCAATCACGGAGGAAGAATGGGGCCAAATATGGTCAAGAGCGCACAAGTTGTCTAAATCCACCACAATCAAGGAATCGGCATACAAACTCTGCTATAGGTGGTATATGCCCCCCTACCACTTACACAAAACAAACGCCAAATACCCCCCGGAATGCTGGAAACAATGTGGAGGAAGGGGTGATCTGTACCATATGTGGTGGACGTGCCTAAACCTGATTACATACTGAAAAGAAATTCTGGGGCTCATCAAGGACATAACAGGAACCGAGCTGCCATGGTCACCAAAAATCATTTTACTGGGAGCAGTATCAGAGGGACAATACGCTGCATCTGGAAACAAGGCAGTGTTAAAAACACATCTATTGACCGCAGCGAAAATGACAGTGGCCCAAAGCTGGAAGACAAAACATGGTCCTATGACACCCTGGTGGTGGGTCAAGGCTTGGGGAGTTATGGCAATGGAAAACATCTGTGCCACAAATACAGGGAAATATCTGAAATTCCTCTCTATCTGGGACCCCCTCCAGGACTATATAGGGGAAAGGGAAGCACACTACTTTAAACCCCGAATACTCAGGAACATCCATATTCCCTGAGAGACTTAGGGAGGTCATAATTTGCAGGCCGGTCCAGGGCGAAGGCACCGAAAAGGGACCAAGGACTTTTGGCTAAAAAAGGGAAAAGGGAGGGGGGGGGGAAAGGGGCAGGTGGTAAGGGAGGGTGATCGGGGGGGGTTGAAGTTCAACATTGGAGAAAAATTGGAGACATTTCTTTCGCTCTTGACAATGTTGGATAACGAATGCAGATTTTAGCATCGTATTATAGAGCAAAGTATAACTGGTTTTTGATGTTTGCCTCCTTTGAAAAATAAAATTGGTTTAAATAAAAAAGGTGGAAATATGGGTTGTGGGACATTCTGGCCGAGTATACTAGGGTGACTGACAGATCCGCTAATTTAATGGACTACTTATTGTTCTCATGGAAAGATTTTAAAAGAGGCCTGAACTTTAGAAGTCCTCCCATGAATAGCGAGTGATCATTTTCGGCTTGTACTTAACTTGCAGGTGAGCTTCACTCCTAGTTTTTGTGGGAATAACATGACTAACGTATTGGTTAACCGGGGTAGAAACCCGACTTTTCAACAGAACAGAAATTGGCACAAGCATAAATTAATATTACCATATGCTCCTTTTTAAGCACTGGTCTTCGAACTGTGCGGCTGCCCCCCTCTCCCCATGGGTGGGAAAAGATGCTCTTCAAAAAGGGATTACAGTGTCTGCTTTCAATAGAAATTATAAGCAGATATGCATCTAGGAGGGCCAGGCCACAATATTTTAAATCAGGAGGTGGGGTTGGCTCAGAACAAAAAGTGTTTGAATACCACTACTTTAAAGCATTCCATGAGGCTGTCATGTCTGATAGTATCAATTATGACGACATTATTAATAATATACGAGGTACTGGTTGCTGACAATTCAATCTGGTCATAGTGGACAGTCTTAGAGGAGGTTTTCACCACAGGATTATAACCAGGCTAAGACACAGATAGATAAAACAACTGCAATTCAAAAGTTGGTCTACCAGACCTCCCATAATCCGCACATCTCGCAGGACCAAATGGTATTGGAAGATAATGGAATAAGAAAACGCCATCAAAATGAGCATAGCAAAGATTGTACAGAATCAAGAAACGTGTGCAGTGTTGGAAAGTCATGTTTGACATAATTCGGAATAATGATAAATAAAGGTTTTGGTCAAGGATTAGCTCAAAGACAGTTGATCAGGGTAGTTTGCCAGCGAATCCTATTGCTGTCAAAACTTGGGAAGACAATATTCTGAAATTATTTTAACAATCAGGTAAAAATAAAAATGACAATAGAATGTTATTGGGCTCTAGTCGGAATTGTTGGTGAACCAAGGAAGCATAAGGTAAAGACATCCAGAGCGCCCCGGCCAAAGAGCACGTATGATATGATAGGTTATTTATAATGCGCTCAATAACCAGAGGTATCTAAGCGTGGACCCGGGGATCGAACCCGTGTTACTCCGTATCTCCTTGTTTCCAAGGCGAGCACGTTGCCCCTGCACTTAGGACAGATTCTGTAACCTGAGGTAACGTCATACACTGGGAATGGCCCCAACATCATGTCAATCTAGCATTTTGATAACCACACACAAAAGGGGTTCACTACTTGACATATCCAACCGTAGGCTCACCGCCTTTGCCGATTAATGCATATATTGTGGCTATACATAACAGGCGGTCGAGCAGGTACATGCCTTCCCTCCCCATGTGGGTTCAATTCACCACCAATGTCTTGGCTATGCTCACAACTGATTGATTACTGGCCTGATTGAAGTAGGCCTGTAAAGAGCAATACATTCAAAGGGTCAGTATCCAAAGCAACTGATTCTAGTAATCAACATACAAAGCCAAAAATGGTCTAAAATAGTCTGTTCTGTTTAGGAAGAAAACAGAGTGCTAAATTAAATAAATGGTACATTTAGGGTAATATCATTGTGGATATTCTTCTTGAGGGTAGTCTGAAAAAAATCTTTCCTGAAGAGAA
This sequence comes from Ambystoma mexicanum, assembly GCF_040938575.1. Taxonomy (NCBI): domain Eukaryota; kingdom Metazoa; phylum Chordata; class Amphibia; order Caudata; family Ambystomatidae; genus Ambystoma; species Ambystoma mexicanum. The sequence continues at coordinate 100,531,178 of NC_090924.1, forward strand.
CAAAAGGCCATTAAGATTACAAAAGTTATAAAGTGAATGTGACCCTTCGGGAGATTTCAGGTTGCCAATGGAGGTTACAAACTTACACCTCTAAGCAACCTATAGAAGTTGTAAATATTACCTACTGTTTTGTTTGGTAGTGTAGTGTGGACCTTCGAGGATCTGGTTTAGCTGAAAAGGCGAGACGGCCTCTGTGGGAGGACTCACCTGCGCATACCATGGGCAACTTCAGTGGAGCTCATTTGTATATATCTTGGTTTGATATAACCAGTGGCACAGGCAATGTTGAGGGTTCCAAAGGAGTTGGTATTGTCAAGAAATCTCATTGCCGGACTATTTGAAAGATAAAGTCCTATAAATATCCTGAAAAGGGCTATTGTGGATGCCATTGTGTCAAGCTTTTGGCTAAATATGAATTTGAATTATTGCAGAAACCCTTGATGTAGGCCCGTTGTAAAATTGGCCCACCAATTGAGCGTTTATGACAGGGATTATGACCAAGATTGCTTGTTCAATATTAAATAGATTAGGCCATCACAGTATGTCTAAATTCCACCTAAGATAAGATTAACACCAAAGTACATCATGGATGTCCTTTGTCAGACGGGCAGAAGAATCTGTATGCTGATGTGTGATCTACTACACTATGTCACATAATTTCAAATGTATAGGAACACGACTCAAAATCCCTTGTGGAGGAAGGCTATGTGGCCTAGTAAACATTAAGTCAAATCACTTAATTTTATGATTAACTAGGGTTGGGGGGGGGGCACTGAGGGAAGTCTGAGAACGGTAGATAAGAGCCTTTCTACCAAAACTTTACCTCGACGCGACAGCTTTTGGGAAATACTAATGGAAAATGATGATGAAAAATGTATAAATGCTCTGGAGACTGCATGGGAGGTCATTGAAGTCAAACTATGTGCCTTGACGTTATATGATAATGGTTTGTGCGATTTACATAGCAAATCTTTTAAGCTAATATGTTATGTGAAGTCCTTTTTGCTAGAATATTTATTGATGTTTAATAATTGTTTGTATCAGGGGGCTACGGAGCAGCCATCATGATGGCTGCCTAGGAACAGAGCTCTGCTTTTGGCCCAACAGAAACCGTACGTGGTGGTGGAAATATCGCACTTCACATGCTGAAAGCCTGTGTGCTGGTACCCCAGTGATCCTCTCGCTGTCTCTATACCAGTGTCCCTCTGGCTTGTGCTGTTGTTTGCCTCCTGCATCTGTGAACACGAGGTCCAGTGAGGTGAGCTTGCCGGGGCCGGGCCTGCAACCCCATGACTCTCTAGCCTACTCACTGGCCCTGCCACATCACTGTGGGGCACACAGAGCTACAAGAGGAACCACAACAATCCGAGACATCACCCCTGTGCCCGCGACCATCTGCCTGTGTGTTGGACCTTTGACCCCCCGAGCTACAACACGGCTTGACTGGGCTACCTGCCTGCCTTAAGCGGCCCTGTACAATGACTGAGGCAGTACCGGGGCACTAGACCAAGTTGGGATAATGCAGGCGGATAGTGGTAATTCCCTGCTTTGTGTCCCCAGTAGCCCCCTCTGCGTGTTCTTCCCCTATTTATCCGCCATGACTAGGGGCACTGGCAGTGGGGAAAAAAATCAGGGGACATGGACACATTTGCTAAAGTTGATTCCTGCGAAAGCCCCAGACCCTTGACCAGATCCCTCTCAGATCAGATTCAACCCATTATGTCACCACCTCTGGACCTCACACACATGATGGAAGCCATGGCTAAAGGCTTTGCTGCTGTCCATGAAAAACTGGATGATATTACTGCTAATGATGTATCCATGCGATCGCAGTTGGCTAAGGAATATGTGCGCATTACAGCAGCAGAGGCGAGAATTGGAGTGACGGAAGATACTGTTCAGGGGCTTTAGAATACAGTAACATCCCTGGTGAAGGAAATGAAAATAGTAAGAAACAAGTGTGACAACCTTGAATCACGTTCCAGGAGGAACAACATTCGTATTGTGTGGCTCCTTCTGGATGCGCTATCTGGGGGCATGGAACAGGCAGTGGAAAATGTTCTCAAGGATCTACTTGAAGGATCAGTGCTCTCCCCTATTTTTGTGGTGGAGCGAGCCCACCGGGCTGTCGCCCTTAAACCTAAACCAGGAGACTTTCCTCGCCCCATCATATTGAAAATCCTGCATTTTTGGGACAGAGATCATCTTCTGTGCCTTGCCAGGGAAAAAAAGAAACTACGCCTGCGCTCCCAGACGATATGTCATTTCCCAGACTTTTCACTTTCAGTCCAGAATGAGAGGCGCCAATTTGTTGGTGTCAAGAAAATGTTGTGGATCTGTGACATACACTATGCAATGCTATTTCCGGCCCACCTGAAGTTTCAGTTCCGTGGTAAACTATACTTGTTCACGGTGCCGAACGAGGTGATGACATTTATAGAGGCCCATATACCGATCCCTGACCACAGAGAGGCTGACGAGAATGATCAACTACCAGTCTGAGTGAACTTACCCTGGATCTGTTTCAGTTACCTCTATTTTTCAGATGTGTACATTGCACCTGACGATTAACCTACAGCCACAACTTGTATATTCAGATATATGATCCTGAAACTGTGCTGTGGTGCGGGCTGAAGCAGCAGCAGTTAGCCCCATAGCAGCTGCCTGAACAATGTTGGTTCATGTTTGGTCTTTACAGCCCTGTTGGAGTGGGCTTCGGGGGGTAGCTGCTGGGGGGTGGAGAGGGGTTTCACACTGCAGGTTGGGGGAGGAGTCAGGGTGGATGGGTGGGTGTTGAGATTGGCGCTAGCAACAGGTCTTCTGGAATGTTGTGAAAAGGGGAGGAAAACGGAAAAACGAATTGGCAGCAGAGTACAAGGTTGGAAATGTCTTCACTTATAAAGGTTGAATGTGTACTGGGAGGTCTGCGGAGCAACCAGTAACCATGATTATCTCTTGCAATGGGGCTTAAGGCGATGAGCTGGAATGTTAAAGGGGTTGGGGAACTTCAAAAAATCACATAAAATTATGGCTTATGTTAATAAGCATAGGGTGAATGTTCTTCTCCTACAGGAGACAAATGCGAAAGAGGGGGTGTCCAGGATCATTGCACCACCGTGGAGGGCTAGCAGGTTTTTCACCTTGTAATCAACCCAATCTAGGGGGGCCATGATGCTAATTCATAAATCTGTGAAATTTGTCTTTAAAAAGATTTATGTTGACCCTGGGGGGCGCAACGTCATCCTCCACTGCTTCATCAATGGTATCAAATTGCTGCTGTTAACACCTATGGGCCCAATATTGACTTTCCTGAATTCTTTGATGATGTAGTGTCAATACTCACAGGTTACACTGGAGTCCCGATCATATGGGGGGTACATGAATCTGATCCTTGATCAGACTATGGACAGGCTCAGGGTGGCCCCCAGAGCTAGGTCAGGTGCAGCTTGGCAGCTCTTGGCCAACATGAAATACCTAATGCTGGGTGCTACATGGCACCCACTACACCCACGAGAGGGTCAATATGTGTTTTACTCGTCTGTGTATGATAGTTCCTCATGTATTGACATATTCCATACATCTAGCTCGTTGATGGGTAGAGTCGGGATGTCGTAATACTACCCAATACTCTTTCTGACCCCAGTAGTATTGACCGTAAACACTGACAGACCCCCAGGGTTGGGTAGTGCTTGGCATTTCAAATCTGAAGCACTCAGAGAGATAGTATTCAAGGCAGAGATCCGATCAGATATTGAGATATACTTCACGTGTAATGGCCAAACGGGGCCAAACTCAGCCTTTCATCCTTCCGAGGTCGATAAATGAGCACCAGACACCGTGGGCAATAATAAGCAACGCTCAGATACTGAGGGTTTGTAGCGCTATATAAATGCCACATTTTTATTATTATTATTATTATTATTAATGTGGGGTGCATGACCTCCACCGGTGTACGATGGGAAACCTTTAAAGTCTACATCCATGGTATATCAATCTCTAGAGAAGCCAGGGTTTGAAAAACTGTTAGGAATGACCTACAGTGCTCCGAAACCAAGCACAAGTCCCTGGAGCTGGAATACTCCAATCACTCAAACCCACAGGTGCTGGTGCAGATACGCTCTGAACTAGAGCAATTTGAGGCGCACACCCTCCATGACGTGCGCTGCTTCTCATGCACACAAGCAGCAGGATATATGTGGAGGGGGAGAGGCTGGGTAGAACACTAGTCGGACTGGCCAAATCAGAGGGTGGGCGTACCCAGGTCTACTGTATTAACGATGCACTGGGGAATCCCCAATGGCCAGACCATGAGATTCTCAAAGTGTTCTCGGATTTCTATAGTTCCCTTTATGCATCCGATCAACAACACGATGCACAAGCTATCCGCTCCCTGCTTGAAGGGATACCCCTGTCACAACTGTATGCCCAAACCAGGGAAAGCCTCAAGGCCCACCTGTCCATGGAAGAGATCCTCACAGTGGTTTCCAGCATGCCCAAGGGCAAGACCCCAGGCCCAGATGGACTTACATCCGAATTTTACCAAGAACATGCGTCCCTGCTTGTTCCATCGTCTCCTTGAGGTATGGGTGGAGGTGCTTCATGACTCCATTCTGCCCCCTTCCCTATGCATTGCCACTATAACTATCCTGCTCAAGCCCGACAAACCCAGCCACAAATGTGGTTCCTACAGGCCACTTTCCCTCATGAATGTTGACACCAAAATTTACGCCAATTCTCTCGCAAATAGACTTCTCCCATTGATGCCCCATATTGTCCATAGTGACTAGGGGGGCTTTGTCCCGGGCAGGTTGACCTTGTTGAACATTAGATGTCTATTCGATGTGATGGCAAGAATGGATCTGGCGGCCGAAGCTGTGGCCGTGAAACGCGGCGCCCAGAAAGCATTTGACTTGATCATGTGGGAGTAACTATGGGTGGTGCCTGCAAAGATGGCAATCGGCATAGAAACGTTACGCTATATTAAGCTGTTATACACAGGTCCTACTGCCAGAGTTTAGTGAACTTCTACAAATCTGAACCCCTGTGGCTTGGCAGAGACTCTCCGCGATCATTTTCACCCTGGTCATCGAACCAATGGCGCATATGATCCATGCCTGTCATGGACACTGGACTCCCGAAATAGTTTCACTTTACGCAGATGATGCCCTATTGTACTTAAGTGATCCTTAAACAAATCTGGATCTAATCCTCCAAGACATAATATTGCTGGGGTGCTTTTCTGGATTCACGATAAACTATTCCAAATCAGAGATGTTCCCACTTACTAGCAGCACTAAGCAACCGTGAGGCAGGTATCTCCTCCGCTGGTCCCCCATGGGATTAAATACCTAGGAGTGTGGGTCTCCGGTGCAAGATCCTCCCTTTTGAAAGACAATTATGGGGCGATGGAGTGCTATGTGATGGGCAGGTTGACCAGATGGAAGGCATTCCCACTTACAATGGCTGGTAAATTGTCCCTGGTTAAGATGGTGTTAGTACCCAAACTCTTATATATATATTATTTGCCCACATCCTGTTCTGTCCTGGTAAGCCCTTCTTCTCCAAACTAGTTGTGCTCTGTGCACAATTGTTATGGCATGCGGGACTGATCCACAAAAGTGGGTAGCTATGACCCCCCATATGATAAGGGGGGACTTTATGGCCCCAGACCTCGAGTTATACCTATTAGTCGCACAGGCCCAATATGCCTCCTATTGGTATGGGGAAAAGATACAACCACATCATGTCAAGCTTGAGCACCTGGCAGCAGGAGCATCGGACCTCCGGACGCTCGCGTTGGACCGCAAATATAAAGACGACCGCCCATTCGACCCGATGTCCTCCACGGTGCTAGCCTGGCATCACATTTTCTCGGCTAATGCTGAGATGCATCCATACTATAAATGGCTTCCGCTGTGGAGGTTCCCTGGTCTAGGCCCACCTGGGACACCACATTGGCAGTGCAATGGGTGCATCTCGCTTATAGATATGTGGCTAATCTATTCTCGGATGGGAAATTCATCACCCCACTAACATGGCAGCAGGAACATGCTGGCTCAGGGATGGAGCCCATGCAATATTACAGGTTACGTGTGGCTGTGCAGTCGCAGTGGCCATATTACCCATCAGAGCCCCTGGAGACTGAAGAGTTGACATACAACACCAATTCTAGTGGCAGTCGCTGTATACTGTTGACGCTCTACAAAATGCTTGTGAATAAACAGTCCTCCCTGACCACGGGGACACGCAATAGCTGGTCTGACAACTAGGGGATCGAGTTGTCCGATGCCCAGTGGGAGCGCATGTGTGTACACACTAAACAGGTCTCCTTGAATTTTAGATTCAGATGTATACAATATAAAATGTCAAACAGACTGTCTTACACCCCCAAGAAACTCAGCAGGATATCTCGGGATGTGGAGCATTGCTGCCCTAGATGCCGCTTTAGCCCTGCCGATCACATGCATATGTTTTGGTCCTGCACCCAACTGGGAACATTCTGGGACATGTCTCTGATGTTGTGGATGCTCCCCTTGAGTCCTCCCCTTTGGGAGTCTTGTTTGGTATGTCGGACAACCTCCCAAAAAAGAGACTTCGCTCATTTCTAAATACAGGTTGTATGATTGCCAAGAGATGTATACTGTTGAAATGGAAACATGCCACCCCGCCCAATTCCAAAACCTGGATGGCAGCACTGACATGGGCCCAGAGCTGTGAGATGTACTTGGACTCATTACCCCCCACATCTTGCCCCATTAATGCCTGGTGTGAGTTCCAAACCTATTTGGCCAACCTTCCTTCCGATAAATAATTAAATACATTTTGCAAAGTAAATCTACTAACTATACTACTCCAGCGAGCAATGTAACATATGAACCTCAGACACCTCACGATTTGATACTGTTCTAATGCATTGTGTTTATGTCTTCTTGCCTGACTCGAATGCTCACTGTAACCTCAGACACATCATTTGGGGGTAGCCAGGGGCCGCAATTGTGATCCCTGAGGTCTCCCTTGCTACCCCTAAAAATAATTTTAAAAATCATTTTTTAAATGTTGGCTCCTGGGCTTTGGCCAGTGTCATGCACAACAAATCAGTTGCACAACCAGCACAACCACGCACCATATTGCTTGACACCCCGACACACACTGCTAGACTCCCCGGGCCACAGTCCGCCTCCCAAGTCATTACTTCACCTATGGTGCGAGGGAGTCGTCATCACCGGCGGTTTCGGGCCGTGCGCAGAGGCCGGCCCGGTTTGTTGCCTCGTTTTCATTGGCAACTCCCGTGGAGGCTGCGTTCGGGCTTGAGTACCCAATCACGGTTACTTCCTGGGTTTGCGACGATTCCCCGATCACGTGGTCAAGTTTCCGCTCACGTGACTGGGAGCCGACGCACGTAAAAGCCGGGAAGTTCGAGTGGCTCACCGCTTCACAGCTGTTTCACAACTCTGTTTGGCGCTTTCAGGATTTTTTGTTGTTTGATTCATCGGATTTTGGACTCAGGCTTACGAACCACGGATTTGCTCTCTCTTGCTCCACGGATACTATCACTCGAAAATTTGTACGGATTTTTGGTACTCTTTGCTACGCTCAACGGATTGATTTTGGATTATCCCTTCTGGCTTTTGATCTTCCGACCATAGACTACGTGACCAGCTCCAAATTCCCTTCAGCTACGGAAGGGCTACATGCATCAGCCGGTACCTACCATCTAGAACACGGCTGTCCGGATCTTTGACGCTCCCTCGCATCTGACCTTAGGCACCCTAGCTCCCTCTCGCTAGATTTAGGTAAGAAAGTTATTGCACACTCTTTCATATCAAAGTACTGTGTTTGCCTGTGCTAACCCTAACTTCCTTTTAACAGCCTCTGGGATCCTCGGCGTCATCAGATCCAGTGAATCACCAAAACCACCTGTGGCCTCAAAGCTCGCACAGGGAGTTCTTAACTTCTTCCTGTGGGTGATTTGTGGACAGGGGCCCCTTTATTCTTCACTACGCGGCAAGTCACGACAGCCAGCGCCATGTGGCTCTTTGTTTTGGAGTGGCTGGCTTTCTTGTTCAGGCCTCTTAAAAAACAGCGGGTTCCACAAGTGTAACACTTTGAGCAGTGACCCTAAATAAGAAAGAATAGGAATAACAAATAATTTGTCTTCCTGGAATTCTATTCAATAATTGTTAGACTCATTAAAGGTTAATTTCAGGCACAGTTCAGGGGGTGAGTCACTGATTTAGTCTCTTCTTAAACACCTGATATTCACAATGCAGACAAAAACTTCCAAAAAGCACTTAGAGCAGAATAAGCATCCATTCCGGTTTATGAATTTTGCTTTTCGCAAGTTGCAGTTATAGCATGTTGTTTTCTGCCATTGTCTCTGTTACGATCATCACAAGACATTCCATATCAATGTCCTCAATCACTTGACAAAATCCTTGTGCCTAAAATCTTGTGTACAGTAATGAAATGTTTGATCATAGCGCATAAAGTGGCCCTTGATTTCCTTGTGCCGCAATTAATGCTTTTATATATCTATCTTTCCTAGCTCCCTGGCATGCTGTTCCGGATGTTAGTTTGCATGCATGAGGTAACGAGTGCCCAGAATACAGGATGCCATAAGAGTGTGCTGCTTTCCCTGTGCTACTCTAAATGCTTTAATACACAGTTATGGACCCTCCCAATGGTATTTATTTTGCTAACCTCTGAATCCTGAAAAGTAGATCTATGCAGGCTTAACACGTGGCCAACTTTGCACCAGACCTGCATATGAAGTGGCCTGCTGTTAAATCTCAGTTACCAGTTTAATGGTATCCACTACATGGTGTAATTTGCTCACTTACTTTGAGAACATTCAGACATGTAATTGCTGATTTTACTATAGGCAGTAAGCTAGCTATAGCCAGTAAGATAGCTCAGTGGGTTGAGTGCTGCTGCGATATGTGTGTCATTTGCAGGTGACAGTTTCAAATCCGGGCAAGGCTAACTCAGCCTTTCATCCTTCCGAGGTCGATAAATGAGTACCAAAACAGGTTGGGTGATATTGTATGTATATTTGTAATATATACAGTGCTTAAGCGTAAGTGCTATATAATAATAATACATCATCATTTGGTCTCGTACGTCTGCTTGCATTCATAGTATTTTGGTCATATGGGCCTATACACACTGATATTAACAATATATATGGTAATCCATTCTTGTATGAAATGTATATCACATTCCAGTGATATTGTAACCATATTGTTTGTCGTGTACTTAGGAACAATGCTGTGTGATGCCACTTTCTGTTTTGTCAAGGTGTGAAAGGTTGTGTTCCATCGCTTTCCGTGATGTCACTTTGGGGTGTGGTCAAATGACATCACTTCACATGATGTCATCAGAGGTCAAGAGTCATGTGATGTCACTTTCTCCACCCATGGCATTTTGGTGACATGGTGTCCCTGTGTAACCTATTGTACGCTGCCTAGTTTGCCAAATAAACAAAAGCAAAACAAAATAATAGTTTGTATCAATGGATACCATGTATGTATTTAGGGTTTTGTATAAAGTAATACTGAATCATTTTAAAGAAGAAACAGGAAGGACATTCTATGAAGGAAGGGCCTTTTCCAATGTCCGAATTACCAAAATCCATGAGATGATTCTCATTAATACTGAGGATTCCCGGTTTTCCCACCCTCCTGTCACCCCAAAAGAATTACATCTCCTTGCCCTACCTTGAACAGATAAGTAGAGCTATGCAGACTGAATCAATCAAGATTTGCAAACTGATAGTCAAACCCACAGTTGTACAGGCGTTAATGAATTCTTCTCACCAATCACTCCTGACAACAAGATCTGGCCAATCAGTCCTCCATTCAAGGTACAGTCCCTGATCAGCTAACACATTAAGTAATCTCCCTTCGCCTGTAACAAAACACACACACAATCAAGGACTTAGCCAATTTCGGTCTATTCTCCAACCTGCCATATCGAAGAAGATACTGAAAAGTAAGGTAACTAAGCAACCCCCGGAGTATTTGGTGTCTTAAACCGTGCTTGATGACTGTTGGTCAGACTTCACACCATGCAGAATCCTCACCAGCAAAAAACTGCCTTTCTTTCTGCCAAGATAACAAATCCAGCAGCCCTAATCCCCCATTTGCCTGTAGCCCGCAATACAATGGCCATCGGTTCTTCCTTGAATGGCCACGACAACGAACTGGATCATTGAATCCATGCAGTATTTGGTAGGATTGTTCCTCTTGAGCCACAGTCAACAGATCCATCGATGCATTTCTCAATTCTTCGTGGATATAATAACATGTTGGGTGATTGTAGGCTCCTGACAGTCTCCTTTCCCATTCAATGATTACATGAGCCATTTTGCCTGGGTCATTGAAGGCCACCATCTTAATTTCCTAACATATGCAGCTGACATCCCTGGGCCTCCAACAGCTGCAGAATGAACACGGGAACCATGCCGGCATCACGGAGCGCTGGACCCATAGTTCCCTTCTAAGGGATGACACATCGCTGTGCATGAATGAGGTGAAAGCAGAGGTGTTACTCTTTGGATGTGGAAACAGCAACATCCCTCCTCTCATGTGGTGTCAATCCCGCAGTGGGTCGGTCCTCTGCCCCATTGCAAAATAGATCTTTAAGTGTTTGTTTGTTGGTTTGTTTATTTATAAGGCGCTCCTCAACAAAGGTATCGGGGCGCAACAAGGATATGCAGATTTCTATACAGTACAAGGTAATTACAGGTTAGATACTATTTACAATACAGGCAAATTACAGGAGAGGCACAGAAACACCAGTAGTACAAAGGAAAACATTTACAGAACGGCGATTTGCATTCAGATGTCGTTAGATCTTTTCCTGTTCTGTTAGGCTTCAAGTTTGCCTTCAGACATTAGCTAAACAGCTAAACACAATGCTGAAGGGTACAACCTTACAAATTCACGCACTTAGAAGAGTCCATCCATTGCTCCAGTCCAACAACCATGTTTTCCTAAGCGTGTTTTTGATTTTATCGTGATTAAATGACTGTATCACTGTATGCGCGTAGCATCCCAAGGGACACATACAGATGTTTTGGAGAATACAGGACCAGGCTGCCAGGATACAGTTAAAACTGAAAAGGAAGTGGGACATAATCCCTACCTTGTAAGTAACAAATTGGCTTCCAATAGGACAAAAAGTTCCTGGTATCTGTTGTAGTCAAGCTACCCAGGCTCTTCCAGGCTGCAAGCTGGATCTAATTAGCTCCCAGCTCCCCTCAAATTCGAACCCTGAAATTTGATGGTGAAGGTTGTTTAAAGCGGGATCAAATGAATAGCCACTGTTGCAATGGCAGTGCAAATCATTGAAGAACAAGCATTGACAAAATCAGCTGTTTGGACTTTTGTGAAGGCTAGGGAAAGGCACTTCATGTACAAAGTTCAATGGCGAGGGTTGATTAAAGCAAGCTCAAATGTTTATTAGGAGTTAAAATGTCAGTGCAAATCATTAAAGAACAAGAATTGACAAAGCCAATAGTCAGGGCTTTTGTGTAGGCGTGGCAAAGGTACTTCACCTATAATGGTTGATGGCAAGTGTTGATTAAAACGAGCTCAAATGTACAGGGTTCAACTACATCCTATCGCTAGCCTACGGCTGGGGTTTGTTTCCATTTTATTTTGCATTTATATTGAATTTATATAAAAAATTTGGAGTTCTTATAACATTTATATTAAACAATCTTGGGGGTCTTATAAAATGTATATAAAATTCATATAACATATAAAAAATGTTGGGGGGCAAGAACAGTTACATACAAATTTGTGTGGTTCAATCAAATGTATTGGGGTTCAGGGGGATTAGCTGGGGTCGGGAAGGGGCAGGGCCACCTGTCACTTTTAACACTGACAAAAAGGTATCTCCATCTACTACTGTGGCATCCTGCACCTACGTAAAGAAGATCTATGTGGGGGTCCCTTTAAAACTCTGATCCTGAAAACCTCCTCTCTGTGCAGAGGCCAGCTTGACAGAATGTTTTGTTTTTTCCATCTTGCACCTTGTCAAGAACTTGGTGTCTCGTTGTAGCACTGTGGATATTATTTAAAGTTGGTCTTACGAAACAGAGCCATATTGAGCTATGTTTTTTTTAATGAATAAAGTCCTTTTAGCAGTGAACTGTCCAGGAGATAAAGATACAGTGCTTCATAGCACCTGGTTCTATTTCCTCTATGGTATTATTGCCCTCCATGTGCAGAAGAGTTAAGACACTTCCCCTTTATCTTGAACAGGCTTCTAGACTGTAAGTGTTGGTTGTGTCTAGGGGTACACCTGCAATCTTGTGGGCAGCCAGGGCCCATCGTTTTGGGCCCAATGACTACATTATTTCAGGACTACCGAAAAGTACCGGATAGGGCCAGAGATGAAATTGAACCTCAAGCTTGTTCAATAGGTGTCTTGCTGTGAAGACAGTTTGTTTGTAGAATGAAACCTCAGCCGGTCGTGTACAATACTAAGCTGACTTGCTTTGCGAGTGCCCACAACTGAGCCCGGACTGCTTCAAAGTTTTCACTTGGCTGGAGACTAGTTAAAGACTTAAAGCCCCATGATAGGTTTGTGTGAAAGGTAAAAGCAAGTGGTATTTTAAATGACAATTGTGGGATTGCACTGGTTAACTATTGGTTGCCTAACTTATGCTTAGAATGTTCATTTTTTGGAAATTCTCAACCACTCATGTTGAGCAGAATGCAGGAGGAAGACTCTCATATTTTTTCTAAAGTTTTTCCTTGTATCTTAAGAACAGTTAAATCTTTTTAGTACTATTTTTTTCTTACTGTAGAGGAGCAGTTGCATGCCGCTGCAGGAAATCCCGCCCCTCTCTCCTATATGTTGGAAGTCTGAGATTGTGCCATATTTGACAAAAGCAGTTGTTCCAATACCGCAGCGTATATTCGAAATATGATACCCATTGAGACAACCCTATCGAATGTTTCCCCGTAGAGACGACACTCTGAGGGGGGGAACTCCCTGAAGGAATATGATAAAAAGAGCAAAAAGAGAAGCTAGTGACGTCACAAGATATTGGCTGAAGAGGATGTATGGATCCTATAGAAACTAATGACGAAGTAAAGAATCGAGTGAACTTTTAAATACGAAAAAGAAGATTACACGTGCACGAAGTGTTGCAGAGAATCAACCATTCGATAACTGTACAGACGCTGAAACGCAAGGTAAACTAAGTCATAATAGAAGCTGGGTATATGTAGTGAATAGAATGCAGGCCAAGCCACCACTGTATAGAAGCTGGATATCGGTATCATGAATTTTAGTAAGCCAGGACCCATGAAGAAGAAGGGGAGAATTGTGGCGCAGCACGAATAAGCTGAAATCATGGAGCTGCATGGCGAGGCTGTCTGGCCTGTTATCAAAACTGAAGCAGCCAAGTTCAGCTATCTATTCTTGAAAGGAGTGACCATGCAAAGGATGAATCATTTTGTGTTAAGGTGCAGAGAAAGAACCCCAAGAGTGGCAAGTTCTATTCATTTAAGAGATTTAAAACCTGCAAAATGGACCAAATCGTGGTCTCCTGTCACGTGAGCCAAGGATGAAAGTGGAGTCCTACAACAGTGAAAGTGAGTGCCAGCACTCCCATGTATTCCCAGAGACAAGGATACTTTGCAAGGCCAAGTTCAAAGACAGTCTTCATGGCAGAAGGCTTGGGTGATGAGAGATGGTGGGCTAATTGTGTGAGAAGATAGAGTCAGAACCACGTCCTTGCACCAGTGTTTGGGCTTACATGCTGCTAAGTGAACCAAACATTGCAGGCATGGCACAAGCGTGCCAACCAATTGCAGAAGTCTGTATAAAACGAAGAACCTCATAGTATGAAGACCAATTGAAAACCTTGTACTTAAGGCATATATTGTCCACCTGACAGTGGGCATCCAATCACAATCCTAGTTCCTATGAAATATATACTTAGATGTTCTGCTTAAGACTATCACAATACCTAGTAGGTTTTCCATTATTTGCCACATAGTGTGATGTCACCGCTGACATATTTGTGGTATAATGTCTTGTGAAAGGATCACTGAGAGAAATTGAGTGAACATCCGTTGATGTCCGTAGTATCCCCCTGTTTCAGATAATTGCTAATAAAACAGTACATCGCCATCTTCCTGAGTTGGTTCGGTTATTTGGAGTCAGAGTTATTCTGTGAACCCATCCATTGCATGCACTTTACTAAATAGCCCTAAGCTCATTACAGTATAATTATTTGTTCTTCTGTGAATAAAAGAACATATTTTTAATAACTTCATAAGACCCATTGATTCATTGAGATTGTATCTATATGCTATGGTATGATGTGATCAGAGTCCGTCTATCGAGCTTCTACAGAGAATGGATTGATCGTTCAGCATCGCTACCAAAAGTTGAACCGAGTGTTGTTTTAAACCTCTTTTCATAACCTTGGACTAAGGACAAAGATCTGCATATTGTCAGAAAGCAATAAGCATATGTAGCACCTCACATTAACAATCCAAAATCTCCTTGGGGTTTACATACCAATTCGCAGTCTCCTATGTTTCTGTTCCACAAACATCGAACATTACAACACTAGACCAACGAATCATGCCTACAAGTCGAGAAAAGCCAAAGCAGGCATTGGCAGGGATCTCCAAGAGCATCTCCCAGGCTCATCAGCTTGTCTAGGCAGCACTATATGGGTTTCAAACGTTTCACCTTCTGCTCCAACAAGTGTTCTAAAGCGCGTAGGGAGTTGAGATGAAGCACTGGTCATAAATAAATAAACAATAAAGCACTCACTTGCTGAATGGAATCACTAGGCATTGCAAGACCAGCAGAGGGTGGTCACTCCATGGAATGTGGGGTGGGCACCTCATATTGGATTGAATGCCCTTTTCACTCATTACAAGACCGTCTGCTACCGGCCAACCCAATGTCCAAATCCACTTTGAGGACATGTACTATAGTTGCCTCCTCTGTGCCCTGGCAGTACATGGCCTCGCTCACACTGAAGGACGAATCACAGAAAGGTTCTTAGTGAAAGCGCCATTGGGAGGCAGCCTTATCCTGGCCAGTAATGAGGGCCTGACTCATATTAGTAGGTGGTCTCTTACTAGGTGGCTGCAGTCTTTTCATTCAGCCTTATCAGTCACCATTTGTCATTAGGACCATGTCTCCTACCTACTGCATCGCTTGCATAAAAGGTAGGTCTATCACTGCTGAAGGCAGTCGCCTAGGGCTGTATTTCTCACTGGAAGCCAGTCTTTAGCTCCCAGTAAAATGCTCACTCTCATTTAGGGATGGGCTCATACTTTATGATATAATGACTCTGAAGCCTGTCTCTTTAGAGAGGAGGCTCTTGCACACTGCTATAGGGTCGCATTTGTATTAGAGGGTGATCTCCCAGTTGTTTGGACAGAATAATTCCAAGATTGTGTCTTTTTGTGAGGCAGTCTCAATCCCATTGGGGGTTTGGGGGGTGTCAAACGAGGAGGGCATCTACTACCTAGCAATGGACAGTCTCTCAAATGGACTGGAGGGTGCTGGGTATTGTATCATTTATTAGTGACAGCCTTCTGCTAAGGCAGAATTCTCACTAGTAGACAGTCTCTTTCTCCAACATATTTCAAACAACACATGCCGCTCATTAACAAAGGAACATCTAAGGTACATATTGCCAAGTCAGGCACAGTTTGAATCTTTCACATTTCTTCAAAGCTTACATTTAGAACCGTCAAGTGTGTAGATAATGTCAATAACCTGCAAAGGAAATTTCAGGTCCTTCTTGACCTACTATGGAGCTCTCTCCACATCCGCAGGCGTCTCTTGCTACCTGTAGCAGCTTCATTCTTGGCTTCAATCAAGAGCATTGTCTTTTTTGTTTTTTTTTAAGTGTTTCCTAACCCCTGTCCAGAATGAATCTTTGAATAGATTTGATGAGAGGACTAGAGATGGCGTTTAGGACAGAGTGTTCTCTCATCTGTTGGCCCCAGGGCCTACATTATCTGCCTCGCATTCTTTTAAGGCATAACTTTCTCTTTCCGCACAAATGCAAGATATCCTTTTCCCAAAACTCTTCTCTCATTGGACAGACGTCTCATGTAGTTTTCAAACCACGACTAAATATAGTCTCCGAGCTTCAGAGAGGGGAATTAATAGATCCCTAGAGTGTTCTTTCAGTCTAGTGCATACATGGGTGAATTCGAACATTCGAGGTCTAGCCCGTGTGCATTGTAAAGAGTGGAACAGCATGTGCTAGTGTTCCTGACGTACTAGCTACACGGAGAGAGGTTTCACCCCATCTCTGCGGCATTCACTACCACGTGCATTTACTTAAAGCATCGGTGCTCCATCTGTCTGACCAACTCTGACCGCACAGGGGCTGCACTAAGCTTACCAGACTGCCCAACGCTGTGTAAATGCTCCGTTACGCCATTTTACACTTTCTTAGCCATAAAAGACCCCTACCGGTTCAAAGAGAGCAGACAGGAAGTCCAAGACCAGTGGAATTCTGTGTATTCTTCTTTTTTTAAAGCCTTTATCATCATACAATACATACACTTTATAAACATGTTAGCCTTTATGCAGCCGCATAGTAGATGAGAAATGATGATAAAATAATTCATTCCAGCTAAATCAAATCAAAGAAATAACATACATACCATGTCTCGTACAGAACAATTAGCCAACATTGTAAGTGTTAAAGTTTCATCTTCTCCCTCAGAAAATACGAATTACATTAAAATCAGCCGCAATTCCCACTTTTAAATGTAAAGGAAGACACACACTAGACAACATATAACACATTAAAAAGTGGGTCATATATGTCACATATGTGCAATTAGCCTCTGTATATATATATTTATATATATTCCCTCTGTACTAACATGTAAACCGCATCCATATAATTAATTAAATGATGCCCACATGTCCAAATAGAAATCCTCCACATCCATCTTCTTATAAATCACTTGTTCAGATAACAACAGTATTTGGAGATCTGTAATCTAGTCTTCCACTTGCGGTTTCTGTCTCGCTTTTCAGTCTTTCAGAATGTGTTTATTTGTTACAGTCTTTATTGATCCAACTATTATAACATTTGCTCAGCCCAGACCTGTTCACATCTTAATGAAGAATAATCTGTGTATTCTAAGTAGCACTTTCTGCTTTGGAGTTAGGAAGTATTCTAAACTGGTTGCTGGTCAGTTTTTCCCTTTGAAGGTCTCCCAAGCCATTCTTTACACACCCTGTGTTCGGGTCTGCACGGTGGAAAACTAGATTGGCTTCTCCGCCTTCAGTTATATTTTCCCGGCTCCTTGTTTAATTATGAAGTATCCCACTGCAAGATGGCAGCACCTCTTGAAACGGAAGGCCTGATGCCACGTCAAAACCTGGCGAGTTGTGGCGGTCTTGAGCAGGGGAGGGGTTAACGTTGGACTGTGAGAAGAGTCTGGGGCTTATGGCAGACCGCACTATAGACCTGTGGCTTAAAGGAGCAGGAATTCTGGTCTCTGCCCAGATGAATCCCCTGAGGAACACCTGACCAATACATTGCCATGCCTCGATGGGCAAAGGTCCCAGCAGGCCACTAAACATAGCACCTGAACATGTTCGAATAAGGTTTGAGACATTTCTCAGCCTGCTGAAAAACCTATTAAGGAAGGTGAAATGGTTGACTGCAGTTCTCAAATTTTAAGCTGCATTTCCACCTAACCTTAAGTTCTTGCCCACATTAAGCCTTGGCAAGTTCGGTTAACGTCTTGCATTGTCACACCAACCCTTTCCATCATCTTCTAACTCTCGCAGAGGCGTATTTTGTTCATTTTGAGGAACAATGTACTTATTTGAGGCTGAGACAGGAGTGGCATTGGGAGTTAGAGACATGGGACCAGTCTGCAAATGGGCATTGGTATGAGTGCAGGAATGTAGGTTGTTTCGCTTTGTAAGGCCTACTCCTGCCTCCCTGCTGTATGATCAGATCTTGGCCTCTTCCCTATGGATAACCTATTTCCAAGTTACTTCTGACAAACCCACATAAAGCACACTGGCACTCAGGAACCGGGTACCTCCAACACAGGTTTCGCATCTACCTCTCCCACTAATAAATCCCACTCCCTTTTTCTCCTACAGAGCCAAACGCTGCCAGGCCACCAACAGTGTGGCAGACAGGCACTATACAATACCACTTGCATTACATCTTAAGATTCTGACACCCTGCGGAGGTCAAGCGAGATGGTGCACTTTATCATCATCTTCATCATCATTATGTTTATTTCGGAAATGCAAATTACATTCCATAAAACAGTACAAATACAGAATATAGTACAAATATGTTACATTGAGGACCATTTCCATTGGAGCTCTAATAAAAACCCAGAGACAATTCACAGCCGAGGACAGTAAACACATGCAAATTCAGTTATCATGTCATGCTTCTTAGCATACATTTCCTCAGGTATGGTGCCATTTTCATGTATGTAAGCAGGGACCAGCCCACACGAGGTGAGTCAGCCCACAATAAATATATTAAAGCAGGCCGATATTGCACAAATCACATTTCAAGCAGTAAGGGCCATAGGACAGAGCATCTCACTTTCGCATATGCAGGGCAAAAAAAACAATCAAGTGTACAAGGTCCTCATATGGCGCATCACACAGAGGGCAGGACCGATTAACATCACCCCCCAGAGCAAGCCGCCCCCACCGCCCTTATTGGGACACAGTTAAACCGTGCCCTAGTTATGAGAACGTGGTCTGTGGGGAATTCTGCCCACAGCAAGTATTTCTGAACACCCCGGACATGATAATCATTAACCCTCTGCTTTTTGGTTTTAGCAGCTAGCCGCTTTCTCTGTTAGAGCTCACATGCTCGTAGAAACGGGCAGACCACAGTTGTATCTCACCTCGGGAAAGTACACTGCGTGGTGGAAACAAATGTGTAATATTAATAGCCCTCAGTTGTTTCATAACGTGCCCAAGCCATGGGATCTTACCTCAGGGATCTTTGGCAATCATAGAGGTGATCAATTCATGAGTGAGGGTAGCTCTGTCATTGGTCCAAAGCCCAAGCCAGTGCAGGGCAGGCGGCAAGGAAACCACATCCCTGATTGACCTACAAACCTGTTCCATGTATACTCCAAAATTTGGAGCCGATGATGGCATGCCCAACAGATTCTTGCAAAAATTATTCTCCACTATTTGAACAGCACTTTATCACTGCGCTGAAGTAGAAGACTATCTAGATTGTGATTAAGTAAGCTTGCCCACCCCGGACTGCTTCTCTTTGCTCTTACAAGCAATGCATGCTTATTCTCCTACAACACCTCAATAAACTGATCATCGATCCTGCTAAAGACCTGATGCAATGTGGCAGCTTTTGACCAATCTTCCTCCTTATTCTAGATTTCAGACTTTAGACCTAAATAAGACCTAAGATTCTGGAGAGCGGTGAACACATACATGCATGAAGTGGGTTTCATTAGTAACAGGAATGTCATCAAATCCTAAGGTGGGCTATGCAAATTGTATTTATTTTCAAATCTTTATTTTTGTACTTGAACCATATTAGACTAAAACCCAAAATCGAAAATGAGACTTAACAAATTAAAATAAGCCACATTATGCTATGCAAATGGGTGTCTTTGAGGGGCCCAGGTTAGGCACAAGTTGGTGATCGCACACTTACCCTTAAGAAGTCCAGTATAGAGCACATTAAATGACACCATCAAATTAGAAAAATGTTTTAATACTAAAGATCTATGACACATTACCTTTGCCAATTAAGTCCATAATGGAGGACAGTGTATTCAAATATGATTGAAATCTATGGGAAAAATCAGCCTTGATAGGTAGTAACCTCCCATGGTCCTACCCACCTGAAAGCTATATTTGGACCTTAAGAGATTTCCAGTCCTGTGCCAAACTTAGACTGGCAGCATTCATTGAATGCATGATTAATTGGCCTGACGTAGGGTAGCAGTGTCTGCCTACATGAACCAGGTCCAGGGAATGTTATCACAAGCTTCTCTTTAATGTAACCCACCATCCTCCAATAAACCTGAATTGGATCCACCACGTATGGACCATATCTCTAGTGACAACGCTTGCAACAATTGGGAGAACGCCAATGAATCTACATAGGAGTTGTATATGCATGACCTTTAATTGAAATGCATTGCAATGAACATGGTGTTCTTTCTAAGATCCTCCTCCATGGCTAATGTGACTACCAATTGTTTCACATCGTATTGCATGTATGCTTGTGGGTCAATGGGTGATGAGTCAGATCTATGCATTTGAGACCCGTATGTTGTATTTGCAGAACCAATTGTATCCTTGTGGGTTAACCAGTGATGCAACTGAGTGCATCTAAAACCTCTTGGCTTCATTCCGCTATACTTTCTTTACATACCAGAGACATCAATTTCCTACCATGCGAATCTAAATCCCTAAAATAGGGACGGGTGGATTTTTCCATGCCAACCAATTTCCTGGACCCTCTGCCCCCCTATCCTTCGGAGAAGCCTGGGGGAATGATTCAGATTATTGACCGGGTTTTTGTGGGGCGGGGGGAATTCACACATCCAAAGTCACAGCAGTTTGAACAATTCTTTGTGGGGACCAATGAGCCCCCAAACCCTCTCCATCTGGCATCATAAAAGTAAGCAAAACCAAAAGTTGATGGCTGGAAGCTTTTGAATAAATCATAACCCAGGCACAGCTCTGGGCAACCCTCCAAACCATCGTTTTTCAGCCTGTTTGGGGTTGCTTGTGGTCTCGTGCAAAAGTAATGTGACCAAGCATTTCGGGCTGGACTGCCCCTTTTGGGGTGAGACCAAGCCTGATTTGCATATGCTCTTTCCCCTTTTGTAAAGGCTTGGCAGGCAACGAACGATCGTCAGAGTGGTTGCCTAGAGCAATGTCAGAGGTTAAGATTAATTCTAAACCTTCCAGCCATCACCTCTTTTGTTTTGCTATCATAAAATTAAGACCAGGAACAGGGCCTCAATAAAGCCCTGTCCCATCTCAACCAGCCCTTAGCTACTGGACTCTGGCAACCATTAAAGGATAAGACTTCTCTGGGAAGCTAGTATATCTTAATTGAAGGAACCCCTTATGCCCCCCAATATGATCCCTCTGAAGAATTTTCCAAAGTGTCAACACCTTTAACCCCCCCCCCCCGCTCCCCTCACCACCAACGCTCCAGATTAATCTTGCTCCTTGGTATTAACGGCATCTTTATGGGACATTTGCTTTGTATAGGGTTCCGCATTATCCCCAGATAGCCTAAACTATCTTTAGGTCATTTCTTCTACTCCCCAGCCATGCCCCCTTCCTGGGATACCTTCCATTCCACGCATTACCACTGGAATGGACGGAATCGTACAAAAATGTCGCCCTCATTTGTGCGCCCCCGCAGTTACTCCGACTTTGGGGGCGCACAAAATGAGGGTGACATTTACTGCACCCAAGCAGAGCGGGGGTTGCTGGGGTTGCGGGGGTGTCCCCCGCTCTGCTTGGGCGCCGTAATGGGAGTCGGGGGTTGCGGCGGTGTCCCCCGCTTACCATTTTGTAAAGCGGGGGACACGAAATAAAAAAAATAAAGAAAAGCACCCTGCAGCGTCAGCTCTTACCCACATTAGTGGGAGGAGCTGATGCCGCAGGGATAGCAGGGTGCAGGCGAAACACACAGAAGTGTGCCGTCATGAACAGTAAGTTGAGGGGTTGGGGGTGGAGGGTAGGAAGGGAAAATCAGGCCGGGGAGCGGGCACAGTGATCTATATGATCACTGCGCCGCTCCGTAACTGCGTCGGCATTTCGGCCGTCGCAGTTATGGGCAGCGCAGTGATCACATAGATCCAAATGGACTGAAATACCACCCTTAGCAATAGAATGTTAACAATGTGCAGTGTAAAAGTGTGTGTGGACCCTCCAAACTATTCCTTGAATGCAGAGGTTCTTTGATAATGACCCCAGGTCCATGGCTATGGCAAAAATTAAAGGTTAGTGGGTCGACCCTGGCAAGGCCCTCTGGATAGGATTAGAAAAGGTGGATTTGACTCCTATTTTTCTACACCCCATATTGTCTTGTATAGTACTGTACTTGTCATTTATATAGCTCCTTTTACCATTATTCAAGTCTCAATGTGCTGCTAGTATGAACGCCCTTGGATGACCGAAATTCAGAGTGTTGGAGCTCATTGAATATAGTTAGGATGTATGTGTGCATTTGGCCAAAAAAGTCTTAGCAGGCCTGTCCAGGCTCCGGTAGAGAGCAACGCATGCAGTCAGGCATGTTGATGGGTGCTGAGAGGAGTCGGGAGATGGCGCGAGTGCTAGAAATTTGCTCTGTGTTCAGTGTGCCCGAATTTGTCATAGGTCTGCACTGCATTCTAAAGTCAGAGGTGTTGAGGCGTAGTCTAGTGTAAGTAGTCCGTTAATTATGTGAACAGCACAGCCACAGTTAGACATAATCCTTGATGTATATGCATTTGTGCGGATAGCCATGCCTGCGGCCAGTGGTGTGTTATATGTACCTTGCCAAAGTTGATGGCGCTTTGATGTTTGGGTGCCCGCTCAGGTACTTGGCTTCTTCTGTCAGTCCTGTGAGTCCTTGCGGCTGTGATAAAAAAGTTAGCAAAAACACACAAGTGGTGCCTATAGTTTGCAAAAAACGATTTCGTCCAAGCGACAATAATGTAACACAAAAAATGTTGAATACTCCCCTATATACAATTCTGAGCAACACATTAACATGTGTGACCAAGAATGATCCTGACAAAAAATATTAGGGATCACCCTTCGTTCATGTGACAAATAAACACTCTTAAGAATGGGGTGCATACAAAAGTAGACAGTTGGACAGAGGTGAGTTCTCGCTATCCCTGCCTAGGTAACCATTATCGCTAGAAAACGCTGGTGTGCCGCTTATCTAAAAGTGACAGTAAAAGGAATGGAATATCTACACATTTTAGTATGCACCTTACATCCACGAAAGATACAAAAGAGTTCAGCTGTCTAGGATGGGCACACTTCTTCTCTGAGTGTGTCAATGTCAAACAGTAAAAAGAGTGCAAGAGAAATGAGCTTTATCACCCTCCTTCGGTCAATCTACTTCTGGTAAATATCTTCTTTAATAACCTGTAGTAAAAATGATAGGAGAGTGCAGGTGTTAATAAAAGATAACCTAAGTCATCAGTTTAATAAAACCGGGTACTAATGTGCCCCAACCCATATATGTAACCCCAAAACTGGTTTACAGAAAGGGATGACTCAAAGAGTAGAAGTTTGGAGACAACACTTACAGTAACAGGGTAAAACCCTAAGAAGAGGCTCCCTCCTGTGTGTGTGTAAAGTTAGCAACAGTGACAGTCTATGCACCAACTATTTGCCACAAGAGGTGCCGGGATGTACTTCCAGATTCTTCCAGGTGGATAGGGTGGCGAGTCTACACAGATATCGAACGCTTATTTAGCATTTTAAAAAGCTATCTTCACCATGGCAGGACCATTCTATGGTTTATACTTGTGTGATAGCTGCCCATCCCATCATTTCTTCCAGAGCAATGCAGTGCTGGTTCTTGATTGCACCCCCATATTATTGTACCGGGGACCCCTATGTGGCCATGGCAGCATGACCTCCCATCACAATTCCCTGCAGTGCATCCCAATCTTTCGGATTGCAATGCTTCTATCACACCACTGTGCTTCTACCACTATCTTTAAGATATGCCTTATTTCCCGTGCATGCCAGTTGCAGTGATTCATTAATCCTGTGACATTTCATATATGAGGCCTGTGATTCTGCTAGAGGTGCTTGAGGGGAACCTGGTCATGATAGGTGTATGATAGTGTGTGTGGTCAGGGCAACAGCGAAAAAACAGCCAGCGCCACCAGGTGCTTGGAGGTCGGTGTCGGCGCGTATGCACCAGTGCCATCTGGGGTGACTGTTCATATGCTCGTAATGGGGATTTGTAGTTTTAGGGAGGGTTTCAGGATAATGCAGTAAATAGCTAGGTTTTGAGGGTTTTTTGAAGGCGAGGTATTTTTCAGTATGGGGGATTTGCAGAGGAAGAGTGTTGCAGATGGTGGGAGCTAGGATAGAGAAAGCTGAGCCGCCAACTGGTGGGGTGAAATAGCAAGGAGAAGAGCTGAGCCAGAGCTGAGGTTTCTCTGGGACTGGTTGTGGGTGATTTTGTTCTGAAGGGATTCAGGTCCTGTATTATGGAGGGCTCAGTGTGTTATGTGCATGGCTTTGAAAGTTGCTCTTAGGCTAACAGGGAGCCAGTGCAAAATTCTGAATGCCGGGTGATGTGTTCTCTGTATGAGAGGGCAAGGAACAGTCTGGCTGCTGCGTTTGCATACATTGAAATGTCCTGAGCTGCGTGCAGGGACACCTGAGGGAGTTGGGATAGTCTAGGCGGGAGATGACGATGGCCAGTATATGGGGGTTGGAAAGTGCCATGGTCTTTGAAAACTTCTGGCCGAGGTGAAATTTCTCTAAAAACATTTTGATATTGGCCCAGTTAAATGCTTTGCGTGTCTCCCAAGTTCATAAGTATGACTGTTCTACCTGAAATTCTTCGCCCATTCTATCAAATGAATAACTCTCCTCATATCAAATGTATTTCTATTAGTAATCTTGACTGGTCACGGTTGGAGTGCTGTGTGAGGAGCACTTTCATGAAACATATGGCCAGAATTGTCACATACATTTTAGTATCTCAATTCAAAAGATGGACAACCTGCTGGTCTTGGAAGTAAGACCAGGTAGAGCAACATAGGTTTGAATCCCGGATCCGTGCTTAGAAACAGGACTCAGGTATTAAGCGTGTTATAAAAAACAATTAAAATTAAAAATTAAAAAAATAGGATGCACAGTTCATAGAATTCTCACCTGTCTTCTGCAATGTGATTGCTGATGACTCTGCCATTGATTAAAGACTGAACCCAAATGCTGTGTCGAGTTAGTTTTGTGAGTGATGCTGTTACAAGCACCTACTAAATAAAATTAGGAAAAACTGTCTGGGTCCCACATTTTGTTGGGTGGCAGGCACTGTATTATTGCT
This sequence comes from Ambystoma mexicanum, assembly GCF_040938575.1. Classification (NCBI taxonomy): domain Eukaryota; kingdom Metazoa; phylum Chordata; class Amphibia; order Caudata; family Ambystomatidae; genus Ambystoma; species Ambystoma mexicanum. The sequence continues at coordinate 100,556,250 of NC_090924.1, forward strand.
TTGACTACCTCTTCTGGAATTGGAAGCACATGGTCCTTCTCAGATTCAGGGTTTAGTTAGTGATTGAGTATAAATGTGCTTGGCTCAGTCAAATCCAAATGTGTCCTCTTACAAAAGTTCCTTGTAGAAGGATTCCATAAGGTTTATCCTTATTTGATTTGTCCCAGGAGCTCTGTTAATTTTTCCGATATTTTTGTGTATTTTGTTTGCGCAGGTCGGTTGTCAAAAGGTGGTTTGCTTTATTTTCCTTCAAGTATCAGAATTGTTTGGTGTTCAGGGTGGAATGTGCTGTATTAACTGTGCTGTTAGCCTCTGATGGACTCTTTGCTATTAACACTCGGCAAGCTTTGAGGAGCTAGTCTTTTATGTTTCTCTGACCGTTTGGCTTTTTTTTTTTAGAGATGTCGGTATCGACTCTAGCTCTGAGAAAGCTAGTGGTCCTTTTAATTTGGTTCTTATATTACTGCCTTCCATGCATTCCAGATCATGTCCCAGCTCAAGGCTTCCGCCATGTTCTTTTCGAAGGATTGCATCACAACTTTAGATGGGGAAAGAGTTGACTTATCTCTCAATTGAATCATTCAGTCTCTACAGTTTCTGACGAGACTGGAGCAAGTGGGATATAGTGTAGCTTCGTAGGGACTGGGGCGTTATCTGAGAGGAGGCTAGAGGAGGAGCCAAGTACCTCTACCGTAAGTTCTGCCCTATTCTGCCTATATGTTGACAACCGGAAATTGAACATTTGTAAAGCCAATAATGGTGCTTATATCACAAAAAGTCCTTGAAACAAGGCATGCATTAAGAAAACCCTATATGTATCCACAGATAAATGACGATCTTCTGAAGGAAATTCTGGAAGAAGTGTGAAAATGAATGAAAGCGAGTACTGGTGCAGTTACATAAAGCAGAAAGTTACGCACCCAAAAGAGATGCAAATGAACAAAGAATATAGACCTTATAGAATCTGATGACCAAGTAGTGAATGAAGTAACATTTCAGGAGTGAAATGAAGATTGCACGTGCGGAAAAGCACTGAAGAAAATGCAAAACCCTTTTACAAATGTACAAACACAATAACACAAGTAGACAAAGTAATCATATGGCTGGCTACATAGTGAATAGATTGCAGGCGACGCTCCAATGTATACAGATAGCAATGTATAGAATCTGGATGTTTCTCAATGCATTTTAGCAAACTTGGACCCCGTGAATGAAAGGGCTGAAAGTGTGGCGCAGCAGAATAAGAATAGCTGACGGTGAAAGACAATTCGAGAAAGGCTTGCCTGGCCAAGTGTCAAGAGTCGGTCCACTGAGAGCCTAGATATCTACTCAAGAAGATACATGAACGTGAGAAGCAAGCTAATCTCCTGTTTGAGATGTAATGGAAAACCACTGGAAATGCCAAGATTTCTTCATTTAATAGTATTTAATACAATGAAGAGCTCAAAAACGTGGTCGCGATTCACATGGTCAGATGAAAATAGACTTTGGGGCGAGCTACACAGAGACCAGAAGATAAGATCATGCCTTCACTCCCTTTCATTCTCAGGTACAATGAGCCTCTGCAAGGCCAAGTTCAAACATGTTTGATTGAATGGCAGACCGCAGGAGTGATGATGAATGTTGGGCTAATTGGGTGGAGAGGCATGAACAGGCCGACCCCTCCCCCCCAGAACCTGGGATACCAGCTTCCGTACTGCTAGTGAGTGTAATATTCCAGAAAGGTACAATCATGCCAATTGTAGAGGGCCACGTAGTAAGGAGCCCTATAGTTTGAGAAGCCAATAGTATGTTTTGTATTAGTCTGACACAGAAGATGACTTGCACTTGGGATGGGCTTAGTTGTCCACCTGATTTTAGAGACCCAATAACGTCCCTGTATCCCATAGAAAGTATATGTAGATGTTCCCCGTAGACCAACCGCAACCTCTCGTAGGTTTTCTTATTTTGCCACGTAGCATGACGTCACTTATGACAACTATTTTAGTATAAAGCAATGTTTTTATGATATGTTTTCGGGATCTCGTTGAGCAAGCTGTGCGGCATTCGTTGATGTCTGTTGTACTCGCTATTTTAAATACTTGTTATTAAAACAGCCTTGATGTTGCCAACTTCCTGAGTCGGTCTGATTATTGATGTCTGAGTAACATCTGCATCCCCATCCATCTAGGATACTGTTACATCGTTTTAAAGGAGCCAATCCTCAGGTTCACTTGGTAGCAGAGAGAGGATGGTTCTTGAAAGACCCACCGACCCAGTAGGCCCTTAGAGATTCAGATTATCGGGTGTCCGCTGCCATTTAGCTGGCGGAACGCGAGGCTTCCTGTGGAGAGCGGTCGATATAGAAAACTTGCAAGTAAAAGAAGATACAGGTGGGGCGGGCGCCTCTTTCACAAAATCCCTCCTGGTTTCCACAGGCACTGAGTGGACCAAAGGGGATGTCATGACCCTTGCCCCTGGCCCTCACTGGCAAGTCAGCCTTCCAGTTAGGGCCAGGTCAAAGGCCTTAAAACCTCATCCAAGACTCTCTTGGAGTCAGTCCTGGCGCCTTTGGCGCCAGGCTCATAACCATCATGAAGACCAACATTAGATTGGGACTATTTACTTCGGACTATTTAACTTGGGGGGGGTTCAGCCAACATAGAGGCACACACACAGCTCAGTTACAAGGAACTGAGCTATGCGGTCTAGTCTTGTGGGTGTGACAGGCCTGGGACTACTTTACCTGGACTACTTTGGGTATGGCAGGCCTGGGACTATTTTACCTGGACTGCTTTACCTGAGACTATTTAAATCACCCCCAAACAGCAGAACATGCTTTGCGTTATTCTGCTGTGGGCAGCGTAACGCTCACCGTGTCCAGTTCTTTGATGCCAGCTTACCTGAAACCAAGGACCTGCAGAGAGAGAAAGAACACTACGAAACTTACCTGGAACAGTATCCCGTCTTCAATCCATCACCGACTTCAGTTCCACTCACCTGGAATACCATAACCTGGAAAAAGGAGAACGAAAGACAGCATTAGTAAGCGTTTACTCAAGTTTCCTCCCGAATGAAGAAAGCCACACCATTTTTACCTGGGTAGTCATCTCCTGGTCAGTATCATTGCTGGAACATTACAGCGCTCAGCGAGGAACATCGCAACCTGCAAGGAGAGAAAGGACACATCTTAGCAATATAAAAGGCGAAACAGCGCCGCACATCGCGCATTACTTACCGGACAGCATCGCGCACACCGCGCTTTCGCCTACCGGCCCATGCTCATCTTCAAACTGCATGACAACATCAAAATACCTTTCCATACCTAAAAGGAAAGAAGCAAGACATTATTATTCGAACTAAGAGGAACATAAGAACTGCATATAAAGACTGTAAAGCAGCAAACCTACGGAGTCGCAGCAGGCCTGGATTCCCACGGGGGGGGTTTACACCAGTGAAGTAACTTGGTCGCTGCTCGCCTCCCACATCTACGAGCCCCTGCCACGAGAAGCAGGATGGAGAATAAGCCTTTTACAATATTAAGGTGAGGAGAGGGCCCAAGAGGGAGGCCAAGGGATGTGGGAAAACATAAAGAAAATCTGGTATTGAATCCAGCTCTCCTATATTGCAGACCCATCTTTAACCAGAGGCCTTACCAAGGGATCGGGAGAGGGTTCGAGAGTGCAAATCATCCAACCAGGGCTGGGTGGCGTCCCCGTGGATACCAGGTGAGCATAACAGTCGAAGGTCGCGGTTGGAGGAGGAGGCAGTCTCGAGTGTCAGGGGGTGAAAGGCAAATGGTGAGTGGATTGAGGGGAATGGCAAATGATTTGGGAACAGGGGATTGTGGCAATAGTAAAGAGTAACAGGGGGTTGTTGAGTAAAAATATGACGTCGAGTGTCGAGACGAGGAGCATCTAGATAAGCCCAGAGTCCTATGCTCAAGGAGCGTCTAGAAGGAGTTATTCTAAAACCCGAAGTTGGTACATGAGGCGGCACACAGACAACGTCTGCGAGAGGGAATAACTCAAGCTCATATTGGAGTAGTTTAGGGGAAAGTAATAGCAGCGAAGAGCACTGAGGAAATATATGTTGATGTTGACTAGTTTGTCTGTGTATTTTATGTATTGAAAAAAGTGAAGTGTCAAAGAGCAACAAGGATAGGTTGTGTTGAGTAGAGATCACACGTTATTATATATCTGTTTAGTCATTGTCGGCGCAGGCTGAACTAGGTAGATTGGAGTAAATTGTCAAGTAGATGCTTTGAGTGGTGACTGTTGGTGCGCACTCATATTTGTTTTGTTTTTTTTAAACGTATTTATTGTAAAGCAACAGTAAGTATTCATAGTAAAATTAAGACTCGTCACAATGGGAGATGTTTCTCCACTGATGCATCTTTGCAAGCAACTGCCAAAACACGCACCCAAGCTTAAACAGTATAGTGCGGAATGGGTTAAGGGTACCACAGACAAAATTTTCATGCCATGGCCACAAGGGGGATCGCTGTCAAAAGCAGTTTTTAAGCACATGTCCACGTACTTGCACGCTGCATACACAGGGAAGAAAATTGAGAAAAGGTGCGCTAGTGTAGAGCTCTGGAAGATGTGCCAGAAGGAACGAGAAGATCAACCTCCTGAGGACTAGATGCTTAATCATTGTAGGGAGGAAGGTGCCGAGCCTTCTATTCCCCTGCCGTGCCTGAATTAAATGGCGATAGTACAAAAGATGAAGGATTGTATCCATTAAGGGAACTGAAAGCGGCAACAGGATATAGTAATCTGATACATGAACCGCCTGGTCATAGCAGTGACGAGAGCCCAGAAAGGAAAAGGACTAAAGGAAAGGAGGAGACCTTTAAGGTACTACAAGATAAAGAGGAGAAGAGCGAATGACCGAAGGTATCTTTAGGTATAGGAAGGGAGATTAAGAGATGGAAAGGAGAAAAGGATAAAGCTGACGAGGTTACGCTCATACAGATCGAATGGATGGGTAGACAGATATTGCTCAAACTCGATGGGAAAAGTATTGAGGAAGTAAGGCAAGGGGAAGATAAAGACAAACAGGATATACAAGACAGGGAACGAGAGAAACGATCGAAAGAGGATGAGCATAAAAAGAAGAGTAGACAAAGGCAAGAGCAGATGAATCAGGAGGAACAACTAAGAAAGGAAGAAAGGGTAGAGGAACAGAGAAAGTATAACAACGGGCAGAGAGCAATCGAAGAACGGGGCAGGCTTGAAAATAAGAGAGAAGAGAAAGAAGAACAGAAATTATGAGATAAAAAGAATGCAAAGATGAAGAGACGAAGAAGTGTGCAGAGCAAACGACAGAATGGAAGAGAAAAGACAGGTGGAGGACAAAGTTAGTTGGGAAGCGAAGAAGCAGAGGGAATTAGATGAAAAAATTGAGTGAAAAAGAAGACAGAGGGCACAGGATATTGATCATATTGAGAAAGAGCTGATGGAACCGAGTCCAGTTATATCATGGGGCGACATAGAGGAGTTTCTCCCATCACAAGGAGCAATGCCAGGACTGTCTAGGGCAAACCTAGATGAGAATTTTGAGATAGGAAGCAACGGAGATAGAATCGATAAATCTTATCAGGAGATGAGGACAAAAAGTGAAAAAGAAGATCGATCCATAGGTGTTCAGTCACAAGGCAAAGAAGGAAACCATTTAGTTTCGAGTATAGAGCCTTGTCTTTAGACATGCTGACTTTAAACAGAGATGAGAAAAGATGAAAGCCATACTAGTTGGGTACTAGATATGTCAGACGAAGACAGAGTAACCTTAGGTGAGGAAGAGGGAGAAAGTGCATGCAGTCCCGAGGGATGTCTGCAGACGGACAAGGAAGTGAGATGGTTGGATTTAGACCATCCTAAAGCTAGGACGCCAAACCCCATGGCATAGCCAGAGCGTTCTAAAGGACGATCGCATAGTATTGCATAGTGAGAAGGGGGAATCGCCACCAAAAGTGAATAGGTTGAGGTCATTGCCAGGTGGAAGGCAATCAGAAACCATGGTCCCCACTATGAGCAGGCAGTCGATCGGAGCCGATTGCAGATTTGGGTTCACGCAATTCCCCTTATTGGAGAATGGAGGGGCCAGACCACAGTATATCCCTTGGCCCCAAATAGACAAAGATAATTTGAGATACAAACTCCCTAGTTTAACTGCTGGTCTGAGAAAATGGATTTATGAAATAGAAAAGATGACAGGAGGAAGTACACTAGCTATGGGGGGCATTAACAGTCTCCTAGCTGCCATTCTTGGGGAAAGAGCTGATGACATTTGGACAAGAGCAGGTTATTCCAGTGTTACGGCACAGAACACTGCTCATGACGGAGAACCATTTAATAATTGCAGGTGGCTGTCTGGAAAGTGCTCAGAGTACAATATCCTGATACATCAGAGATGGGTGCAATTATGGCACGTAAAATGAAAGATGATGCGGATCCGCTTGCTTGCATTCAAAGTATTCAGGAACAGTGGGCATTGGAAACAAGGGAGCCTTGGGGGAAATCAGTGCCAGTATTTTCCGACATTTTGTGTCAGGGATTGCCTGAACAGATACAGAGACAGCTCAAGAAACTAGTTGGAATGGAAGCAAAGCCAAGGGCAGAGATACATATGACTATCGCACACAATTCCCTATTGCTGCAAGAGAAAAATAAGAAGAAGGAGGATGCTAGGAAGCTTGAGGAGGCTAAGTTAGTCCAGAAGAAATTATTAAAGTACACCATAGAAGGATCGGTTCTGACAAGCGCAGAAGGGCTGGGAACACAGCAAGAAGTGGGTATGTCCCAGGTGAATAATCAACGCGAATTGGATCAAGGAGGGAATGGGTTTGTGTCAAGAGGCAGAGGAACGGGTTTTAAAGGAAGAGGTGGTTTCCACAATAATCAGGGTGGCTTTCAAAATAACAAAGGCGGGTTTCAGAATATGCAGAATGATAATCAAAATATCAAAATATGCAAGGAGGACAAATGAGAAGACTCCCTCGTATATGTTGAACATGTGGTATGACAGGGCGCATCACGTGAACATGTGGGAGACAAGGGTATCTACAGAATGGGCAATTCTCAAGAATGGGGACAGCTTATTATCCAGCATATTGCTCACAAAATAGGGACAGGTTTGCCCAAGATCAGACAGTGTATCAAGCACAAGTGCAGCAAACACAACAGGCTTTGCAACCACAGCAAGCACCATTGAATCTGCCGCAAGGGCAGTCACAGCACGCACCTACGCAGATACAGCAGAGTGCAAACACGGGATAGTTATTGATTCCTAGAGTAGGGGCTGTCACTGTTGCAGGAGGAAGTCCTTTTACAAGCACAGGAATAAGCATGTACCCAAAATAGGACAGCTCACAGGGCTACTTGATGTGTTCAGTACTATCGGTGACAACGAATCCTCAAGAGAAACCAAAAGTTGATGTTACCATAGGAGGCAAATCTTTTTTTTTGTAGCCACTGGGTCAACTAGCTCTTGTACATGAGAGGGAAAATTGTCATTATCAGGAAATGCCATGAATGTGCAACACTTCTCTGGAGCTACAAGTAGAATTCATTTTACTGATGAATTGCAGTCCCCATAGGAGAATGTGATATGTCTGTCCCTTAATTGTATTCAAAGCAGACACCAGTTAATATTCTGGGACGAGATTTAATGACAAAGCTAAATATGAAGATTTCTATTACTGATGAAGGCATAGTGTGTTCCACTCCAGGGATATATTATTTAAACGTGGGCAAATTTATCATGGCATTTACAGGACAGAGAGCTCTGCGAGGAATGCCATTAGAGCCAGAAGTCTTTCTTTATGGGGTACGCATTTTGTTGCCTTGGCTATTGGGAAAGATTATGAGAATACCTGATGAATTTTTGTTCAGGCCTCAGATACCGATGGATGAAGAGGGGGGGGACAGATTTTTCCCTTAAATGTGCAGGCAGCCATAGTGCAAGGGGTTTGGCCATGCTCGAAGGATTTGATGACAAGGGCAGGCCATGGAGAATGATAATTGCCATTGGGGAAGGGTATACATTGACTGATGTCACAGACAAAGATAAGTTTAAGGACAATCCGTCAGACGATGAATTAATATTCAAGATGAGTATTACATAATGGATCAGAGTAGAGAAAAGGAAAATCCCACAGCGAATGTTGATAGTGCGGCAGCGGCCCACATTTTTTGATGAAGACATGGAAAAAGTGGCAACCTCTTTATGGACTACAGGCCCTTATGACGTAGGCCTATTGAAGGGGCTGGGAGAGGTTAAGATTAAGCTCACACCAGGAGCAATTTGACCTCGAGCAAGGCAGTACCCAATATCTCGAGAGGCGGATGAGGGTATATTTAAGACTATATCAGTTATGATGGAACAGGGCATCTTGGTGACGTCAGAGTCACTGTGTAATACTGCTGTGTACAATGTGAAAAAATCAAAAGGAGGGTCATGGCGTTTAATTCAGGACATGAGGCCAATTAACCAGATTGTAGAGGGAGAAGTTTCCTCTAGTTCCTTATCTTGTGACGATTTTATGTAGCTTTCCCACAGATGCACACTATTACACTGTGATTAACTTGAAAAATGTGTTTTTCTCAATCCTGTAGCATAAGGACTATCAAGACCTCATGTCATTTACGTTTGGTCAGCCTAAGTTGAAAAGTACTTGTTTGCCCCAAGGGTACTGTGAGTCTCCGTCGATCTTTAATAGGGTCCTGCAAATGGACCTGAGCAATACTGATTTGCCAAGTGTTGTGCTGCATTACGTAGATGATATTTTAGTTTGTAGCACGACAGAAGATGAGTGCAGACAAGATTCGATTCGGCTAATGACTATCTTAGCAGACAAGGGATATAAGGTAGACAAGGAGAAATTGTAATATTGTCAGGAGGAGTATTTGTACATAGGACATTTAATCTCGCATGAGGGAAAGAAAGTCACACCTGAGAGAGCTGAGGTGATCATGAAAACACCAAAATCGTACACAATAAAGCAAATTCAGCAATTTCTGGGATTGTGTAACTATGTTAGAGCCTGGGTATTTGATTATAGTTCATACATGAGACCCCTTTTCCAGGCTGTAAAGAAAGCCCAAGTGAACAATGAGATAATAGAATGGACTGAGGAAATTGAGGAAGGGTTTGAGGAGTTGAAGAAAGCAATTTGTACAGCTCCAGTTTCAGGAATTCCCAATTATTCTGAGGAATTCTTCCTGTTTTCACACATAAATGGAACAGTTATAACAGCAGTGTTTACACAGAGGACCAAACTTGGGTATAAACCTATGGCATAATGTAGTGGGATTATAGTTCCAGTTATGAGAGGACACTTTCCTTGCGAACCATCACTTGCAGCAGCCGCGTTCGCCATTGAGAAGCCAACAAGTATCGTGATGGGGTGTTCCATGACTTTATTTGTTGAGCATGATTTGTTTGCTGTTTTGGAGAAACCTAAGGATTCACTGACATCTCACAGGGCTTCTGCATATGAGATAGTTATATCGAATTCAGCAATCAAAATAGTCAGGTGTAAAATAGTGAACCCTGCTATGTTTGTAGCCAAACCAGTGACAGAGGATGAGCAAGTGCATGATTGCTCTAACTACGAGGAATTCTATGATGAGATCCCGAGGGTAAAGGAGAATGCTCAAACAGGGAGGAGGTTCTTTTTATTGACGGATCATCAAAAATTGAACTAACTGATGGAAAAAGACATTCAGGTTCAGCTGTGGTAAAGCACTGAGCTAATGGGGAATTTGAAGTAGTAGCAAGTGCAAGACTACGACTCAATTTTCGGCACAGGCTGCAGAATTGGTGGTGCTTATTTGCGCGCTCGAGAAACATGAAGGAGGGGAAGTGATGGTGTACAGTGACTCCACCTCTGTGACCTCAACCGTGCATGCAGGCCTAGCACGTTGGAAAAGGAGGGGCTACCTCCGAGCGGACGGCACTCCAGTGCAACTCGCTGCATTATTGGACAGGCTAATTAAAGCACTACAACTCCCAGTAGCCATCACAATAGTAAAATGCGCAGCACATACTAAGAGAACTGATTTTATCTCCCGCAGGAACGAAACCGCAGACGAAAAGCCCAAAAGGGTTGCATATTCACCTGCTCTTTCAAGTTTTGATACTCCTAATGCAAAGGAAAAAATGGTCATTATTATAATTGTAAATGAAGGATTTAATCATTGGTCAAGAACACAGTTGATGGAAGTTCATGGTAGTGCTCCGCAGGAAGAAAAAGAGCTATGGACATGGAGTGGGTGTTCTTTATCCCCCTATGCAGCATTGTGGAAACAGGACAGCACTGGAAAGCCAGTGATGCCTGTAGCCTTATTAAGGGTAGCGTTAGAACAGCTACAGTACCCTGCACATGTAACTAGGGAAAGCCTTGCAGCAACTGTTGCTGAGGATTGGTTTGTATCAAACCTATTGGAACACGTTGCTTTTTATGTAGTAAATTGCATCGTATGTCAAAGGTTTACTGCTGGGCACACATTGCAAACAATTAGAGGAGTAATTCCTCGCCGGAATGGTCCTTTTCAGCATTTAAATATCGACTATGTCGACATGCTGCAAGTATGTAGCAGATATACGTATATGATAGTGGTGGTGTGCCCCTTTTCAAGATGGATTGAAGCAGGCCCATGTACACACCCTGGTGCCACTTGTGTTGCGAAGTTTTTAGTCTGAGATGTCTTTCCTAGTTGGGGAGTATGTGAGGTGCTGAGATCCGACAATGGCCCCATTTTGTTAATGAAGTATTTGAACAGATCAGTCTATTGCTTAGTTTTAAACAGAGGCTTGCTTCTGTTTACTACCCACAAGTGAAAAGGATATGTGAGAGACTCAACAGTCTTCTCTTCTCCAAACTTAAATTGACACTGAAAAAGGGGTGGCTGTACTGTCTGCCCCTTGCATGTAATGCATTAAGGAATCAGCCCGGGTCAGACCACCACCTCACACCCCATGAGCTAGTCACAAGAAGGCGATTGAGAACGCCCCTGTCATCTCCAAAAAGGAGTAGAAGTGATGCCCAGACAACTGCAGAATTGTTAAGAAATGAGCTAAGTGTATATTTAACATGTATGACCGCTAGTATCTCTGTAATTTCAGATCAACTCAAGCGTAATGGTGTCAGTCTCAGGACACAGATGAAGGTCATTCAGCAACTGGATACAAAGAATTACCTGTACCGAGACTATTTATTGGTGATTCCGTTTTAATTCGCAACTTCAATAGGAAGTGGCACAAGCCCCGGTTTAGTGGTCAGTTTATTGTGGAGAATATTACTCCATCTGCAGTAAAAGTTCAAGAAAGGCGTGCTGGGATTCACTTGAATTATGTGAAACGTGTAGACTCGATCGATGACAAAGAAGAAGGGTGCAAAGATTGCTGATTAAATAAATGCAAGTATGCATTTGGACTGTGGCTTAACCCTGCACACTCTTTTTAGATATTTTAGCAGGAGTGAAAAATTAACTGTTCTCAAGCCACATGGATTGTGACAATTGAACTTTAGAAAGTGCTGATGTGATGAAAAATGACAGATCTTGTTTTTATTTTTGACGATTGGAAAAGGGAGCAGTTCCCAGATTTGTTTCTCACTGAGTTTCTCTTTGGTCAGACACATGGTCCTGTCTGATGTCGATATCCATGGATTCCTTCTAGCTGTCTTTGTTTTTATACTGAGAGCTTACCCTGCTCTTTTTGGGCATAGTACTGATGTTTGCACTTTTGTGCAGGATCCTAAAAATGGGCCTGTGATTAGAAGATAATTGGCAGCAATAACCTAGCACATGCGGCAGCTACCTGAGCATTTAATGAGGTTGCCTGATTAAAAAGTTTTTTTCCTTCCTTAAAAATAGCACACAGGCACAATGTGGTCTATTGAGCATAATTCAGTTCCAGAAAGTGAGCAGACTCAACGACATGTGGAAAAACACCAATGGTGGGGTTTCATGTATTGGTGCATAATTTATGTGAGCACAGCATCTGTCATTGTTTTTCTATTTGTGCTAATTCATGCTGCTTACCTTGTTGGTTCCAGAAAGGTAGAAGTTCCTCTGATTCTCCCCACACCATTGACCTTTGCAGAGTTAGATGTTGTAAGAAGGCCAAGGCTATATGTGATTATCCCTGCACCATTGACACATGTAGGGTCACCCATTTCTCTTACAAGTGATCCTATGATTCCCCCTCTAGGAAGGATGATGTCTGATGTACTCCATGAGCATTTTGCACGTATTATTTTGGCAAGAAAAAGACCCAAGAGAAGTACAAGGGACGATGATTATGAGCTAAATGATTATCTAGACAGTACAGCACATTTGGGGAACCACATGTGGTATCAACACATGAAGGAGGTAGGAAAGAGTACCTCTGAGGAAGTTTGCTATGTTTGTGCTCTCCTACGTTATACTATGGGGAAGTCCAAGATATTCATAGCTATAGAAATAGGCGTCCAGACAGCTCATTGCTTGACTCACCTTGCATTCTGCCATACAAGAGGTCAATTCCAGGGTCGAACAGTGTCTTTGGTATGGGCGACTGAATGGACAGCTCCAGAAGAAGATGACTATGTTCAAGAGTTAAAGCCAAGAGCAAGAGCACACACCAGAGATCATGTGATATGATACAAACAGCCTGAAATAAAGGGAGCAGGAATCCGATGGGAAATAAATAGAAAGCTCAATTGTCAAGGAAAGACTGATGAAGAAATACAAAGGAAAGAGGCCAGATGCAGATCTGGGGAACAGTACTTTCTCCAGATGTCTGGGAAGAATGCCTAGTCGTATGCAAAGCTGTGGTAGTAACTGGACATCATAGACCAGTTATGGAAAAGGTATGCAAACCCCTCTGGCCGAGACTTGCGAAGTTGCTGACATGGGTCGAAGACAAAGGAGGCCCATTGTAGATAGTGCCTCTGGCTAGTGCAGAACTGTGCTTTAGAAACAATGGCACACGAAAAGTTGGAGAAAATCAGCAGTGTGGGTGAATCTTCGATGTACCAGGAATGAAGGATGGGACAGTAGTGATAATGGACCACTACTGGGCCTGCGGATCTAGAGCCTACATGAAGCTGCCCAGAGATTGGGGAGGACTGTGTTCTATGGTGATTGTTCATGTTCCAGCAATAGTTATTGCAAAGAGTGATCTGAACATTGGTGAGTTTCCAAAAGCAGATGATCACTTGAGAAAGAAGCAATCTATTGGTTTCCTCAATCGAACTAAGAGGGAGAACTATTTCTCAACCAAATCGATAGAAGCTTTCAATTTTATTCCGTATGAGCACAGGTTGTTCAGACAGACTTCAGCAGTGCTTACCACAATCTTTATGCCAGGGATCCAGACAATGGCAAAATGCCAAATGGTTACAGATAACCAGATGGCAACTCCTGCAGACGATTACCACTACTATAAAGGAATTCAATGCTATCATGGAAGAACTGAGAGCCATACGACTGATTAGTCTTCAGAACAGATATGTCCTGGATATGATTACCGCTATGGATGGATGTGTTTGCGCCAAAATCAGAGAATCATGTTGAACATTCATACCTTCTCATGATGACGAGAATGGGACCTTGACAGAAGCCATAACAATGTTGACAGATGAAGTGGGAGACATTACTGATGACAGCTGGTTTGCGTCAATCTTCTCATGGGTTCCACAATGGATGGTGAATATTTTTAAGTTTCTTGGAGCCCTGTTAGTGATGATTATGTTTGGATTCTGTGTGGTCAGAATAATAATCGCACAATGAAAAAGACTGCAAAGAAAGCAACAGGAATGAAAATCATGATTGATGTCGAGCCTGGGTTTGGGCCCAAAGAGCTGACAAATGAAGAAATCAGAGACTATGTTAAGGCCAGTATTCATGCACCTGAGGGAATTAAATTCCTGTATCCGAGAAACCACAAGAAGTATGTGGGAAGATGGATCTACTGCAGTTCGAATGAACAATGCAGTCTAATGACCTGGAGTATTGATGAACATGTGAAATCAGCAGGATCCCTGAAGAGAGTAATAAAGCTATGGACTCCAAACAAACATTTCTTCAGATGAGGATATCTGGATGTGAAGACTGGTAGGAGAGTGGTCGATGAATTGCCCAGAGGGGAGAGTGTAGAGGAGGAGCCAAGTAACAGAAGTTCTGCCCCTATTCTGCCTATATGTTGGCAACCGGAAATTGTGACATGCGCAAAGCAAATAATGGTACCTATATCATGAAAAGTCCTTGAAACAAGGTATCCATTGAGAAAACCTTATACGTATCCATGGAGAAATGACAATCTTCTGAAGGAAATTCCGGAAGAAGTGTGAAAATGAATGAAAGAGAGGAATAGTGACGTCACATAAAGTAGAATGTGACGCACCCAGAAGAGATGCAAATTAAGAGTAAATATAGACCTTATAGAATCTGATGATGCAGTAGTGAATGAAGTAACATTTCGGGAGTGAGATGAAGATTGCACATGCATAGAAGCACTGAAGAAAGTGCAAAACCATTTTAGAAATGTACAGATGAAGTGACGCAAGTAGACAAAGTAAACATTAGGCTGGCTACGCAGTGAATAGATTGCAGGCAACACGCCAATGTATATATATATATGTATATATATATATATATATATATATATATATATATATATATATATATATATATATATATATATATATATAGGAATGTATAGAATCTGGATGTTCCACAAGGCATTTTTACAAACTTGGACCCCGTGAATGAAAGGGCTGGAAGTGTGGCACAGCAGAATAAGAATAGCTGATGGTGAAGGAAGATTCAAGAAAGGCTTGCTTGGCCCAGTGTCAAGATCCGGGGCCACCGAGAGCCGAGTTATCTACTCGAGAAGATACATGAACGTGAGAAGCAAGCTAAGCTTCTGTTTTGAGGTGTAATGGAAAGCCACTGGAAGTGCCAAGATTTCTTCATTTAATAGTATTTAATACAACAAAGAGCTCAAAACCGTGGTCTCCAGTCACATGGTCAGATGAAAATAGACTTTGGGGTGAGCTACACCGGGACCAGACCGAGTTCAAACAGATTTAATTGAATGGCAGACCGCAGGAGTGATGATGGATGTTGGATTAATTGGGTGCGGATGCATGACAGGCCGACCACCCCCAGCACCTGGGATACCCGCTTGCATACTGCTAGCAAGTGGAATGTTCCAGAAGGGTACAAGCTTGACAACCAATTGTAGAGGGCCACGTAGTAAGGAGCCCTATAGTTTGAGAAGCCAATAGTATGTTGTTTATTAGTCTGACATGAAAGATGACCTGCACTTGGGATGGGCTTAGTTGTCCACCTGATCTTAGAGACTCAATCACGTCCCTGTACCCCATAGAAAGTATCTGTAGATGTTCCCCGTAGACCAACTACAACCCCTAGTGGTTTTCTTATTTTGCCACGTAGCATGACATCACTTATGACAGATTTTTGTATAAAACAATGTTTTTTAGGATATGTTTTCGAGAATACGTTGAGCAAGCTGTGCAGCGTCCATTGATGTCTCTTGTACTTCCAGTTTTAATGAATTATTATTAAAACAGCCTTGATTTTTCCAACTTCTTGAGTCGGTCTGATTATTGATGTATGAGTAAGATCTGCATCTCCATCGATATCAGATACTGTTACCTCGTCTTAAATGACCCAGTCCTCAGGTTCAGGAACCTTTGCTCCATTTCTGTAGCTGGAACCCTGAGGATTAATGGTATGGTATGATAATGTTTATTTGTAAAGCGCCTATACACAAGCACGTGTTTCAAAGCGCTGAAGTAGGGAGGGAGCAAAGGGAAAAACAACAGTCATTCAGGGCCCTTGAATTTCTGAATGATACAAATCTGCTCAGGCATAGTAAGAGAATATAATAAAATTAACAGTGTAGATAACAGCAAGTAGGTCTGACAACGATTCTGCAGTTTTTCCAAGTGCATTGAGGCGCCACCATGCAGGGAGGTGGGGGCAAGTGAAGACAGATAGAACAATCTTCAAGCAACGGTACGTTCAGATCGTGCAAGTGCACAGACGGTATAGATGAGGGGAGGGAGGACAAGTGCAGGAGTGCGGCAGGGGAGTCCAAGTGTGCCCAGTCAGGAAAAAGATGGGGTAAGTGCTGAGAGCTTCTTCTCTCATGGGTCATTCACCAAGTGCAGTAAGGATGAGGCAAGTGCAAGGCCCACAGGCATGTGCGAGAGGACTGGCAAGGGTGCCAGGGACCTGTGAGACTCTGAGGTACACCCGGCGGCCAGTCAGTAAGCTGTGCAGAAAAGGAGGGAGAGAGAGGTAGAGCAGAGAGAGAGGTTAGCAAGGTAGAGGGAGAGAGAGGGAAAAGGAGAAGAGGAATGTCTTAAGGAGTTTCCAGAACTTAAGGCGATCAGGCTCAAGATGGAGGGAGGTAGAGAGGCTATTCCATTAGGAGGCCACAGCTGAGGATAATGATCTCCCTCTGAAGCTCAGCTTGGAAAACTGGCTCACTCGCAGAAGGTTGGAGGTAGATGAGCAGAGTGCTCAGGAAGGACAATATTTAAGTAGGCATTGTTGCAGATAGGTAGGTCCCATGCCCCAGAAAGCATTGGAGACAATACAGAGGGTCTTGAACTTGATCCTTGCAGCCACAGGGAGCCAGTGGAGGGATTTCAGCGCCGGAGAGATGCAGTCCCTGGGCTTGAGGCCAAGGATATGTCTTGTGGTTCTGTTCTGGATGAGTTGCAGAGGGCGCAAAGCAGAGGCAGGGAAGTTGAGAAAGAGGCTGTTGCAGTAGTCCAGCCTTGAGAGAACCAGGGCTCTGGAGACAGTGAGCCGGGTTAAGGATGTGGTGTCTCAGATCGAGCCTATCCTGGAAAGTTCAATATGCACAGAGTAAAATGTGTAATCTTGAGCCACCTTGTGGAAATAATCTTCATTGCACCTGCATCATGTCCCCTTTTCTCTATACTTATGGGACAGTCTGTCCTATTGCGACACAGCCAGAATGTTTTTGAGTGGTACAAAAATATGTTTTTTATTTTTACAAAGGGCCCTGTGCATGAGAAACATGCCCCACCTCTGAGCCTTGCCATTCAGTCCTTTTCACCATGTGCCGGGATCTGACCAGTGCGAGCACCTGGTGTTTTATTCCTGACATTTATTTTTACACCTTGTCCTTTTACTTTTCCTGCCCCTCTCCTGGGTCTCACAAGAGGTTTTTCCTCCTGCTTATGCTGGGACATAAAGGCTTTTTAGCATGTCTTGCGGGCATCACTATGTGGCAGCGGACTCACATTAACTCTGCATGGAGTGTCTAGGACCGATTCCCGATGGAATGCTTTTTTGTGTGATTCACGTTTGGGCCATGTTACATCACTGTATTTACAGCTGGGAGGAGGTTTTCAACCACCCAGCACCAAGGCACCTTTAGGACTTCATCACAGAAAACAACAAGGACTGGTAAGTGTGTGTGGGTCCGCTCACCCTTCCCCCATCTCTCTAGATCACCCCGGGTTGGGAATGTCTGATATGCACCTGGCACCCCAATACCTCTCTTGGCAGATCCTTTTGTGCCAATAGTAGAATGGTCAGCCTGAACACGGATGTCACAGATCTGCGTGATTTTTCCATCGCGAAAAATTCAGCGACGGAAAGGTTTGCATGTGAAATGGGCAAACCACAAAAGGTTTGCACATTTCCCATGCGAACACGCATTCAAAACCCCTACATACCCACACCCTCACTCACACCCACAACATACCCACAACACTCCCCCACTCACACCCTCAACACACCCACACACCCAACATAAACAACCCCTACTTACCTTTTTTACACGCCGAGTGCCTGCGGCGCCAGTTTCCTTGAACTTCTGTGATCGGGATCCGGCGCTGCAGGGTCCTTTTTTCTTTTCCTTTTATTTTTTGTGTGCTGCAGGGGTGTCCCCGGCAACCCCAGCTCACTATACCACACAGTATAGTGAGTGGGGTGTTGCAGGGGACACCCCTGCAGCCCTGTTTTTTTTTTCTTTTCGGGTCTGCTGCGGGGTGTCCCCTGCAATACCCTGCTCACTATACCACACAGTATAGTGAGCAGGGTGTTGTGGGGGACACCCCCGCAGCCCCCGCAGTCTTTTTTTTATACTTACCTACAATGCTACCACCAAAGGTTCGAACTTTTGGTGGTCGAACCTTTGGTGGTAGCATGTTTCGGTCTTTTTGTACGGTCAGACCTTTTTTTCGGTCCGATCGTACAATTCTGGATGTCACACCTACCAACCTTGTCTCTAGGCACCATGTCTTCTCTGCGTACTATATTAGGTGGACCAGTGGCTGGCTAGATTGATTGGCAACCAATTTTTGAGTCCTTGTCCAGGCCCCTGGTACCTCCGAGTCCTGTGCCTCAGCCTTATGGTAGGAGAGGTCAGTCATTAGAGGAACCTTTCTTTGCCAGCTTGCAGGCTCTTGTGCACTCTGAAACCAAAAGAAGATAGAGCTGCTACTGCCCAGGTTAATCTCCAATTATTGTCAATAAATGAAACAATTTTGTAGTAAGTATTGGGATACCTGGTATATTGGTACTAATGGATCAAGTCCCTAAGTTTATAACCCATGGGATTGTCCAGAAAGAAAAAAGGTTTGAACAGGGAAACTCACATACAACAAAGGCTGTGAACATACGTGGTTTGTATTAAAACAAAAACATTAAAACAAGAAGCATTTGTAGACATCATACATGTGGCAAAAGTCATCACTATTGGAAAAAATAAAGACTAAAAACAGAAATTAAAGTTTTGCTTCAGTACATAAGTAAATTTGAAGTACTGAACATACACCATACGGGCTCTTTAGTGCTTATTAAATGGAAAGTACAAAACATCTCCCATAAGGAAGAGGTACACAGGTGAATATGAGTGTCAAACCTAACCCATGTGGAACACATGTAGAAATCCAACAAACATTATGTTCAATAGAGTAGCAAATATTCAAAAAATCATCTCATCTAGCAGGTGCCAAAAGCATCTCATCTAACAGGTGCCAAGGTGACAGGGGAAACCTAGTCAGATTCTCGTTGTCGAGTACTGGCCTGACAGTAAATGATTCTTAGTGTCTTTGGTTTGAAAACCCCCCTTGCACATGGTACACGTTTCAGCGGAAGGATTATCCGACTTCTAATTACATCAGTGGGATAAGTGTTTTTTCTTTACAAGAACCGCCTTCTTCAGGGCAAATCGGTGGCCCCTGTAAGAAGAAAAACAAAAACAAAAGAAAAAATAGGTAAGAAATTCTTAAGTTTCAAGACCTTAATTCTTTCTGGACATAACTGGGTTGAATAATACAAACAATTATATTGTGCAAAGAAACCGGATAACCGGTATTGTTAAGAGTACTCAATGGAGTAGAGGGCACCGGGGAGCAAAGGCAAGGATGCAAATGAATGCTAATGTAATTTGAACGTGGAGGTGGATTGGCATGCCTGACTCACCACTGAAACCTTGTCATGAATCTCGCTGTGAGGTATGCACCCTGAACACTCCAGACCAATCAATCAGCATTGTTCATTGTTAGTAGTGGCAAAAAAGTTGGCTGGTCCTAATCAGCACCGATGGGTAGCCCGAGGGCCAGCTTACTCTACAGGAGAGGCAAAAAATGCATAAAAAAATATTTTGTCTTTCTTTCTGGCATATTGTGAGATAAATCCAACAGGTGGGTGTAGTGGGGATATGATAAAAGCTGCGGGGTGTGATGGACACCCTTTCCCACACCGGCCTAGTCAAAATTTAAATGTTAAAAGGGCCTAAGCGTCCTCCCATTGCTTGGAAAAATGATCGTTAAGTGGACATAAAGGTACCTTAGTTGGAAGTAGATGGCTTCCCAGACATGGATGACGTTCGCTACATTGCGGTGAAGCCGGACTACATAGATGCCGTCAGCTTGTCTGAAATAGGGCTTGGGTTACTTGAAGGGCAGGAGTCCAGCTGTTCCTATTAATGAGGGTGACATATGAAATAGACATGGCCCTTAGTATTCTATGTAGAAATGAAGTGAGCGTGTGACTTGAACTCAAAACTGGGAGTATTACCTTGTGCACTCTGAGCCTATGAAGGAATATTCTAAAGATATTTTTGGGAATCTGATGTTGAAATCTGGGTACCCACCCAAACTGGCAGAAAATGTGCCGACGACTGCAGCACTTCCTCTACCTGTCCCTGGAGCAGCATCGGACTCGAAGGGCCCATCTTCAGATCCCAGAGATCAGGGGATGCTGCTGTACAGGAAGAAGACTTTCCTTCTGCAGGAGTTCCATGATCGGCTTAAGGATTTGATGGGCTTTGTAGATCTTGCAGTCCCAGAATCCCCACAAATACAAGTTGGTGTCTTAGCAGAGACTGTCCAATAAGAGCCCCAGGAAGATCAGGCATTGGGCTATTCGAAGATGTTGTTGCTGAAGGGAGAAAGATCTGGACAAAGCCACATTCAGTTCCTCCCTCAAACAAACCCATTGATGGGAGATACCAGCTGATGCAGACTGAGTAAGTCTCTCTAAATTCTTGTCTTCTGCCTTCCTACTCTGTAGTGCGCCTGCCACTCTGTATTCCAGACCATCGTCTTCTGCATCTGCTTCAAATATTGTGTAAGGAAGACTGTACTCTTGAGGCTCTAGGAGAGAAAGTTTACAACAACTCTTCACCACAGCTAACAAAACAGCAACAGCTTTAATGGTTGCTACAACCAAACGACTGGAGCGCTCTATTAGAATTTGAATAATGTATCCGTGTGAACCATTTAAGGGTTTGTCCGATGTTAGAGTGATTGCCCAGGACATGTCAGAGAAGTGGTTTTTGCCATGCTGCCATAGACGGGGTGCGTAACTCACAGCACAGCTGCTAAGCCTATTTGCGGCATCAACGTGCATGTGCGAATGGGGATTCAGGCATTAAAGAGAACAGCACTTTCAGGGAAGGTGAAGAGTAGCGGGAAGCATTTTTCTGGCTTTGTTTATTTCCTTCATTGGTGCAGTAAGCACATCTCTAGGAGGGAGGTAAGATGGGCGCTGTGACGGGCACTGTGACCCATGACTTCTTCCTGCAGAGCCGAAATCAAAACCAGGAATGTTAACTGATCTAAGATAGACAGTAGGAACATGATAACACCAGATAGACTGCGCTGGTCCCCAGTGCTGGGCTTTAAGAAAACCAACCTGTCAAAATTCAACCACCAATGTTAGTGTTTCTTCTTGGTTTCTACCCTATTCCTTTCATGTTGCTCAATATTTTATCACAAAAGAAGGCTCCAATAAATGTGTCAGTTACTCTGGTACTAGGGAAGGGACCTGGGCAGGGTCTTTGAAATAAATGTAAACCTATACAGAAATTGGATTAAAGCATTTTTTTGTTTTCAATTTTATTACATAACATACAACACATAATCAGTACTCTTAAAAGTCATGATGTATTCAATAATACCAATGATGCTCAATGCATTTTGTGCAAATCTAATCATCCAACCTGCATATCACACATCAACCAGGATATTGATTTAATACTATGTTTTAAATCCTGGATACATAGCTTAGATCCACAGAGCAATTTTTCAAACACTCTTATCTCTGCCCTACTTGTACAAGTTTCTGTCCTGAATGGGTTTTACTCCGCCGGACATTCATCAGGGACTGTACATTTTCTATCGGTGTGTCATGTATTAACAGGCAATGCTTTCCAGGCAACTACAACCCAGGTCTTCCTGATGTACACTAAACTAATAAAGACACACATTTAAAAAACACATTAAAAAACTACTACTAGGTTTCCTATTCCACTTTGCATATCCCCTTCCCCAAGGGATTTCAATGAAAACACTTTGTTAAAGGGATGTTATATGGTTACAAGTAAAACCGAAAAAACCTCAGAAATTTGCTAGTTATGGTAAGCTAAGCAACCATAACTCGCGCCACCACCGTGCACTGCTAAGACTAACACCCAGGACATCAAAGATGACATCACAAATGTCATTGATTAGTCTTCCACTCTTCAAATTTATCGTTATGGCTGACCCCAAGATCGAGTTGGGGGGGGGAGACGCTGTTCTGGCCGAATTGGTTCGTGTACAGGATCCGGTGGCTTGGTGACCTGTTTGAGAAAGGAAAGTGCATCACTTTTAGGAGATTGGGCACAGAGCGAGGATTGCAGGATTGTATGTACGCAGAATACAGAAAGTTGAAGAGGGCAGTTGGTGGGAAGATGCTGAATGGTAGCAAAGACCTGGGAGACTGGCTTCTGGAATTCCGATTGAATGGTCATATCACTTCTAAAGTATATAAGCATCTGGCGAAATACAAGGAGGCTAACAAAGATCTTCTCAAGGCATGGTCAGAACCAATAGGTTCGGAAATGAGTTTCAGTAGATGGGACAATTTATGCAAGAACTGTGAACTTGACTTCTTTGAACCTCGCCGGAAGGGTGAGGCAGGTCAAAATCTTAAACTGAGTATGCTGGACTCCTGTCAAGCTCTACAAGAAGTGGCTTGCTTGATTCTGAGGCATGTTGGAGATGTAAACACAGAGTGGGGCCATTGGAACATATGATTTGGGAATGCAGTGGGTTGAGGTAGTTCTGGACGGAAGTAACCAAGACAATGAATGAAGTTTTGATGCTTGACATAGATTATGACTTTTGAACGATTATTTTGGGGGAGGATGATCTAATTGAGGATTTGTCATACCCACACAGATGGTGGTTCTATAGGCCATCATTATCTGAGAAGAAAATAATACTGCGGTAATGGAAGAGCGAGAGAATCCCCTCTAGTAGTGTATGGTTGGAGAACATGCATAAAATGGGTTTGTTGGAAAAGGCGATTCTGTACAGTCTCAAGGGAAACAATTTTCATGAAGAAATTGTGTGGGAGATTTCTCGATTTGTAACAATGTATTAATTGAAATGTCGCCTGAATTTATGTGGGAAGGCGTGGGGTTCATACTGGTGTGAAAATGTTTGTGGGTTTTGTTTGGCTTTTCTGTCTTCAATAAATATGTTTATATATTTATTTAAAAAATAGAACAAACCATAACATATACTTATCTTGCTGCAAAGTTCCTTAATCTCCATGCAACTTTCACCCTCTAGCAAGCTCTCCCATTGTCGATCGATGCCCTGACTGTGTATATGTGCCCTCCTGAACACTGGGTACAATCTGTGTGGTAAGAGCAGGCAAAGCAAAGGAAAGGCTGACTGGGCTTGGCAAAGGCTCTCTACGCTTCTGTGCTTTCATCCAATGTGATGTCAGTTCTGCTGGGATTAGTAGCCAGAAAGCTGTGAGGACAACAGCCCTGTCTGTCCTCGGCAATATCTCGCATCCCTATTCTGAAGTCACACAATCGGATAGAGTTTTGGTTAACAAATTAAGAACGTTTGAGAAGACATTAAAACAAAGTGCATGATGCGCCTCCATTGGGAAATGCCCGTTGGCACTTCCTCCCCATCTACAGAAAGGTTTTTTAATGGCTACTGCCATCTCCTTTTTGTTTTTGCAAACAAAAATTAAATGCATGGTTGGTCAGCATGATAAGTACAACAGAGCGCTGCTGAATTACATATATATATATATATATATATATATAACTTTTTTTATGCAAGGTCCTGGGCTGTGGCCAGCGCCATGTGGCTCTTTGCTTCTGGAGTGGCTGGCATCATTTTCAGGCCTCTAAAAAAATTAAAAATAAATAAAAAGAACAGGGGTTCCACAAGTCTAACACTTTCAGGAGTGACCCTACATAAGAAAGAATGGGAATACCAAATATTATTTTTCTTTTTAGAATTCTAAACAATAATTGCTAGACTCATTCAAGGTTTTATTTCAGGTGCACTTCAGGGGGTGAGTCACTGATTTAGTCTGTTCTTAAACACTTCAACTCAGCCTTTCATCCTTCTGAGGTCACAATAAATGAGTACCAACACAGGTTGGGTGATACTGTGTGTATATTTGTTCTACATAAAGCGCTTAAGCGTAAGTGCTATAAAATAGCAGATCATTATCATTTGGCCATGGACCTCTGCTTGCATTCACTGTGATTTGGTCATATGGGCCTATACACACTGATCTTAACGATACATATGGCGATCCATTCTTCTGTGAAATATATATATCACATTGTAGTGATATTGTAAAGATATTTTCGTGTGCTTAAGAACAATGCTATGTGATGCTACTTTCTGTTTTGTCAAGGGGTGAAAGGTCGTGTTCCATCACTTTTCGTGATATCACTTCGGGGTGGGGTCAAATGACATAACTTCCTGTGATGTCATCAGAGGTCAAGGGTCATGTGATGTCACGTCCGCTACTCCCTAGCATTTTGGTGAAACGAGTCCCGGAAAGGAGGTCTCTGGGAATAAAATAATACATTATAGCCTGGGAAAGGAAAAGGAAATGGAGTGATGGTCCAAGGGGGGACAATAGTGGAAGCTGCATGAAAGGATAAGAACAAAAGCAGATGCTGTAAAGATTGGGTGTAGTGGATAGAGGACGAAAAAGGTGGTGAAAGACCCAGGATGGAGAGTGAACGAAGAAAGGGAATAGTAAAAAAAAAAAAAGAAGGTGATGAAGGGGACATTTCAGGGGGCGGGGTCTAATGGTATGGAGATGGGTAGATGAGGTAAGGAGGAATGACGCAAGAGTTGAAAGGGGACAAAGAGAAAGCAGGGGCATAATGCACATTATCAAAGTGACATGGGGGAGGGTGTTTGCCGCAGCGATAGATTCAGCACTAAAATAACTGTGACACATTCTGGCCACGACCCCGTTACGTCTGCAACACACTGGCCAGAGGTTCTGTTTGCGCTATTTACCGGGTCCAGCCCCCACCACCTCGCCCTCTTTCATACTTCCCCGCTTCTTGGCCGGGGTGCGGGCCGAGCAGGTGCAGGCGAGAGCGGTCGTTTTTTTTTTTTAATTAGTTGACAAAGAATGCGGGCCTGTGAGCAGCCGACGTGGATTCCACTCATCCCTGGCATTGCTGGGCTGCCTGGCGGTAACCCTATGCCAGTTGAAAGCCTCGGCCTCCGCAGGGACCGGCTGGGCAGTGAGGGCCGCGCACACCTGCAGGCCTCACGGCAACCAGGGGTCCTGCCTCCCGCTTCCCCCACCCCCCCCCCCCCGCCTGCCTTCTCAGCCGGGGTTTTACATTTTCAATTACCTGACGTGATGATTAACAGAGGGAAGCGTCTGAGGCCTGGGCTGCAGCAGACAGACCGCCTCCCTACCCTGGGAAGAACCGTGAACCAATTGAGTCGGGTGTTCGCCTCAAGTCAGCCAGAAAAGTTCCGCCATGGTTGAGGCCTGCTTTGAGCTCACTGAAGCGAAAAGGGGCCGTGGGTCTCCAGAGAAGAAGCTCTGAATTAAAAACACTGCAATCATCCCTGAGAGCAGTGAACTATAGCGGAAAGGTGGCAAGCCCATAACAGACCTTTAGGGAGACGACTTCTGCATGCCCACCCTCTGGTCTTACAGAGGTACCCTGAGGGCCGGCAGAAGATCTGTCATGGCCGGTGGGAACCCATTTTAACATGATGCTTTGGGCCTTAGAGTTGTGAAAAACAGCCACAAGAAAGCAGAGAGCTGGCCAATAGCGGAAGATTACTGTGGGACCGGCTGCCAGAAGAGAGCTGAAACACAACATGACTTGAAAAACTAATAATTGCTGTTCGTCAGGGAGACAAGTAACAAGGCAAAGAGGTGATAAGAACGTTTATTTCTTTATTTATAATTAACATTTGTAAAGAGCACAGCAGCCCGTAGGCATCGTGGTGCTGTTTCGAGACAACAAGCTTAGTTACATAGTACAATCTTAATTACACACAAGAAGAACATTCTTAGTTACAACATTCAAGGTACAGGAGTGACTCGGGGAGAGAGGGAGTAGAAAGGGGAGGCGGGGTGGGTGTTAGTTGAATAGAGTGGTTTTTAGGGCTTTCCTGAACGCTGTGAGGGAGGACTCAGCTCTAAGTGAGTTGGGAAGGGTGTTCCATGCTTTCGGTGCTATATGAGGGAAACCAATACCACCTGCCTTTTGATAGAAGGGATACGTAATGCTATGACACGACAAGGAAGCTTCATATTATGCAAAACAATCTTTACTTCTGACACATAGCAGCAAAGAAAAAACGTTTGTGAAACCAATAACTTTTTCTACAAAACAGAAAAAACACAGTATTCCATAGGAAAACACAGGGAAGAAACCCGGTCCAAGATGGGGCTCAGGACAAGCCCATACAACCAATCAACAGGGACCCATCCGATAAACGTCCCTTCCTCTGAACACAACTCCTCTTTTTTTTGCTGCTGACGCATGAGCTAAGTCCAATTCGTTTGCACGCTCGTACTTATTGTTGGTGTAGAGTGCTTACTGTTACTTTGTATCAAGTTTTAGAATTATATTACCTTTCATTGTTACGGCCGCAGCGGTCGGATGTTCGAATGGAATAGAGGCGCTCCTTTCGCCTCTCGGGCCATTCCCGGCAGTTGAGCGTGGGATGGAGGCTCCACCTCGACTATGCCCAGTGCCCGGGCCTTCACCTTGTTTCCCTCCCTCACACCCTTCCCCCTTGATTTGTCAAAGCTTTCTCCTGCTCAGCGAAGTTTTTACTTTTCTATTCCCTGCGCTGCTCAATACTGTGGTTTAAGTGTTGAGGAAATATTTTCTGTTGAAAGTTCGCCTGCTCAGCGGGCAGTGCACGCTGTTTCCTGCTGTCGCATTGCTTTATCAACTTTCCTCAACTTTCCTCTATCCCCAGAGAGGATCAGAATGGAGAGGTCATAATGGCAGAGGTGCAAATAGAGCAAGATCCGCTCCAGGTATTATCACAAATCATAAATGTTTATTCCCAAAGAGGTTGGGGCAGACTAGCAAGGTTTCTTCATCGGTGGGAGGAGCTCACCTCAGATCCATGGGTGTTACGGACAGTTCAGGGATTTCAGATAGGCTTCTACTCCCCTCCCTGTCAGCTCTCTCCACCTCCTCCTCTTTTGTTCGACCAAAAAAAGCAGAAGCTGGTGGATGCAGAGATTCGGGATCTCATTTTCAAGGGTGCAGTGGTCCCTGCCACCTTCACAGCCTCCCAATTCCTCAGCACAATTTTCCTGGTTCCAAACCACGAGGAGGGGTTTCATCCTGTTATAAACCTCAGAGCCCTCAATTCGTTTGTAATTTACCAGCATTTCAAAATGGAGGGTATTCACCTTCTCAGGGACACCCTTCTCCCGAGGGATTGGATGGTCAAGCTAGACCTCAAGGACGCTTACCTAGTAGTACCAGTCTTTTCCCCGAATCAGGAGTTTCTCCAGTTCTCTTGGGGGGGTTGGCTTTGGCAGTTTGCCTCTCTCTCGTTCGGTCTGTTGTCAGCCCCGTGGCATTTCACCAAACTAATGAAGCCAGTGATGGCTTTTCTCAGAACGAAAGGGGTCCTAATTATCATTTATCTAGACGACATGCTTCTTATGGTGCAGGATCTCCAGGTTCTACGGAGTCATTTAAATCAGACGATCTCCCTGTTATAGGACCTAGGCTTTGTAAACAATATAAAGAAGCCCATATCCCATCCTACTCAATGCCTAAAAAGTTTCTATGCTTCATTATAGATTCAAGGCAGTGCATCCTCCTTCTTCCAGACAGCAAACTTTCAAGAATTCGGAAGGAAATTCGCCTCCTCCTAAAGAAAGGGATGGTGTCTCTCTGGCAGTTAGCGAGGGTAGTGGGGATGTTGTTCACCTCCATTCAGGCCATCTTTCCAGCCCCACTACACTGCAGGGTGCAACAGCATCTCAAGGGAAGGCATCTGCGCAAGAATTTGTCGTATTCTCAGATGGTGGTGTTGTCTCCCGACGCCAGGTTGGAGCTTCTGTGGTGGCTCAAGCATATGGACGCCTGGAATGGCAAGGCGATCTTTGGTCCATCTCCAGGCATAGTTCTAGAGTCTGATGCTAGCAGAGCCAGTTGTGGAGCCAGGATAGGTCAGACTGCCACTGGAGGGAAATGGTCCGATCGAGAGAAATGACTTCATATACATTTTCTGGAGTTACTAGCGGGGTCCTTTGCGGTCAAGAGCCTTCTCAAAGACCAGGGGAACTGCTGTGTCCTCCTTCGGATGAATAATGTTTCAGCGGTTCAGTATATCAACCACTTGGGGGGGACCTGCTAGAATGCCCTAGCGGATTGGCAAGGGAGTTTTGGCATTATTGTCTAGACAGGAACATCCTTTTGCAGGCAGAATATTTACCAGGAGCCAGCAATACAGTGGCAGACTGGAATTCCCGTTACCTTCAAGACAGGAGCGATTGGATGCTGGACAAGGCAGTGTTTGCCTTGATTCGGTCTCACTGGGGTCCCATTCAGGTAGAACTTTTGCCTCTCATCTCAACTATCAGGTTCCTCTGTTTTACAGTTGGAGGCCAGACCCCCTTGCCTTAGTGACCAACGCGTTTCTCCAGGATTGGACAGGTCCCCTGTCATCTGCCTTTCCTCCATTTACCATGATACCCAGGGTCCTGGTGCAAGTACGCAGGCAGTAGCAACTTTGATAATAGTGGCTCCGTTTTGGCCCTCTCAGGTGCGGTTTCCCGCTCTCCTGGAGTTAGTGGTGGATGTCCCTCATCTTCTCCCTCTGCACCCTCAGCTCCTAACGTATCCGGTGGGTCTCCCTCAAGACCTGGTCCCTCGCGGGCATCTCTCCCTTATGGCTTGGATGATTTCAGCTCTTCTGGTGCTTCAGAGGCCTTTTGCAGGACTCTATTAATATCATCAAGGATTCCTGGGCAACCTCCACCAAGGCGGGATATTCCTCAGCATGGGGTCGCTTGGTGGGCTGGTGTATGGCTCAGCACCTCAATCCCATTTCTGCCCCTCCAGTAGAGATAGTGAATTTCTTGGTTGAATTTTTCAAGGAGGGCAAGGCTTATAGGACGATTAACGGATTCAGGTCGGCAATCTCTGCTGGTCACATTTTGGTTAAAGTTGAACCGGTTGGGAGGCATTTCCTAGTGAGGAAAGCCCTCAAGTCTATCAGAGTTAAGGATCCCCCTAAAGCCAGATACTCAGTTGTTTGGGATGTTAATAAAGTCCTTGGTTTGTTCCTCGCTTGGCCCCATAATCAGGAGCTCTCGTTACAACAACTTTTTTCAAAGTTAGCCATGCTTCTCTGTCTTGTTTCCATTAAAAGAGTGTCCGACATCAGGGCCCTAGATTTAGACAATAAGGTTTTCTATCCTCAGGGGCTGGCTTTCTTTGTGTCCAAAAGAACTAAGTGCATGATTTCTTCTGTTTCATACCCAGCATTTCCTGAGAATGTTAAATTATGTGTTGTGCAATGTTTGAAATGTTATGATTTAAAGACGGAAGGGCTCCCCCCCCGGGTACCTCTCAGCTGCTTATTTCCTGCCGAAAACCCTACAATCCGGTATCGTCAACTGCTTTGGCTAGATGGGTAAGGTGGGTGATGAAGGAAGTGGGAATTGACATCTCTTCATTTGGGGCACACTCTGTGAGGGGAGTTATGGCCTCAAAAGCGGCCTTCCTTGGGGTAGATCTGGAGCAAATCTTAAAAGCAGCTGACTGGTTCAGGGCGCTTACTTTTAAAACATTTTATCATAAACGTATTGATCATGTAGGCCCTCATTACGACCCTTGCGGAAATCGACCGACCGGACCGCCATAGCGTAAATAGCGTTTCCGCCATTGCACGACGGAGCAAAGTGCGGCTCATTCCGACCCATTGGGCACGAGCACCACGCGATGGCGGAAGTGCAAAGTCCGCGATGGCGGAAATGTCCCCAAAACGCCCCTCACCGCCGTCGTACGGCGACCTAGGTGCAATACGGCCACCGGACATAGCGGTCACCGCAAAGAGCGGCAATCGGAAAATACAGTGACCGTAAATATACGGAAACGGAAGCAAAAACATGGACCCGGAACGGGAAACAGCACGCCGTACACCTATAAAACCAGAACATTCACACAACCATTAAAAATACTACCCTGAGAGACATCCCAACCCGACATCCACCCTCGTGAAACCAAAACAATGGGAAAAGTAGCGAAAAAAGCGTGCGACCGCAAGCGGCAGGTCCACTTCTCACGTGAGGAACTCACGGTGCTCACAGAGACCCTCCAGGAGAATGCTGCCGTCGTCTTCTCGACGCAAATGACCAGGACGGCACTTGCGAACAAGAAGGCCATATGGGCCCTGGTGGCACAGCGGGTAAGTGCGGTGGGGACCGCACCCCGCAACCCACAGCAATGCAGAAAGCGATGGGACGACCTGCGGATCCGCGTCCGTAGCATACTTTCTGCAAACCAAAACATTGCCACAGCTACCGGGGGAGGATCGGAATCACCCATCAAGCTGACCCCCTGGGAAGAAATCTGTGCCTCCACCATTGGAATGGAGACCATAGAGGGAGTCGGAGGGATGGAGAAAGGAGTGCAGACATCCGAAGAATCAGGTAGGTGGACCAAATAAAACTATGCTAAAACCACAATGTCCAATCATGTGAAGTACCATGTGTCCCACATAGTGCAACAGAAACACATGTCCAGGAGAACGTCCACTTACATTGGCCTGATAGCGGACATTGAAAGTCAAATTAAATAAATAAATAATTAAAATCCCTAAAAACACCCTCTACACGTGCAGCAGGCACCCCCTAACTGCAGGCTGCAATACAACTGCACCCTCAATCCACACAAAAATGAAACTACCTCCAAGGCCCTGACCCAAATCACCCTCAGGTACCACCCCAATGCATGTGATACATTGCCATTCCAATTTCCACAGACCCATTAATAACGCTCGCCCTCCTTTACTCCACCACAGGGTCCGATTCAAACGACGAGCTCCAGGACACCCCTACCAGCACACCTGCAAAGAGGGCCAAGACCAACGGCCAAAGACCCTCCACCTCAGCTGCACGCATCAAGACATGGCTGCAGCACAAATCAAGTGCCAGCACACAGGAGGGGACTTCAACAGGCACCCCAGCAGCCAGCATGGCCACAACACCACCACCACCACAGTCCCCCCCAATGGATGCCACAGAAGGCACTGCTTCTGGTGGCAGCAGCACCATAGGTGACACTGCATTAATGGCAGCATGCTCCGACACAGAAAACGGTGATGTCGAAGTTAGATCCATCCATGACCTGTCTCAATCCCCCTGTCTGTTCCATCCCGTACACCATGAGGATACCACGCAGGGGCACTCACAAGACGACGACTGGCCATCCCCCACAGGCCCTGTGGCAAGGCAACATCAGGTGATCAGCCCCTCTGTGACACCACCGCAAATGGCCATGGCCCAGCAGAGGCAACAGTCCCTCGACCAGGTGATCGAGCAACAGCAGCAACTGGCCACGCTCCTCAAGGAGTATGCTGATGAATGTGGGGGTACCAAGGCAGCCATAGAAACATGTACAGAGACACTAAGGGCAGAAATGGAGAGAAGCACCGAGAGCCTGAGAGAACAAATGGAGAGAAGCACCGAGAGCCTGAGAGTACAAATGGAGAGAAGCACCGAGAGCCTGAGGGGGGAACTGCATGCGACGTCCAAAGACGTATGTGCTGAACTTGCCGCTGTGCGCCGTGTGCTCACTGAGCTCTCACAAACCCTTAGGGACATGCATGGACGTGAGCAGGCAGAGACATCATCCGTTGCAAGTTCCGTCCAGGGCAGCCCCCAACGTAGATCTGGGAGGAACCTGCGCTCCACAGGCAGGGGTGCCTCTGATACCCGGAGAGGGGGCTTGCAATAGCGACTGCCCACAGACTATGAGCATCCTTGGACACTGGTGTTCGGGGGGGGAGGTAGGAGGGTGGAGGGGGTGTGTTGGGCTCACTTGGATGGCGGGTCGATGGGGTGTGTAACACAATTTCACATATGCTATAAACATTTCACAATCATCCAATGAGAAGTGTGGACATTGATCTTTGTGTACGAGGCCATCATAGGCGTACAGTCCATATAGTGCATGTTCCGGACACACACAGTGCCACAACTCCCGTGTCCATGTATCAACCACCAGGCGTGAGTGCTAGAAGCATGAATCTATGATAATCTGACGAATTTCACGGCCCTCCTGTGCCTCGCGGACTCCTTCAGGTTCTGCCACATCCCCACCCACATCATGACCATAATCTGGTGGTTGCAGTTCTGCGTCAGGGGGCATGGGCACATTTCTACGTATGCACATGTTGTGTAGCATGACACATGCCATGACCATTTTAGCAACCTTCTCATGGCGGTACAGGAGTGCCCCGCCAGACCTGCTGAGGCAGCGGAAACGAGCCTTCAGTAGGCCGAATGCCTGTTCTATGACTACACGGGGACGTCAGTGGGCATGGTTGTAGTCCTCCTCATGCTGGTCCTGTGGGTTCCGGAGTGGTGTAAGGAGCCATCTCTTCAGTGGATACCCGGCATCACCTGTATGTGGACAATAAAGGATGTTTGAGGAATGACATTGCTACGTAAGCACCCCCCCCCTTCCTGGCAGGTCATTGCCGCATCACATACCCCACATTATCATGCATGAAATGAGACTCACCGAGTAGCCAGGATCTGTTCCCTGCATGTCGCTCCATGTAGCGTGGTATTGTAGAGTTCCGTAAGACCATGGAATCATGGGTTGATCCAGGAAATCGGGCACAACAATGTGTAATGATCCCGTTTTAGTCACACACCATTTGTACATTAAGAGAATGATATTGTTTTCGGTTGCGGTACTGGGCCTCCATGGCATGTGGGACAACCAATTCCACAGGGGTGCAGTCGATGGCACCAATGCAACCCGGTATGCCGGCAAGTGCATGGAATCCCACTTTTGTGTTGGTAATTTCCTGCTCTGAGCGTGGTAGAGAGATGTAGTCGTCTGCGTGCTTCAGGAGGGCATCGAGCACTTGCAATAGTGTCCGTGAGAACAGTGGCTGTGATATGCCATGCAACTGTCCGACTGTGTGCTGGTAGGTGCCTGTGGCCAGGAAGTGGAGTACAGACACCACCTTCAGTAGGGGTGTAATGGCGGTTGGGCTATCTATCATGCTGACAAGGTCAGCGTGTGTCATGTCCACAATGGCGGTTATGGTGTCCCGGTCCAAACGGTAGAGGGTGTGGATCTGCTCATCAGTGAGGTTGGACGGATGTGCTCGGAGGCGTGGGATTGCGGGATGCCTGCGTGGTGGTAGTGGCTGTGCTGGTGGGCCTTGCTGGCCCTGCCTTGCCATCCTCCTCCTCCTGCGTCTCCTCTGTGCGGCCGGTTGTTGTAGTAGTTGGTGTTCGTCTTCTTCTTGAAGTTGGAGTACTTGCAGTGCTATCAGGTCCCCCAGGGCCAACATCGCAAGTCCTGCCGGCAGCATTTTGGAGTGGGTGTGGTTGTGGGAGGGGTTTGGGTGTGCAATTTATGTGTTTCCAAGCTGTATAGCCTCCACCTGTGGTGATTCATTCCACCTGTGCAAGCTGCTCTCCCCTTTGGGCGAGCACGTCCCGCACACAACGCTGCAAATCGACGCATGGCATCTTGCTATTACAATCATGTATTTCATCCCGATGGCAGTGAGATATCGCTTCATATGTTGATTCTGCTATGCTCCAATTGTTTCACATACTATATTCGCTGTCGGGAACAAACTTGTGAAGGGTCAGTGGAATGTAGTACTCAATTGACGGTGGACCCTCATGCAGCTCTGTACCGCGGTTCACCGACGGGCGGGGCGTCCCATTTGTGAGTGTAGCCAGTTGCCATTTTCACACACAGCCGCACTAGATGGATTATTTTGTGATTTCAAGCGGCCACAGATGGCTTTTCGACGTGATGTTGCAAATGAGGAATTCGAAGGGCGGCGCTTTCGGTTTTCAGCTAGCGGCGAGGAGATGGCCACAGGTCTGACTGCGAATATTACGTTCTATTGTTCAATGTCCTTGGGACAGGGGCCATGGCGAGGATGCAATGATTGATATGAATAGTATGGGATGCGCAATAGCGAAGTGGGCGTTTGTGATAGTGTTTTCACCTCGATATGGATAGTTATGATTCGCTAGTGGTTTTTGGTTGGTGATGATCCTTTGGAGTGGGCTAGCATGCATATGGCTGTGGATTTGGTGTGATCATTGAAGTGGGTAATTCAAATGTAGTTCTGATGGCCATACTATTCTTTTTCATTTCGTTTGGGTGACAGGTATCTCCTCCCCTTTTGCCACTGCCATCTGTATGCCACTCCTGCAGATGGATTTTACTCCCGACACCTGCTGCTTCGTGTTAATCAGTGGAGCAGCATTACGATCTTATGGGACGATCGCCAATGGGCCACATGCCCTTACGCTGTACTAGTGGCTAGGAGCAACATTTCGGCCTTTCAGCTGGACTAGTGCCTCCCTATTGGGACGGCCCTGCGGGTCGAGGCGCTTCCATGTTGCCTTTTCGTACGAGAATGTAGCCCCTGTGTGCCATGAGGGTACAGGGCGTCACACAAGAAGTAGCTGGTCATTTCTTGCGGATGCAGCCCACAATGGTGAAATGTATTTTGGAGTTCATGGCCTGATGGCTGTATGGGCTTGGTGAATTTGTTGTGCATTTATTCCTATTCTGATATGAACCGTGTAGCGTTCTTCTTTGCAGGTGATGTGTCATATTCCTATTTGGGGAGCGATGTATTGTGAGGAGATCTGCATTGGGTTCCAGCTTCGGAGTATAGTTGCGTGGTACTGTGCTGGGCGCGTTTGCCTACGAAGCCCAGTGCGGTCAGGGATGAGGGCTGCCAATGTGACTGTTTTGGTGATGTGATGCTCAGGGGCGGGGGAATGGCTTTTGTGTAACAGATGCCGGTCAGCCAGTTGGATTGGTGGTATGATGTGATTATCAGAATATGGCTGGTCACAGGTGCCTGTGTTTGCGTGCGTTTCTTGGAGGGTGACTGAGGTCATGTCCATTTGTGTGGCTTCTGTATTCGTGCCATCTGTGCCCTGCAGCTTCCATTGGCCCCTCTTGAGATTCATTTGTTCGTTGGCAGGCATGGATGACTTGTACATTTCACTGGTTGCATTGTGTGGCTTCATTGCACCTACGGGGAGTTGTACAATGTGGCCAGGGAGCGGTGTACAGGCACTCAGTAGGGCCGTTTACGGTTGGTTCGCGATGCCGTACTTCTCACCATGGCGGAATGGTACTTTCCGCCGTGCTTGATGGCGTTAGGTGCATGTCCGCTGGGGTCAGAATTCGCGTACCGTTGCGCCATGGTGGTAATTGCGGTTTGGCATGGCACGCGCGCGCGTACTTGGTGCAGTTAGCGTTGGCGTTCACTGCGGTGTCGCTAATGGCATCGTACTTTGCGGTGACGGGTCATAATCGCACCGAGCGCTATTCGATGGCGGTATTGCATTTCCGCCATCGTTTTTCCATTTCCGCCAGGGTCGTAATGAGGGCCGTAGTGTTTAATGTGATGCAAGGGCTTTGAACTTGCATAATATGAAGCCTCTTTGTCGTGTCATAGAATGACTAATCCCCCTCACTATTGTGAGAGGGGGTTTGGATTCTATTAAAGACAAGGAGGTGAGTATTATGTCACCCACCCACCTGTTGCTGATTTGTTTTTTCATTTACAGCTTCGGGTTGGTGAGTTTGAAGGAAGAAGATTCGCTGGAGATCCCTGGAT
This sequence comes from Ambystoma mexicanum, assembly GCF_040938575.1. Lineage (NCBI taxonomy): Eukaryota > Metazoa > Chordata > Amphibia > Caudata > Ambystomatidae > Ambystoma > Ambystoma mexicanum. Next base: position 100,591,918 of record NC_090924.1, read on the forward strand.
AATATGTCACAAGAGGACGGCAGAGCTGATCCTCAGTTGAGCTGTTGACGTATACAATTTCGCTTCAGAGTGCAGCTTCAGAAGAGGAGTTGTGTTTAGAGGAAGGGACTTTTATGGGGTCGGTCCCTGTTGATTGGTTGCATGGGCTTGTCCTGAGACCCATCTTGGACTGGGTTTCTTCCCTGTGTTTTCCTATGAAATACTGTGTTTTTTTCTGGTGTGTACAAAAAGTCATTGGTTTCATAAAAGTATTTTCTTTGCTGCTATGTGTCAGTAGTAAAGATGTTTTGCATAATACTTGCCTCCTTGTCTTTAATAGAATCTAAACCCCTTCTCACGATAGTGAGGGTGATTAGACATTGGTTAGCATGGTAGCATTGCCAGTAACCCTACATGACAGTATTATACTGCATTAGGAATTAGGACTGTCATCCAAGTTCTCTGCCCCTGAGGCAATCATTTTTCAACCCCATCCCCTGGTCATATACCTAACTATTGTGACATGTCCTCTGCCTGGCTATGACACGGATGCATTAAGAAGGGTGTTATGATACCCTGAATTCACCAATCCTCTGCTGATAAGTCGCTTCTAAGTGTTACAATACAGCCCACCGCAAAGTCAAAAGACAACCTATAGCAACTCATTATGAAGACACCATTGCTGCCAAGTTTCCCAGTTCCATGCAGGAACTCTGCATGCTGGGACTTCTAGGCCCACCCCTACAATGAGAAAAATGAAACTACAAGTTCAACATGCAATTGAAGCAAAACCAGGACTGGCTCGAGGTGTCACTTGTGGGATTGGGATTCTTGGCAAGTAGGGTCGGGTGGCCCTTGTGAGGCCCACATCTGCTGGGCACCCATGGCCAGGGGAACGGGGTTGCCACAGACAGGGCCCCCCGAGACTCTTGCCTCATGGTGTTAGAGCTTAGCCTTTTGTGAGAAGTCTGGGGTCCCTCCAACTGGGCAGAACAGCAGCTGACCCACAACTGGCTGGTGCTTGAGGGTGGGGGCAGCACCCCTTTGCCACCCGGGGCTCTGGCCGGGTGCGTTAGTGCTTTTTCCTCCATCAGAGACTGGAGCCACTGCTGTGGTGCGTGGGAATCTCTGGTAGGGAGGGGGCGGCCATCAAGCACCAGGGGCTGGCACCCAAGGGCCAGGACTGCATTCCCTGGCTTTCCGGGTCTCTGGCCATGGCACATTAGAGGTTATCCTCCAGAGGGGGCCAGGTCCCCTCCTGTGGCACAAGGCAAGCAGCACTGGGCAAGTCGACGGCCGACCCACTATGGAGCCTGGTGCCGAAGGGCCGGGGTGGTACCTCCAGCCCTCTGCGCCTGGGGCCTGGATGCATTAGAGCTTTGCGTTCTCGAAAGAGAGCCGGTCCTCTGCCATGATGCACAGGGACCACCGCCATGGCCTGGTGGAAGCTGAGCACTCAAGCTCGGTTCTTGTGGGGTGTGGACCCAAAATGCCCTAGCCTGCTTTGGGGAGCCTTGGCCAGTGCATGGGACTTGTCCTGACTGCCTTCCCCATACCCAAGTGTCCAACTGCTGTGCTTGGTTGTACTTTCATTCCACTCTAGCCCTCTCGAGCTGGTTAGTGAAGGCCCTCTGCTCTGGTAGGAAAACCCATGAGGGCTCCAGCCTGCTTTGTGGAAAACTAATATCTTTCTACTGGGACTCATGCCCAACCACAGGTCCCGCCTGCCTAGGCCTCAGCTGCCAGGCTCACTTGACCCTCGCCCTGCACTCAGGACCGTTGGGCTCCACTTCTCTGGGGCCCTCTGGCAACCTCATGGGGTTGGCTAGGCTTACTGCCTTTTTGGTGCACTGGTCCGGTGTGGAGGAGGTGTCTGCTGCTTGCACCACATAGCTCCACCTGAGGAAGACACTTCCCATTGATTAGTAAGCACCCTTGGAGCCCGGCCAGAGACAAATGTTGGAGTCGGCCTGTCTGGCCGCGACTCAGGCCATCTGGTCCGACAGCCCTGGTCACATGGCCAGTTGGCCCTGCCTACAAACCAGATAGCTGGGCCAGGCCACCCTCTGACCAGTTGCTTCAGTGGCTCCAAGGGCATCCCTGCTGCTTTCTGGGGCTGGGTTTTCTGGGGGTGTTGCAGCTGTCATTGAGGTCCAGCTAAGGTCTTGGTCTACCCCCAAGGTCCAGCCTCACTTCCCTACCTCCTGTAGCCAAGTTGCCTAGGGCATCTCCAAGCTGGGACTGGACCCTCTTTGATTCCGAATGGGGGAAGGGCCAGGCCTCCCTAGGCTGGGACCTGCCACCCTTTGATGCCAGCTGTGGAGGGAGAAGGCCATCTGGTCTGCTAGGCTGACCCAAAAGGTAGAGAGGAAAGCAGCCCCCCTGCACCCAGTGGTGGATCCAGCGAGAGTGGGTGGTTCCTGTGTACCCCACAGCACAGCAGAAAGGACAGAGACACTCTCGCTGCCGAAGACTTTTGACAAAAGCTTGGCCCAGAGGATGGCTTTCAATAGATTTCAGTGAAGTAGATGCTCGGGTACTTATGGAACAGGGACCCAGAATCACCACTGGGTTCCCCATGAACAAGTGGTGTACTATGGGCAAGAGAGGAGGCCCTTTTCTGTCAACAGTCGAGTCCCGAGGGTGTTCAGTCGTAATCCCACAGCTTGTAGCTTCGCCCCAGTGGCTCCTCGGTCCAGCAAATACACCAAAAGTCTGAACCTGCAGTTCGTCTCGTATTGAGTGGAATTACTATTGCAACAAAGCATCATCAGTAGGTTAACAATAACCTGTCTCCCGACAGTCTAAACCCAGCTTACGTTCCCTATTAGTGGGTGAACAATCCAAAGCTTGGTGAATTCTGCTTCACAATGATACGAAGAGCCAAAATCGAAGAATCAAAAAGTGACATCACTATGGACACTTGGCAGCCACAAGCCAATCATCCCTGTGGTAACTTTTCCGACACCTCCTGTTGAAACCCAAAAAGTGCAAAGTATCATGAGGCCCTGCTTTCGCGGCCTGTATTCATACTGAAAATTGAGATCAAGCAAGCTTTTGCTCTCTGCTCTGTGAGAGGTTTCTGCCCCGCCCTCCCGAGCTCATTTTAGGACAACTGTGTTATCATTTGACAGGTGTACTGCCCCAGTCAAACTCCCCACCTACTACTGTCCCTGGAGTGGGATGTGCCTGGTGGGCACCAGGGACTTGGAGCCAGAAGTGATAGCCCCACAGGCCCATCCCCCTCCACCTCAGCAAGTAATTGAAAACATGATAAGAGTAGTGGTATTTCATCAGTGGCCTGAGGGCCTCCCACTTATCCTACACTTATTATGTCTCTTCACAGTGCCAGACTAGAGGCAAGCTCAACATGGTCTTTCCCCACTGATTCTGCCAAGCCTGATCCCTTGGCTTTGGTTTCGCTAGATAGTAGGTAGAGACAGTGGGAATCTTGTTCTTCCATTCATGCTTTTGACTAATTAGATGATGAGTCACTTGGCTATTTTCGTACCACCGGAGTGGCTTATTCTGGGTTAATGGCTGCCCGTCAGCTGTTATTTATTGTTTTTTTTTTAAGCTGAAGGCATAATCATTTACAACATCAAAACATACCAAAAGCATACTTTGTGCAGTACATACATCAGATTAACACATATGTAACAATAAATCACTTGGGCCACCACTTAACAATATTATCTAAATCTATATATACAATTATAACATTTACAAAAGTTTGTACTATTGGAGGGCAGGCACCCCGTTGGAATCACGGTCCAACACAACCATCAGAATGAAAGTTCAGAGTCTGATACCGGACCCCTCAACAGAATAATTTTAGGAGACAGTCTTGAAAGAGTATGGTTTTCGGGTACAATTATCCCTCCATGGCTATGACCTTCATTAACCATCAAGACTCTGGAGCTCATCACAAGCTCCGTCCAGCAGGCATCCTGGAGTGCTCTATGTGATTCATGAATGTTGGCAATCTTCCATCAATTCTTAGTCCATCTCTTGGTATTCTTCTGTCATAAGAAACTCCCTCAATCTTTTTGTGTCTTAACGCTGAGATCTTGACGCCTTGCAGATCACCAATTAGACTGGGTGGTCGAGCACATCCTGAAAGCGATTTACAATGCCCATCTGTGTCTACCTTCTCTCTCAGCTCAATTTTATAGGTCAAAACCAGTGTGTGGGGTTTGGATTTGTGAGAGGAAGCAACCACAATTTCCTCATTGGTTTTGTTGATTCGGGAAATACCTCCTCTGGAATTGGTTGGTTTCTATTCGCAATTTCTCTTGGCACACCTAGCTACCAGACCATGGTCAGCATAGGTGGAGATGTTATACCCTTTTTGCCTATCCCCAAACATACTCTTCTGATACAGGGCTCGTCCAACAGTGATAGTTACCAGTGGGACCACGCAGAGGTAAGGGTCACTATGAATGAAAAAGGTTAAGAGAGACATAATTGCTCCTGCTGTTTACCCACGCTTCATTGAATATGCTTGACTTTGGCATTCAGAACACTGGGCAGACATCAAATTGCGTCAACACCCACCCTGGGCCTTTATAGTGTGTGTTCGAAAATGAGCTAAAAACATGCTGCTGGTGTGCGGCCATTTTGGACATTCACTTCCATTACCGCAATGAAAGCCTACTTTTTTATGGGCTCAGTAAGTGAATTCTGCAACGGTTGCAAGGTCACATAATGATGTCAGATGAGCTAACTGTGGAGGATAGTTGTTGTATTGTCTGCTGAAAGACAAGTCAAAAGGGAGTCAGAGTGTTTCAGGTGCAGGGATAAGGGGTGCTGGGAACAAAGGCGAGGGAGAGAAGCTGGGTTTTTCCACTTCTAGCTGGATTTTTTCACTCTTTGCCCCCAATGCTTGCTGTCTGCTCTTCGGCCGAGGGCAATCTGGTAACCATGAAGGGGCAGGGATTTCCCCATAAAGAGCAGAGGTATTCCTCATGAAAAAGACAGAGAGAATTAAACCCTGGGTGATGCAATCTTGCTGAGAGTTGAGGACGGTCCACTCCAGAGCCTGTTAACACAGGTGATCTCTCTGCCTGCCTGCTCTCGGACTAAGCCATGTTGTGGTGGACGAGATGAAGGTGTTTTATGGAACCATTCTAAGAGTGATGCTTTTCTTCCATGTTTCAGTTTGTGTGCACGTATATAGTGTGTGGATAAAGGGCCTGTAACGAGCCATTGTTAACGATCAACTATTGGTCTAAGTGTGATTTCTTGCCTTTCTGAGTCCAATAACTTTTGCTGGGTCTGTGTAACAGGGTATGTGAGTCTGGGGTCCTTATATGGAGCGGACAAAGCAAAACAGCCTTTGTAATGTTTTTTTTTAATGAAACAATCAGATGCCCCAGGCCCGCAACAGTTCTAAGTAAGCTTCTAGGTGTCAGCCGAGGAAGAACGCTGACACCAAACCACAGGAGGGAAACACAGAGGGTTCTATGTAATTTATCTGCATTTTGAAGGCCAAACATAAAAAATATTGGTTTATTTTGGTAGATTGTTTGTGTCCTCCAAAATGCCAAATTATCACATTACAGGGGGTTCACACATCTCAGTCTCCCTGTAAATACAATCCCAACCCTACCCTCTACCATGTTCTGGAGAGTTCTAGATTCACTCATTCGCCCACCCCCTCCCCTCCTTTCCCATCACAAACATTCCCTCTCGTCCCCCACATGAACATACACAGACAAAACACACTTTCCTGTTTACTTGGACTCCACGACTTCCCTCTTCCAAGCCCGCTGCTTCTGTCAGCCTCTGCTTGCACTTGTGTGCATCCAGGGGCGTAACAGTTCGAGTTAGAAAGACTGCTCTAAGCACTCTATGGACAGCCTTTCTAAATCAATATTTTTATATTTCGCTGCATAGAAAAAGATAATTTTGCCTAAAGCCACCGAGAGAGGTGACCACTGCAGCTGGGGCGATCCACAGTAAAGGCCCAGCTCATTTTCAGAGTTGGTGCTGCCCTTGGGGGAGGAGATGCCTTGTCTACCTGTGGTGCGCGCTCAGCCCTGCTTTGCGCCCCAGCCTGACAGTCACAACCTTTAAAGTCAATCCTTATTCATTCATTTTGTAATTTGTATAGCACCTTTCACCATAATAATGGTCCCAACGCACTGTTAGTTGAACACCCTCGGAGGGACCAGAGTCCAAAATAAGGTAGAAATGGGAGCTACTATTATGCGTGTGTGCATTTTGCCTATTAAAGTTATGAGAGTGTGGCGAAGACCCTGCTACTCATCCATGTCGGAATGGCATGTGCTTGGGCGGAAAGGAGGTATAGTAGGAACTAAAGAGGAGGGGATTGTGTTTAAGTGGATAGTCATATTAAGGGAGTAGCACCAGTTTGAATTAATTGTTGTGAAAGTTAGCTTTGTCCTTAAGGTGTTGTCCAATAGTAATTGCATTATATGTGAGTGCAGGGAGTGTAGGAGTAAGCCTGTGCCTTCCACTAAGTTGCGAAAGTACGAGTGCTTGAGCGTAAATGGGTTAGCTGTAGAAACAACGTCTTCCCCATGGATTCCATCTATGTACAAAGAGCAGTGCTAAATCTCACATACAAACTAGTGCAGTAAATGAATACATACTCACCCTGTGAGTGGATCTTAGAGTCATACGTTGCCATCCCCAGTTCCTTCAAGTGTGATAAAGTCCCACCTTTCATGTCTAATTGTGGCGGCAATGCCCACCCTCATGTACTTTAGTTATATAGTGCAGACTACGAAAGGCGAATCAGATGTACCTAATTGTCCTCCTGCAACTTGATCCACGTCACCTGATGTAAAGTGAATTAAATGCCCAACTTCGAGCCCGTATAATACCCAACCCACTCTCAGAATTCTTATCATGTGCCAGTTACTGGAATACTTTCTTCAGTCCTCCGTATGGGGTTGGTGGAATCAAGGGGGGGGCTTGAGGTGCCAGAGCTCAGAAGATAAATGAGAGATGAGGCAGGTAGCTGAAAGAGGGAGATTTGGGATTGAGTGTGTGAGGGGGTCTGGCTGCTGCATGGAGCTAATGTGTGCGGTGGGGGTGGGCACAGGAATAGGGGGTATCAGGATGGGGGAGGGGACAGCCAGGCTCTGAGGGCTTGCCTAAAAGTCAAAGTTATGGATCTGACTTTCCGACTTCCTTACCTACATTGTTCCAACATGCCTGAGGCTGTTTACCTCGGAGACCTACTGCGGATATGGGTATGGTCCGAAGTGTGCTCTACACCATTTCCCCCAGATTTTCAAGGGTCAGCTAGAGCTCACCGGATGCCTAAAGAGCCGCAACACTTTCCAAGGCTCGGCGCCATCTCCCATTCCAGGGTGCCCCATCCTTCACTTCAAAAAGAAAAGGAGAACTCTTGAAGGGGATAATGCCGGCTTCACCAGGATTGTTTGTGTTACTGCAGTGGATGTCACGCTCGCTCCGAACGGCGCTCTGCCATCCCTTAGGACCGGCAGGCCCACTTTCAACTGCTGTCCACATGGAACCCTTCTACTCTTTGGCCGTCAATGTTCTCATTTGAATATTTGCTGCTACCACCAAGATCTGCACCTCTGATGGCGCCACTTGAACCGTCACCCAGGCTTCAGTGCGCACCGCAGCGGCCCTCATTTTCAAAGCTTAGCAGTCTTGGCCGTCTGTGGTGGTGATGGACTGGTATGGGCCTGACGCTTCAGTGCCATCTATATTCAGGGCTAGTTTATTTGCAGGTGAGTTGTTACACACTCCTTAGTAGATTCCAATTTCCATTGCCACCGTCCTGCTTTTTACATCAACCAACAGCTTTTCTGGGGTCCGATGAGTATGGACATTGAGCGCCTTATTCCGGTGTTCGGTTCGTCCCACAGTGCCAGTTCTGCTCATCAAAAGTGACCCACTGGGTCCATGAAATTGAGTCATGCTTTTTAGCCATTTAAAGTATGAGAATAGGTTGAGATTGTTTAGGACCAAAGGCCTCTAATCATTCGCTGTACCAGATAAAATTGCCAGCTATCCTGAGGGAACCTTTGGAGGGAACAAGCTACTAGATGGTTCAATTAGTCAGGCCATCCAGCTAATAGCGGTTTTGCGATCACGCAAAATGCTGTTAAAACTGACATTTTTTTTAAAAAGCACAAAAAACGTGCACTTTTGCAAAAACACGCACGAAAACGGCAGGTTTTTGCAAAAGTGGCTGTTTACAAAATAGAAAAGACATAAGGGGACAGGGTCTCAATACCTATTTGGGCACAAATAATCAAATAAGCTAGCACATCTCATCACTTGCGTGAAAAAAGAGGAGCCCAATCCACAAGGGACAGCTGAACAGGCACATTCAGATGGTCGTTTTCACTTCTTTGCGATTTTGTGCAAACCAGGGGGCATTTCTGCACATTTAAAAAGTGCCTCCCAAATTTAAAAACAGAATATGCTTTTAAATGTGCAGAAAACTGTGGCAACCCCATGTGCCTGCTTTGACTGGGCACAGGGGGTGCACACTGCATAACAGTCTTTTCTGACCATGTCATGCAACTTTTCTTTTTAAGTGTGACATCAGAAGTATGAACTGTTTCTGTCCACTTGCGGTTCTGTCCCTGAAATGGGATAGACATAATTTTTAAGGATTGCATTTTACAGTAACAGGACCCTAAAGTGCCTCTCACGATGAAACGCACTGACAGCTTGTAGAACATCATTGTCGGGAGAGCTCTTCCGACACTAATGTTTATCGGTCCATTGTGTGGTACTTGTGTTAACAATAATGCTTTTTGTGCTATTTTGTGAAAGGCTCAAAGATTTGAGGGTAAAATATTTTTTTCCCCTTTTTAAGGAAGCTTGTGTTATTAGAGTCATGGATGCATGATCGTTATGCAAAATGACAACTGATTTAAATGTTGTTCACTTTGTGGCAAAGTTCATTCATCAAGCTTGGGCACAAAGGAATCGCCAGAATAGACTGTCGCCAACCATTTAACGGTAGAAGGGATATTCTTAAATCTATCATTTACTAGTATTTTATAGCGACCTGTTTTATGCACATAAAAACTTTTAGTGAACAAATTGGACCACATGTATACAATTCATTTTTATTGTGTTTTTATTTATATGAGAAGTTATGTTAAAGACTTTTGTGTGGAATATAGGTTATATGAACTGAACTGAACCACTGTATTCAAGGGACAGCACATCATTTGCGCTACAGCTCATCCCTGTGCAGAATAAGGTGACTTGCTCATTTCCAAAAAAGGCTTATCTAAAAACAGCATATCGTCTGCTCTATTTTTATATGGACCGTTTTTTGAGGATCTGAGCCAAAATCTACATTTTGTATAAATAGTCCCAATATTAGGCCGAATGAGAGAGAGAGGGTAAGTGATGGGCCAGTTGGGGAGTGATAGGCAAGGAAGCAGAAGTAGAGCAGTAAGCCAGAGGGGAAGTGGTGGGCAAGAGACCAGAGAGGAAGTGGTGGAGCAGTGGGCCAGAAAGCACAGATGGAGAATATAGAAGAGGAATAGTTTCACCATTACAACTGATAATGATCAATAAAGTTAATAATATTAAATATGCATTAACCAAAACCATAGAGCCAAAAACACGGTTCTGTCAAACCGGGGACATCTGGGACTCTTCCTATTAAATGTATACAAAAGGTAACAATAATGACAACTTGGCTCTCTTCTAGCCTCATACAATGCCTCTTTCCTGTAATGTGGGAATCTTACACCCTTTAGTCAATAAAGAATGTGCTGCATAAATGCAGCAATAAAAAGAATTTCTGCCGCACAATGTGCTTTTTATGTTGACAAATTTTCAATTTCATGTTGTAGTATCCAGAAGAGTCTGAATAGTCTTTTCCACCTCTCCCCAGTTGGACCACCAATTTTCACATCAAGACTACCACAGACCTCTACCACAGTTTCCTCTGGCTTTGCCCTGCTCAGGCATAATTCACCATCTTTCGGCTCTTATCACACACGCTCATGCTCCACCTCCATGATGGAGTGGGTGAGACAGGCCAGTGGTGCACCTTCTGTGACACCAAAGTGGGATCCCACCTCAGCCGGTGCTTGCTGGCTCTCACCCTCATTGCACCACAGCATTCATTTGGCGCTTAGATCTGCACATATTTTAGACTCCTTGGTCCATGTTTCAAAATGGGTCGGGTGGGTAACCGACATAACCGCAGATTGCTTGAGCCCTTTCTGGGCATCCCCACCCATGATGTCAGAGTGGAGAGCCAGCTGCCCCCAAGGGCCTTCCCAACCTACTCATAGCCGGTTGCAGTGCACCACCACAGAGGAAATGCACCCTATGGGGGCCGGGGTTCACTTGGATGGAGTTCCCATGAGGGGATCCACCGTTCCAGGTGACCGAACTGCCTGCCGTGTTGAATCCTGCGGGAACACTGCAGGTGCTCCACCCATTTACGTCTCAACGGTTTCATGCCCTGTTGAACTATCACTTCAAAGTCATGTTCAATTTTGCCTTACGGTACTTGGTGGCTATCGGTCCTGCACCCGTTTTTAGAATTAGATGGAGTTTACCATCCGCATTTGGCTGCATTCCCAAGCAACCAGACTCTAAGAAGACCTGATCCCGGAATGCCAGGATACGCAACAGGCCCAAAACTGCCCACATGGAACGCCTTGATCAGAAGGAGTTTGGCCCACTCAGCGATGTCAGGGAATCGGTCTTGACATTTCCCATGCCTGCCTCCAGAGGCGGATTCAATGCTGGGCTCTTCACTCAGCATTACTCAGGGAATCCTGGTTAGTTAATTTTCCCGCACTTATGAATATGCATAAATTCAGTGGATCGCCACATCTGATCTAGGGTCGCAGTCAGGAGCCAAAGCTTGGGCAGTCAGCCTTGGACTGGGGGTACAAGGGGGTTGCCCAAGCCCGACGCACCCGGTGCCGTGGATTGTGTGCTGTTCCGATTTGTGCCGTTGTCCACCTGGAGCGAGGTTGCTCCCCGGACGTGGTCGCAAAGGTCTGTGGTCAAGGGCCATCCTACACAGGCAGCTGTTGTTTATGGTGTCCAACAGCCGCCTGCAGCGTCCCACTGTAGGAAGAAAACTCCTTTTCAAAGATGGCCACCATGGAAAGGGAAGGCGGGCCTCCATATAGCCCCTCTTCCCTTTCCATGGCAGCCTGCAGAAGTCAAAGACAGAACCCTATGACCATATTACAATGAGCATTTTTTTCCCCTTTGAAACCCATCCCACTTTCGAATAACCTTACCACATAGCCGGCCCCAGGTGGACATGGCCACTTTAACCCCATTTGTTGTCCGTCGCGGTCATTGCCAGTAGCCAGATTGTCCGGGTCATGATCATATACCATGACTCGGATAATCTGGCCACTGCCCATGGCCACAGGCTATACCTCAGTCACCAAAGCTGTATCATTATTTTTTGTACCTACGTTATGACACTTGTCAAAAAATAAAACACAGGCACATTTGCAAAACCATGCTTTAAGGTCTTTGCCAATGCTCCTTACATGAGTTTGCTTGAAATCTGCCAATGTTTTATTTTTTCAAAAGTGTCAAAATGTATGTAAATACAACAGTCATATAACGTAGCCCCAACTGGACCAAATCTATTCAGACTTTACACAAACATTGAAGGTTGGGTCTATAATCTTTCTGAAAACATTTGTCAACATTCGTCAGATGGCAACAAAGTTATAAGCCATCTAAAAATGTTGCGATCCCCCCTCTAATTTAGCCCACGCTTGAGAAAATCCCACCAACTTCACAAAAAAATTAATATCTAGATTTGAAATCATTTTGCAAACTTTTGTATAGATTCATCACAAGGAAAGATTTTTTAACAATGCTACACCTCAAAGGGCTATAGACCTTCCTGTTATTTCATCAATATAGTATCGCACACAAACAGACTGGTACACGTCACTATTTTCTTTAGTCTATTAACCAATTAATGTGTCCACTATTATCAGAATCACTGTTATGCTCAGAACTCAAGTCCCAATCCTCACCTGAACTGGAGTTCTCATTCACAGGTGGCTTCTTTCTTCCTTTTGATTTGAATTCGGTTTTCTTTTAATGAATATAAGGTCTGCCGTGGGACAACGCCACTGTGGTCGGTTTAAGAAACAGAAGACCAGTGGCCCGGTCCCGCAGCACCCCGAAAGGGGAAAAAGCCTTTAATTGGCAAAAAAAAACCTTGAGAGTTCGTCCGTTGAGTAATAGATGTTCTTCCGGGATGTGATTAACTTCAAAAACTTCTGACGTGTAGAGACAACTTGGGAATCCAAATGGAAAGGCCCCGTGATTCCAAATGAGTGTCTGATGCGGAAGAAGTTCACTGCTGGAGCGGCGAGGGAAAGCCGAAACGGCTGGAGAAAGGAAGAAGAAAGCCACAGCAGTAAGATAGAACTGAAGGAGGACTGAAGCCAGGAAGGAGAGAAAGGGCGGAGAGCCTGACAAGAGGAAAATAAGACCGAGACCTGGGACAGCCGAGGGATCCGTCGGAGGGAGAGTACCCTAGAAAAAGGGGAAACAGAAAAGAAGGGCACGGACATGAGAGTACCCTAGAAAAAGGTGAAACAGAAAAAAAGGGCACGGAGACAAGAGGTTCCTAGGGTCCGAGTAGACCAAGGAAAGAGGGCTTACCAAAGCCTAGTGAAGTGACTGAGCGTGGCAACAAAGGTGAGCATCCATGGCAGTTGCAATGCGATCGGCTGCGGGAGAACGCTTGTTTTGTGTTCTCGGTGGTGGCCATTTTAGGAATGACTAGACTGCTGATGTTGAACATAGAAAACATGACGGCACCATTCAATGGTGGAATCGCTTCCACCGATCCCATATGCGCTGATAGAATGGGTGTATGACAACTATACACTATCCCTACCGAAGCACACCCTATCCTTGTGAGTTGTGCTATCCGTAGGCAAGAGGTGGTGCGCCACCTATATAATAGAATAGAATAGAGGGAAACTGCCCCTACCACTAAAATCAGTTCATTTGCAAATTACAGAAAAAATAGCCGGGAACCAGTCCCATAGATATATCCACATAGGGCAATACACGTGGGAGTGTTTGCTAATCAGTGCAATGTCACAATTATGTGAAGTATGACCCTATTGTGCCACAATAGGATAATTCTCTAAAACAAAGAGGTAAGACACTTATATTTTTTGTGTTCATTTTCATACCCAAGTGCATTTTGTAAATAGGTCTTCCTCATGCTAATACTAAAATGAAGAATAAAAAAATAAAAATGCGATGCACGAGAATCCTCACGGATCCTCACTGCTGTGTTTGACGGAATCAGAACAACCAAAAGCCTCTGAGATAGACCAATGAAATGGACCACAGTGACGATTCTTGGAAACTATTCTCACAAGTTGTGGGACAGAATAAAAGGCTGGGTTGGATGCCTCACCTCATCTGATGGATAAATGACTGACAGCATTTATAGAAGAAATTGGTCCTGAAGAAGATGACTACAGTAGCGGTGTCATCGAAACCGGCCGACCACGAGAATGTGTTGATATCTATGAGTGATTCCTATGATACGCAGCATAAGAAATACTTAAAGATGCCAGTTGTCTAGATGACCTGAAAATGGCTAATTCCCTATTAATTAGAACGTTTTTATTCTTCAGTTTAGTGTTAGCATGAGGAACACCTATTCACAAAAATGTACTTGGGTGTGAAAATGAACACACAAAATATAAGTGTCTTACCTCTTTGTTTTAGAGAATTATCCTATTGTGGCACAGTAGGTTCATACTTTACGTAGGGTGAATAAATTGTGGCATTGCGTCGATTAGCAAACACTCCCATGTGAAGTGCCCTATGTGGATATAGCTATGGGACTGGGTCCCGGCCATTTTTAGTAATTTGCCAATTAACTCATTGTAGTGTTAGGGCCAGCTTCCCTCTATTCTATTCTATTAGATAGGCGGTGCACCACCTCTCGCCTAGAGATAGCACACCTCACAGATATAGGGTGTGCTTCTGTAGGGATAGTGTATAGTTGACACATTAATTGTTTAATAGACTAAAGAAAATAGTGCTGTGCACCTGTCTGTTTGTGTGTGATACTGATTCGTCAAATGGCACCACATTTATAAGCCTTAACAATAGTTTGGGAATCCTCCTCTAATCTTGCCCCCTCTTGACAGAATCCCACCAAACTTTGCAAAGCCATTCAGAATCAGGTCTTTAATAGAATTCCATGCAGTTTCATTGAGTGGCGCCAAAGTTACAGGCCATCCAAAAACTGCTTTTCACCAACCCTTTAATGCAGAAATATTCACAGAGGTGCCCGAACCTCTGAAGTGTACGTGAGCATCACAGGACTGTCCCCGAACATCAGGACTGTTTGAGGACTTCGGGGTGAAAAACACCAGTTTTTTGGCTTCTTATGGCCATATCCCATCCGCATCACCCTGCACCTCCCCAGAGAATGTTTGATAAGTTTGACAAGTGCAATGTTGTGTTTTTTAATATGTTTTTACTGCGATGTGGGCACGTCAGATGTCTGCGGATATCACATCACCCTCTAGGCCAATTGGATGCCTGTCCGCGGACCAAACAGGATTTACACCAAATTTACAAAAGTATGCTTTCGGGATAAAGCTGCCCTTTCTGCCTCACATTTGGTGAAAATCCATCCAGGGGCTGGGGCTGTAGGTGTGAGCAAAAATCTTTTCCATTCTGTCTATGGGGAAAACATTTTTTTGGGACCCCTCTTATAACTTTCCGCCCCTTGACGAAACCTCACGAAACTTGCCCACAAAAAACAGAACGGGCCATATACTGTGTTTGCAAAGTTTGGTAAGGATTCATCCAGAAGGAGCATAGTTATAAGCCACCTAAAAAGTGTTCCTCCTATGAGTTGAGCAACTTAACTATAACTACACAGCCGACACCGCAGGCCTTGTAATATATTCAATGAAAAAAACATTAGTTCAGAGAGAGTTCAAGTGATCACATTTAACGCAACAAGACCCCTGAAGTTCATCACTCCCATTTCAAGCGAGTTGTGCCCCCTGTTGCGCAGCGTCTGACCACAATGATGACATCACAGATGAGAAGCACTGATGACTTCTCTAGAAACATCCATAATTACATCATACATGACATCACTGATATCACTGCATATAATTGGCCTCACGAACCTGGCTATGTGCTGGTTGACCTTCTCCCTCTCTGACCGACAATCCCACGTTCAACTGGCCCCTTTTTTCTCCTCCATCTCACTCTCCATCTGCGGTGATCCTCAGGGCTCTATTCTCTTGCATTGGCTTTTCAACATCTACCTGGCACCTCTAGCCCATTTGATCTCCACCTTCTCTCATAATTTCCAGTGTTATGCAGATGACATGCAGCTCTCCTTCAAGCTTCCTACCTCTGCCTCCTCCTCCTCTCTCATTCCTGACTACCTGTCTGCTATTCAGGCATTGAATACTACTAACAATCTCTGCCATAATGGCAGTAGGACAGAGATCCTTCTCATTGCATTGGGACCCCTGCTCCTTCCTTCCCTCCTACAGTCTGGCCACCCACCATGGGCACCCTCCCCTCACCTTCCTGTGAGGCAGAAAACATTGGTGTCATGTTCAACTCCTCTCTCTCCTTCTCTCCTCACATCATGGACCTTGACTAGAAGGCCTACTTTCAGCATCACCTTCCCAGAGCCATTATGTATTTCTTCACCTTCCCCCAGAAGCTTAATGTCTTCAGAGCGCTGGTCCTCTCCAGGCTGGACTACTGCAACAGCCTCTTCCTCATTCTGCCTAACTCCTCCCTTTGCCCCCTCAACTAATTCAGAATAGGACTGCAAGACTTGCACTTGGCCTCAAGCCCAGGGACTGCATCTCTCCAGCTCTAAAATCTCTCCACTGGCTCCCGGTTGCTGCAAGGATCAAGTTCAAGACCCTCTGCATCATCCACAAGGCTTTCTGGGGCCTGGGAACCCACTACATTCAACTCTCTCTAACCTAATACCTTCCAGATAGAGTCCGTCAGTCTTCTAGCTCCAACTCTCTGCAGATGAGACGCTTTTCAAAGCAGAAAGTGGAGCTAGACCTCTCTCCTCCGCAGGTGCCTCCCTATGGAATGGCCTACTTTTGATCTCCTTAAGTTCTGGAAGCTTCTCAAGGCTTTCCTTTCTCTTCGTCCTTCCCCCTCCCCCTACCCTGCTAATGTCTCCATCTGCTGATTGACTGTCTGCCTGGTTCCTTGGGTTCCTTACAGGGAACCAGGCTCTCCTTGTCCAGTCTACCCCTGCACCTGGTCTCCCATGACAATCCCACCCACCCCCTACCTGCACTTGCCCTTTAGTGGCCACTTCCCTCTGCACTAGCCTGGCTGGGCCTGCACCCCTCAAGCCCTTTCAGCCCCTTACCTTGCACTTATCACATGGACCTTCCTTCCCCTGCACTCTCTGCATTCCCCTGGCTCTGTCCACCTGGCCTCCCATGACACTCGCTTTTCCCAGAGACGTCTTTATGGGAGGGCAAAAGGGGCACTTGCCCTGGGCCCCCCCTTGGAAGTGGCCCCCACAAGGCTACTTGAGCTAAAGAAGTCAGCTCTAATTGTTCAACAAACCTAAATAGCACACACCAGGATATTGTATAGTGTGCTTCTGAGGCTCTAAACATTTTGCCTGTCTGTTGTTGAAAAGTACATTATTCTCTGATCAGTTCATCTTAAAGGTTTTCTGTGCTCACTATGGAATGCATGGTTTGTTCATTCACTACGGCACAAGTTGTACAGAATTCTCAACATTCTGTGGGAATTATGTTGGTCATGTACAACAGCTAAAGTTGAAATGCATATTAATAAATTTGAGTGAAACAATGGTTCAGAAGATTGCTCAGTGTATTAAGCACTCTTTTCAGAGATCTGTGCTCATATGCAAAATTACAAATTCTAGCTGCATGTATATGTACTTTGTTTTGTACTTGTTTGGTAGCACAACACCTGCTATTAAAAGCAATATACCTGCACCAGATAGCATTTGCTATATAAAGTAACATAACAACAGCACAGAGAAGGTCTAGAAATTGGTTTGTTCAAATGCAGAGTTGTAAAACTTAGAAAGCCACCTCCAATGATGAGCATAACACTTTAGTCCAAGAGGTGATTAGTTATCCAAATTCAAGACTGTGGAACCAAAGCATTCATGCTTGTATCATGGCTTTGCCAGCAGACAAAACAGTGATCCTGGACTAATCATTCATTTTATAGCACTAACATCACCGTGCTGTCCTCTGTTAAAAGGGTTGCCTTTTCACATGCTGATGGCATTGATTGGCCCATTACCTGGTGTTTCTGTTTATGTGGGCCATTTGAGTGGAAGGGGTTCTAGACAGAAGAGAACGGTCCAGGTATTGCCGGCCTCTGGCAAACATATTTAAGGTCTGCTTATTTGACAAAATGGTTTACTTTTTTGTACAATTGAAAGATTTGTATGCACATTTATGAATGACAATTTCACAAGCCTGTATTGCATGTTTTGTAAACCTTTAAAATACAAAAGAGAAGCCAAGATAGAATATTTTAAGATGGCATTAATCAGTATGGTGCTACTTATGTACTTCCCGTGATGATGGAGACAAATAAAGTTAGAATCATTCCCATTTAGCATAAGAAGCTTTCATAACATTTCATTTGTTTAAATTGTAATGTTGGGTTATGTGATTTGCTTAATTTCCAAGTCAGTTCTATAAAATGAGATTAGTTTAGTTCATTCTAAGAGCAGGAAAAGAAAGTGGTGAAGTGCAAATGTTTCACAGTGGGCACATATCCCAACTTCACTTTGTTACCAATGTGTGATCCTGGGCATCAGAGTGATTTCGTTCTTAGAGTATGATCATCAGAAAAGCCTGCCTCATGGCTTGACTGGCTATAGTGTTCCTTCCTCTATAATAATAGTGAACATTGATATATTGTGCACCACAGCCACTTGTTCCTTTGCTCTCTAATGGCAACACTACTTGAAAACCATGTCCCTCTTCTAACCTCAGTCCTTCTGGATACGGAGACCTTCTTGGCAGCTTCTAATTCTCATCCAGTATCTATGCTATGGTATGTTTAGCTTTCCCCTTGCTTCCTATTGGGTCTCCTGTATCCATACTTGAGTATTGAGGCTGCTACTCTGAATCCTCTGTCTATTCTGGATTATGCAAACCTTTTTAAATGATCCGTGTCTTGCATTTATAATTTGGCCATACCTTCCTCGTTGCTGCTATTGTTAAAAATTGTCCCGCAGCTATGCTAGAACATAAGAACCCGTGTCGTGGACTGCGAATGTTGACATTGAAATTTAACTTGTTTATAATTTTAATTAAAATGAGAATGGTAAGGGGACTGAAAAGGAGTACCCATGCTTATTTTGATCAATGTGAGGCAGCATGTCAAGCTATGGTCTCTGATCGCGATGAGGGTGGCACACCCAGATATTCTGGATTGCTTAAATCCTTTGGTTCGGTGGAGGGGGCCTCAAAGGTGTCTGTGCCCCGGGCCCCAAAAGTGCTTGAGGTGGCCCTGGCTTTTCCCACAGGCCCTTCCGCCCTGACCTGCACTTCCCCCCTCCCCTCTGCCCTGCAGATCTTGTTACTGAACTTGCACAATCCAAATGTCATAAGGCCTAGTAGGAACGTTTTGTTTTTGTTATCCCTGTCCCATCCCTGTATCGTTGCACGTTGAAACACATTGTGTTAAGGCGCATTATAAATACCCAATAAATACATAAATAAAATATACATACATACAGACATTGTTACAAAGTAGAATAGTATGTAAGCGTTTATGTACTTTCGAAGGTAATCGTTTATACTGGAATCAAAATTTATGATCTATTTCCAAAAGAAATGACTAAAAAGATTTGTAATACAATTGCCATGTCTATAATTAAATATTTACTTTCTAATCTTCATTTGTTTTCTATACATGCAATTATGTAGTATAAGTAGATGAATCTTTTTGTATAGTAAGCAAACTTTGAATTCTTAGGTTATATACTGTGACAATGGACACAGGAACTTACTTTCTTTTACATGTGATTTTTTTTTTACAGAACTTGTCATTTAGATAATGTGTTCAAGTAATTTTATTACAATAAGAAGAATCGAAAATGTAAATGTGTACAATTATTATTTCAATAACCTTTACTATTCTTTTTTGAAAAACATTTTTACATATATTTTGTAACACTTACTATTAAACAGGTTTCTACTTCTATTTTATTTTACTACTACATATATTTATTGTATTATGTTTGAAAACCTTAAATAGATTGACCTAAATCAGGTACGTTCCCTGCAATGCAGTATTGTACTTGTTTACTAATACCTGAAATTCAAACCACTGCGTATAACGTTACATATTTTTATTTTTATACGTTGATAAGTACTGGAAATTAATTCTCCACAAATAATCATATACTTATTTATGACTGTATAATTCCATCTATTTTAGTTAATATAAAGTGTAATAAAATAAAATATGCATCAAAAGAGTGCAATCTTTTAAATTTTATTTATATAGTCAGTAATGTCATACATGATGTAATTATTGATCATAGTTATGGCAGGCTTTCTTCAAATGGCAGTGATGAATTTCAGGGGTTTTGTTGAGTTAAATCCAATCACCTTAACTCTCTCTTAACAAATGCTTTTTCACTGAATTTCAAGGATTTTGCCATACTATAGTTTCTTCAGGGCCCACTGGCCATCACCTTCGGCCATGTCAGTGTGCATGCAGCACCAACACATTATTTTGGGGCCCCCTAGCCATGGCCTTCGGCCGTGGCCACCGTACATATTGCACCAATAGGTTCCTTTGGGGCTCACTTTACATATTGCAACAATAGGTTTCTTTGGGGTCCACTAGCCATGGCCTGTACATATTACACAAATATTTTTGTTTCCCAAAGACCCATTGCCCCCTGCCTATTAGTTGTGATCTCTGCAGGTATAACTATTATTTCACTCCCTATTCCCGGAGTAGTGTGGATCGTCACGATGATGAGAAGAAACGGGTGAAAATTGCAGCAGTAATCCCCTGGTATTCCCCAAATAAACCAAAACAAGCTAGAAAATTAAAAAGTCTTCCCCGTCCTCACAGGCTCTCACCATGTGCCCCCCTCCTCTTTTCTTGGTACCCTAAAACCCTCAATTGCTATATATTCTCTAATCCTCCCCTACTACCGCAAATCCCCCTTCCGTTAGTGTGACACAGTTTCTTTTCCAAGTGGGCCTGACGGCATTGCAGCAGTAATCCCCCAGTATTCCTCCAATAAGCCGCACATTTTCTACCCGTGACTGAATTCCCAGATCACCTGCAACTCCCCAACGTCAAATGATGTCCTCCCCCTCTCACTGCCTTGCATAATTTTTCCTCCTCCAGATAATGTTGTGAGCACTTTTCGTTTTTGGTATTATTGCAAGAATCGATCGCATTGAACAAAACAAAAAATAGTGGCTTTCCATTTCTGTAAAGCCTCTCTGCTACAAAGCACCAAGGGATATAAATACATGTTTTTGGGGCCAGGGTGCACCCCCTTCTTCATTGACTATTTGAAAAAATACTAGACAGATTTATCCAGTACCGGTCAAAGAAATTAAGTCAATGATTTCTGCCCAATTTGTTTCTAATTTGGTCTAAGTCCTTCCAGTGGTTTTTGCAGCACAGCTTCCCGCAAATTGCATTTTTACTCTATGGGAAAATGAATGGAAATAGGCAGAAAACCATTTTTTTGTTTTCAAAATAGCAAATCTTTCACAAAATATCCAGTTGGGAGGTGTCCATATATAAAAAACTTTCTTTATGGAATATTTCATCCAAATCCGTCAAGCAAGTCAAAAGTTATTAACAATAGAAGTTTACAAGGGTTTCACCTTAACTGTAGGGCAGCAACTGCCACACCCTATAACAATATATATATGTAATATTCTATTTGAACCAAGTCACACATTCCACAACGCCACCTGGTAACCCTCACAGGAAGTTTACCTCCAGTTCACAGCGACATCAGCAAGGCATTGTGGGTATGTAAAATAGCTTTAAAACATTGAATTTGCTCCTGAAAATTGCCTTTGCATTACAGGTCAGTGCAAAATTATCATAGCTTAATAAACCCAAGATGTACGTTTTTCACGACTGCTGACAACTACATACCTGGTTTTACCATTATTGGGAATCAACAGCATAGTATAGTCTGACATTCTTGTGGTTGTCTGACAGTCTTCTTCTTCTAAATTACCGAATGTGTGGGCGGACCCACGCAGGCGCTTCCCCATCCAATTGGATTATGTGCACCAACCCATCAATCAACACATAGCCCACATAAACTCACAACTCCTCCCACCGCCCCGTCTGTCTCACAAAATCCAACAACAAACTGCTCCTCCTCCTGCCTCTCACCCCGTCACCTCCCAGCAAAGCCTTCCCACTCATCTCAGCCACACCCAGCGCAGACAACCGAACCCTCATCAATTCTCTCTCCACAACATGTCTCTCACACCTAAGCAAAAAATGTCCCACAGTCTCAGGCACCCCACACACTGCACAGTACCTCGACTCACGCTTCCCCACTCGATGCAGACAGTCATTCAGCCCCACATGCCCTATCCTCAACCGATTCAGCATCACCTCCTCCCCCTCCTCCATTCCAGATTTCCTGCGTCCACCTTCACCAACACTTTCACACGGACACCAAACATCCACCTGCCCTTCATCCCACTCAGCCACCTCTCCTGCCACTCATCCATGACCCGTCTCACCACCACAGCCTTCACCTCATCCACACTCAAAGGCAACCTCACATCAACCGTTCCCCTCCTCATACCTTCACCCGCCACCAGATCCACCAACACATTACCCAAAATGCCACTGTGACTGGGGAGCCACGCCAACTCCAAATCCATTCCCCCACGCACACACCGATCAATCTTCCTCCTGATGTCCAAAATTACATCCTTCCTATCACCATCCCCTGCCACAATCGCCTGCAACCCACTTAATGAATCCGAGAACACCACCACCTTCTCATACCTCAACTCGCACACCCTATCAATCGCCAATGCAATCGCCACCAACTCAGCCGTACAAATAGACACATCATTCGTCAGACGCCCCACTTTATACTCCCCAGTGCTTTCCAAATAATACGCCATACCCACACTCCCAGACAAAGGATCTTTCGAACCATCCGTGAACACCTCTGACAGTCTTGTGGTTGGGGTGTTGGGACATGTTATACAAACACCAGCTAAATGATGGTGGCTTTAAAAAGGCTTGGCAAAACCCTTCCACCTGAAATGTGAAAGTGTAATATTCCATTTAAGCCAAGTCACACATTCCATAATGCCCCCTAATAACCATCGCTGGAAGTACACCTCCATTTCATTGCCACATCCACAAGGCATTGTGGGTATGCTAATTAGCTCTAAAGCAACCATTTGCTCTAGAAAAATGTCTTTCTCTTACAGGGCAATCCTGCTTTTTAAATAGCTTAATCAACCCAAGCCAAAAAATGTTCAAGACTGCAGGCAACTAATTGCATGGTTTCACCCTTATCGGAGACCATCAGTGTAGAATAGTCGACAGCTTTGTGGCCGGGGCATGTTTGACAAATGTCAGCTAAATTATGGTGGGTTTAAAAAGACTTGGAAAAAAAACCTCCATCGGAAATGAGAACGTATAATGTTCAATTTGAGCCAAGTTACACATTCCATAATGCCACCTCATAATCGTCGCTGGAAATACATCTCCATTTCAGAGCACATCAGCAAGGCGTTGTGAGATCTGTCTGTGGATACAGTCGGGACTAGCCTGCATTCAGGAGCTGAGTGCTGATGTAGTTGAGGCTCAGGGTAAGTGAAGTGGGAGGGTGGCTGGGGCAAACTGAGTGCAGGGCGGTGGAGTAGTGCAAATGTGTCCCAGAAATCTATATAGTTCTAGTTTGAACTCCTGCCTTCTTTCCGGGGTTAAAGATATGGCTTTGTTTAGGATCCTCATGAATGTTTTGGGGTCTCTGTTGGCTTGCAGCCAGCATAGTGTGATGCAGGTATGCTTGATCTGAAGGTTTTCAAGGAAGTCATGGAATTCTCAGCCTTGAAAAGATGGGGAATTGTCTTTTTTAATAACTTGGATATCCCATGGGTTGCCAATATTTTTTCCAACTTTGGAGTTCTGACTTCTACACCGGTCAGACTGTACTCAATCACTTCTACTTATGTGTGCCGGGAAATGTCATCCATACTACTAGTAGGTGTGTATCTCTTGACATGCAGCAGAAATCTCCATTGATCCCTTCCTTTTGTGTGTGTGCACCCTCCTAGGTGCAAACGGCAGAGGGCAATCTGCCGTGCCAGCAGCCTCATATGATGCAGCTGCCAATTACTTCCTGAATCACCTGATCGATTCCTGGGAACCACAGTTTTTTTCTCAAAATAGAGCATTGGTTTTCACTAATTCTTGGTGTCATTCAGGATCGAGTATCACAACCCAACTAGAAAGTGAATCTGGGATGACAATTCTTGTGACTCTTAACAATATGCCATCTTCCAACTGTAATAGCTCCTCATGTTTGGTGACAATAGCAGTAAGAGTCACTTTGACTTGCAACATTCAGTGTCACTGCAGAGTAGTGTATACCATTTGCCGGACTGAAGAGTAGATAGAGACATTTGAACACATTTGTCTTTGTTTCTTTTCTATTTCTTCCAGACCAAGGACTTTGGGATACACTATTCAGACCTAACTGCACATGTATACTTCCTGATCTTCTGCTGCTTTTACCTCGTGTGTGGGCACCACCTTTGGTGTGTCAAACAGGAAATGCACTGGTTTGTTAGCACATGGATCAGTACTTCTGTTTGTAGTTTTAGCATTGTAACTCTAGCATCCACTTCTCAATCCTCACAAGTGGTTGGGGAGCTTTGCACTAAAATATGTGGATAAGTGATTTGTGATGTGTATCAGCTTTGAACCTCTGTCTGCATGCGGAAATGTGGAAGTGTGTGATCCCCAGAGTACTGGTGTATCCTCTAGCTCCTTTGGGTCAATCTAAGAGTAACATTGCTCTATGGGTGCTGCTGAATGTAATTATATTGATTTCTTTTAGTCAGTCAGACTCCATGAGGGCAGCACCAAGGCCAAAAGTGCCTGCACTGACAATAGTGTATGTGTCCTTCTTGATATCAATTATGAAATTGTGCTGTCGGTCATGAGTAATTGTGGAAGTAATCTTCAGCAGTAGCTGGTCAACGCCCTGAAACATGTGGATTTGATGCTTCTTTAATGCCTTTAACTTTCTTTGGCAGGCTTTAATGCCTTCACGGCTGAAGATGTATCCAAAGAACTCTAGGCAGCATTTGAAGAATTCACACTTTTCTATGTGCATGATTAGACCACAGTCTTTTACTTGTTGTTAGTTCCTGTCATGGCTGAGGAATTAATAGCAGCTCTGGACATGGTGGTTGGTTTATGGCATATAGTTGAGTGGGTTCTGCTAGCCCTATCAGCTGGGGTTGTGGATGATGCTGGAGTCTTATTGACGTAGTCTAATTGCTAAGCATTCAATGATTGGTGGCATTTTGACTTTAGAATTGCCAAAAATGATAGTCAGAGCCTACTTGTTGATGAGCATTACTAAAGGGATACAAGTAGTCATGGGCCCAGACGATCAATAGGCATCCTTTCTTTGGCTGGCATAGGTCGATTTGAGGTGTGACAAAGTCCTCTTAGCATAGGAGATATTTTGTGAGGTGAATCCCTGCCCTGTCAATTTTGTGAAAAGATAGCTGTGAGCACTACCAGGCTGGCATATACAGTTATTTCAGTTTCCACAAATGGTCATCCCGGCTTTGTGAGTACTCATAAGGACATGCTGTACCTCCTGTTCCCCAGTATTGGTATCTTTCATAGATTCACATGCTGTATGAATATTCCCTGTTGTCAGGTTGGGAATGCTCTATAACATAGAGCAGTTTATTTTGAAAGCTGAAACGTCTGTCATTTGAGTGCTCTAGAATAGTCATTTTTGGATCGTGTTGCCAACAGCCAATAGAAAGGGCTCCCTTAGTTCACCCCTGGAGGCCATCTTCATATTAACGTAAAGTGGGAATATGAACCAAGAAAAAGCAAAGCGGGGTAGGTGGGAGTGTTGCATGTAAATTTATGAAAGATACCAAAACAGGAGTTACAGGTAAGTAACTTATTCCTTCTCCAACATTGTATCTTTCATAGATTCACAAGCTGTATGAATAGATCATGCAGCAGTACCACATAACAATAATGGGCAGAGGCAAGCTCCTTGTAGAAATGCTTACCACATGACACGCTGGCATAATGCAAACAGGTTATGCAGAGCTGCTTGGCCAACCATGGAAGCTTTTGTGCAATCCATGTCAACACAGTAAAAACATTGTAAAGGTGTGCACAGATCTCCAGGTAATGTCCCTGCAGATGTTCAGCAGGGGGAACCACACAGAGGAAAGCTGTCAAGGCGGCAACAGCCCTTGTAGAATGAGCCCTGGGCTTGCCAGGGAGAGAACTGCCAGATTGCTTATGACAGAAGGCGAAGCAGGAGGAAATCCACCTCGGAATTGATGGTTTGGAAAGTGCATTTACCATTTCTTAGCGGGTAAAAGTCAGAAAGTGCAATTTGTATGGGCCAAGTAACATTTCAAAGCATGCACTACATCAAGGGAATGCAGAGTGTTTCACCAGTAAAGAAAGTGAGCCATAGAAGACTGTTAACACCACTGTCTCATTGATGTGAAAAGCCAGAATCTTGCCCACATGTCTAGCCAACGTTATGGTGACAAGTAGAGAAGTCATCCAGGATAGGAACTTGATAGAAGCTTTATGCATGGGGTGAAGGGAGGTCTCAAGAGCCTTGAGAGAACGTCATTTAGCTCCCAGGCCAGAGCTGTCTACTGGATTGGTGGGATAGAATGGAACAGTCTCATGAAGAACTCCTTGACCAAATGGTCGGACCACAGAGAAGGTCTGGAGGAGGAGCGAGTATAGCATGAGATAGCTGCAAGTTGCACTCTGATGGAGGTATGCGCCAGACCCGACTTAGCCAAGGATAGCAGACATGTTAGGATGTCATTAAGTTACATACTGAAAGGGTCAATACCCTGTGATCTACAAGATCATGAAAAACATGCCCATTTACCCATGTAATAGGCCAGCGTGGAAGAAGTGCAGGCTCTGCCTAGAATGTCTTTGCAGACTTCAGATATCGGCAAATTCGAGGTGTGTAGGAACCATGTCATCAGGTTCAAGGAGGCTGGGTTGTGCCTCACTTATGGAAAATCCACCAGAGTTGTAACTCCTGGAGCTCCCATTCATGACAGGAGCTGAGTTCCCTACAGAGGAACTTCTGAAACAACAAAAGGATCCTCAAACCATGGCTTGCGCCAGAGGCATGTGAAGTTTCTACAGAGGACCTTATCCCCTGGGTATAAAGCTAGAGGTTTCAGAACTGTTGTAGTATCAAGTTGTTAGTTGTCTTCATCAATCTTCCTTGACCTCCCCTGCTATGCTCAAAGCTGTCGAGATATAATTTTAAAACTTTACGTCATAGCAGTCAAAAAATCATGCATTTTAATTCCCAATACATTTGAAACACTATGGGCATTCATTTGTGCTCAAGAGGGAGGAACATGTGGTTCATGCATCCTGCATCCTGTCACCAGCTCATATGGAGGCAGTTGATGGTCTGAGCCGTGTTGAATACGTAATGCAAGTAAGGCAAAAGGTAGGCGATGGAGCTTTTCAGGGTCACTTTTAATTTGTCAATGCGCTCCTTAAGGGGACCATTGAGGTGTTCGCAAATCTGTTCGCTTGTGGGTGATAAGCCGAGGAAAACCTGTGGTTAATACCCAATAAGAGAGTAATGTGCTTAAATACTTAATTTACAAAGTCAGGTCCATTATCAGTTCTGAGCTTTTTGAACACTCCCCACCTAGGAAAGACCTCCCGTATGAGGAACTTCACTGCACATGTGGCATCAGGATGTGTGCATGGACCTGTTTCGATCCATCGAGAAAAGGAAGATACGACTACCAGCACATATCTGTAGCCATTACAAATTTGGAGCATATCTATATTATCGATATGCAAATGCTGAAATAATCCAGTTGGACGGGTTATTACTCCTCTCATGGTTCATAAAGTGTGCCACCAGTAAACTGCTGGAATGTTAAACAATTCACTTCAAATCCAGCAATATGTTCTGCCTGGTTCGGAACAAACCAGTCTTCAGAGATCAACATTGCAAGACACTCTCATGTTGTGTGCGCTGGGTGATGTAATTGGTCTAATGCTACTTTGAGCAATCCCAATGGCAGAACTGTTTTCCCGGTGCTGTCCTGCCACCACATTTCATCGGTTGGGAGAGCACCCTCTTAGTTTCAATAATTCTTGTTCTTCTGGTGGTGCTCTTCCCGGCAGTACTATAATCTGTGCTATGGGCAATTTATTAAAACCTTCCTTCATTAACTTGTTTCATGCACTTGTGTACTTATTTGATGCAGTATCAAATTCAGATGCTTTGGATGAAATATGCTGCTCTTTTAACTTCAAGTTCTGCAGCATTATTGACATGAGAAATCAAGTCTGTACCTCTAGCTTGTGCTGTGCACTTCACCACAGCGATGGCCGATGGGAGCTGCAGTACGCTTATGAGCCTTCCAATAATGGCACTTATCCATGGGTACTTCTGGTCTGGACAAAAACTCAGTGAGTAATCATAATAGTCTGATCCACATTCTTGGAAGACATGCTAACAATATGTATACTCCATAAAGAAATACCTCTGGGTCTAATGGCATGCCCCTTTGTGCTTTCTGGCCATACAATTCTGTTATGCATTATTGTGCATTTACATAATGAATCCCTGGAGTGGAACATAGTATTCCCTGGTCAGTGAATGATATTGTCATGCTCAATTTACTCATCAAATCTCTTTGTCAGTAATAGGAACCATCATTGTCACCAACAAAAAAGCATTGTGGATTCATGGCAATGCCTGACATTGAGAATTTCCCTTCTCTAACACAGGATCTAGATGCCCCTGCAACTACATGTTCTACTACATGAAAGGAAGATGTTGTGTCACCTAAAGTAACCCTGACTCTTGGTTCCTCTTGTGGGTCTGGTGTAACGGATAGGATGCAAGACATCAAGTCTTTCTGTGGGCTGGCCTACTATGGCTATAAATTTACTCCTGTGCTGATGAAAGAGTTCCCTCCCACTACTGTCACCCACCGCCTGATGCTGGGTGTGGGTGTCTGTGGCCCTAGGTTGGCATTCCATGGTGTCACTGTATTCTGTTGTACAGATGCATGTGTTTGCATCGGTATCTGCTAAGTATGCATAGGGTCTTGCTGTGCTTGCATTGGTGCGTGTTGTCTTTGGGTTGGCATTCCTTGCTGAGTATCTTGTATTTGAGGTGATTGTGTTTGATACTGTGTGTGATCTTGGCCATAATATTTAGGTGGCTCTGCGCTATATGGTGAGGGATATGCGTTCCTCTCCTTTTGATCTGGCCAATTCTGCTGTAAAAATTTCAAAATAGGGAATGCCTTACTGCCACAGGTCCTTCAACTGAAATATAATGGAACAACAAAAAATGAACCTGGGCGAAATGAGATCAGAACATCTGTTACAATAGAGAACGCCAAATTTTGGCAAAAAATATATTTTATATGTAACTTTCAAAGCTCCTTATTGTTCTCAACATCCACATTTATACACCACCATTCATTCCATCATTCATTCACACTCTCACTATACATGTCAATATTCCACAACTAGGGTACTGTGTCCACCTAGAAACATATATATTTACATACATCACAACACTTCTTTGTGGTTTCAGTAAGTTTTAATACACGAATCAAATAGCATCCTGCTTATTTGATATAACTCAACATATGTTTCGGTCATCACAATGAAGGCCCCTAATTTGGGCCAGTTGATATAAGCGACCTTCTTCAGGAGACGGATGGTTCAATTGCAACCACTCCGAAATGTCAATAGGGTGGGGGGTGTCATCAAACATCAATCTCCACACAAAATGATGGAGTCGCGTGTCAATGATGGACTTTATCCTACAGTGGTGATGTATTCATCTGCACCTGTACTGATAGATATTTCAGGTATGGGGGTGTCTTGCGTATCTGTCAATCAATCTCCAAAGAGGAAAATCCCTGATCGTGCCTCGTGTGTTAAGAGTCCAGATATGCTCTATTCTGGTTCCCAAATATACTTCACACACTCATCAATGGTTCCTGTTCAATGTACCGTTGCTTGTTCTCACTCGTTCCTTAATGGCCCCAGCATACACACCTGCAAATTCTTCCTCATCAGAGCCAGAAGGGAAGGGTCCTCATCTGAAGGCATTTTTATTTTCCTTCGTATGCACATGCCTGTGGTAGGGGCACCTGAATCTAGCCTTCAGTAGTCCAAAGGTGCGCTCAATGCAAGTCCTGGTCCTCCTGTGGGCCTCATTATAGGCAGCTTCCTGTAGTGTACCAGGATTCCTCTTATGTGTCATCAGCCAGAGCAACTGTGGATAGCCTGAGTCACCTTCAAGAAATTGAATGTACAGTGTTGGCCATGGCCGTTTTTATCTGTCGAGGTACATGTATACAGACCTTTTGTGCCATTGGCCTATGTCCGCTCATCTGTGCATGTCGATGATGCACCTTGCATCAATTGTGTTGCGGGGTCCTTAGCCTACACAGTGCACTTTCAGTCATTCACAAAATGCAACATATGTCATCATGTGTTTGTCCATGCACTGATGTTACTCATGCAGTTGACACTCAGGATATGACAGTAGGCCATGTACAGCTCCATGACAATGCATTGGCAGGGAATGGCTTTGACAGGTGCCTTGTTTGGTGTCACTGATTGTGTTATGCTACCTTGCATGCCAGGATGTCATGTGCAGTCACCTGAGGTCAGTATGTGTACTGGGGTAAGTCAGTCATGGCTCATCACCTATTAATTGCTTTCTTGGTGATGCATTATGTGACTTGTAATTTTGCTCACATTACTTCTCATTCCTTTCTCCATGTGTGTCACGGTGCTACGTCTTTGTCAGATTGACTACTACTAGTTACCCCCAAGCCATGTACACTGTCCTCTGTGGGTGTCCATGTTCTCTGGTAGGGTGCTGTTCCCTAGTATCGTGGCATCATGTGTGGCAGCAGGGTATCGGACAAAGCAGTGGCTGATTGTGAGGGATGGCATCACATGTCATTTGACCATTCATGGAATGGAACTGCTTCCTTTTCTGGCATGCCTGCTCCATTGCCTATGGGACAACTAATGCCACATGTGTGAAATCCACTGTCGCTATGGTGTTGGGGAACTGGGCAATGGCGTAGAAAGATGCCTTTGCTGTGTGCACCTGCGCCTTGGTGCTGGGCATGGTGATGTGCTGATGGGAATGCCTCATGAGCACATCCAGCACTTGTTCCAGCACCGATGAGAAAGTTGGCTGGGACATTCCATGCAGCATCCCAACAGGGCTTTGGAATCTGCCTGTGGCACAGAAGTGTAGGACGGACTCAAGCTTTACCAAAGGTGGGTGGGAGGCAGTTCTGATTGTGAAGGTGCTCCGGGGATCAGCCTCAATCAGGGTAAGCAGGTCTGTGATAGTGGGACGATCCAAGCGATATAGTTTCACTAATTGGTTGTCCGCCATTGTCCAAGGGGATGGCGGACGTGTGGTATGGGTGCCCTCTGCCGCAAACGTCTCCTGCACCTTTGTGGTGCCTGTCTCTTCCCTGCTGGGGTCCTGCATGCTGCTGTAGCTGGATGAATAATAGCAGGTTGTGGATCCTATAATTTATGTATGCTTGTGGCTGCATGTTGCTTGGATGTGTGTTTGGGGATGGTGTGGGCCTTATATACTCCTGCTGAGTGGATTGAGTGTAACTGTGACTTCATTTCCATCACCCGTCTGCATTTAACTCCACCTTTTAACTGCACTGTGTTTTAGCTGGATTACCACTGATTTTCAGAAGTAATTCAGCTGTTTTGTACTTGTGATACAGTGGAAATAGCATTTGTGGTTCTGGCGGAAATTCCACTGGTGCAATTAGTGCTGGCGATAATTCCACCAGATCTCAGCAATAATTCCGCTGGTGGTGATTCTGCCAGTCGTAATTCTGCCAGTGAGATTAATGACACAACTTTAATTCAGCCTTGTGGTCAAAGTGGTGGTAATTCCATTACTGCCACTTTTAGCACTTTCTACCAAACTTGTAATGAGCCTCCATGTGTTTGCTCAGGTAATAAGCAGCACTGTAGGCCAGTCAGAGTGGAGTCTGCTATATGTGGTTCCATGTCTACTGCAGGAATTGACACATGCAAAAATGCTGCAGAATGGCTGCCACCTGTATGGGTTTAGGAACAAGCTGAGCAAGAGGTTGCAACATGAATGCTGCATGTGAGACTGAAGCCTGCCGGTTTTATGTGGCAGCGTGTAGTAACACTCACTGCGGCTCGAATACAGAGGAGAATCTTACCGTAAAGGACACCAAGAAACGGTAGACACTCTGCAAGCAAGTAGCAAACCAGTTGCTATCCGGTGCCAACTGGCTAAAATATGCCAGCGCTAATGCACCTGCAAAGAAGGTTTAAAGGCGCATTGGTGTCTGGGAAGTAGAGTCCTGGCTACACCTCCTAATCCACAAAAATGTCGATGCTATTGAAGATGACAAGTTTAACACAAGGAATCAAAGTACAATGTAAATAAGGCAACAGTCAAAAATAACTTTGAGGTCCCTGTGGACTTCGAGTTTAAGTGGCTCACAATAACTTCACCCTGCATGCTCCTACCACATACACTTCTACCATACACACTCTTATGACACACACTCTTATGACATACTCTTACAAAACACACTGTAATGAAACACACTCCTATAACATGTGCTCCGACTACACGGGCTGCTATAAGACTAGCTTCTACAACACACATTCCTATAATTGTTCCTATAATACACTAGTACACATGAATCTACTTCACATAACATGTGGACCTATGACACGTGCCCTTACCATACTGCACTTACTCCAACCACGTAAATGTACAACACACACTCTTACGATGCACACTGTTATGATGCACACTTACAACACACTCTTGTGATGCATTCTTATGACATACACTTCTACAAATGTGCTCCTAAATTACGCCCTCCTATGACATGTGCAGCTACTACACATGCTCCTACTACACACACACATTCCTATGACACATTCTCCTATGACATGCGCTCCAACATTTGGTCCTACAACACATATTCCTGTGACACACACTCTTACAACACATACTCCTAATACATGTGTGCCTACTACACATGACATGTGGACGTACGACACATGCTCTCACATTCACCTAGTGCACATGCACGCACAACACATTCTCCTATGACACATGCCTCTACGACACACACTCCTACCACACACACTCTTATGACACACACTATAATGGCCCACTCCTGTTACATGCTCCTAGGACCTGTGACCCTACTACACACTCTGCTATAAGATCTCCCACAGCACACACTCCTATGATATATGTTGTTATAACAGGCACACCTACTACATATGTGTCTAGTAAAAAATAACATGTGGATGTACAACCCATGCTCTAACATGCATCTAGGACACATGCATCTAGGACAGATGCACCCTCAACAAATGCTCTTATGACACATGCTCCTCTGACACATGCTCCTACCACACACTCTCTTGTGACACATGGTAATGACACACTCTTACAACACATGCTCCTATAACACATACTCCTGCAACACAAACTCCTACAACAACTGCTGCTACAACACACATGACACATAATCTCATGACACACATTCCTACAAATCAGAAATGTACATCACATGCACTTAGGCACTTATACTTATGCCACACACTGTTATGCAACATGTGCTTATGTCTCACACACACACACTCATGCTACATGCTCTTACAATACAGGCTAGTATTACAAAAAACACTCAGAATCAATAATCAAGTAACTGTAAAATAAAGCTACAATTATTTGAGAAAAAAATGTTTACAAAAGAGTTAAGGTTAAACCAACAAAAATGTAAAGTCAACAAACATCAGAAATAATAAAGTTACATTAACAACATACATTTTATTAATACATTTAAAAAATATATTTTAAATGTCAGTGTAAACTTAACTCACCTTCACTCTTAAAAGCATACAATATTACCATAAATTAAAACTATTTAACACATAAAAACTAGTAATTGTATAACTTGTCCAATTATTTAAACATGTGTTGCGTGTACACCTTTAATTATTAAATGAAAGTATAAAATATTTTTGTAAAAGTATTATTTCTCAAACAAATTACAATTAAAATAATACATAGAATATTTTCCAAAAGAAATCTATAATACCAAAATATAGATAAGCATTTATTTCTTAAACTTTACATATACAATAATATCAATTAACAAATAATTGTATAAATGCATGCAAATAAAAATACTAATGTTAATTAACAAGGTACATGTCATCATTGTAAGTATGCATAACTTACTAAACAATAAACATAACATCATAAAATAAAACATACACAAAACCAATGAAGACTTACCAATGAAGAATGATTAAAATATCATATACAGTAAAACCTACGTAACATTTACTTCTACAAATAACATTACCATATACCCAACATTTATAGTCATTACACTGTGCATAAACAATGCAGACATTTAATAAAATTACATTTTGTAAATATTGCAAACTGTAAATACTAACATAAACAGCACAAGTGTAATGCACACTGACATAAAACAGTTTAACATCAGTGTATCAAACACAAACACATATTCATACAGCAGAATATATTTCTGTGGCTATAAAACATTTTAGAGCAAAAACAAACACAAACTATTGCAAAGCAAACACAAGGTAACCATGATATTTGCTTTAAATATAATATATGTTTAATGTATTAATAAAGTGCATTATGTTGTTACCTTCACTTTATTATTTCTGATGTTTGCAGAATTTACGTTTTTGTTGGTTTAACCTTAACTCTTGTAAAAAAATGTTCCCCAAACAATATATATACATGAATTATTCAGCTTGCCACACTAATATGGAAGTTAAGTCTGTGAGTTAAACGCTGGACTCAGATATGCCACAACCTGTAGTTCTATGATGGACACTTCACCATTCCAATGTCAGCACATTGGATATTATTAAATTGAATAGCAATGACACTAACTGGTATAGTGCTTAGAAGTGGTTGCATTGTATTATGCTGCACGATATATAAAGTTGTATACAAGACCTGTGCATGTGTTAACTTTACAGCGATAACGTCTATGTTCAAGGACGAAAAAGATCAGTTATGATATGATACGATATGATATTTTATTTGTATCGCGCTCGTACACAAGTGTTTCACAAGTTAAATCCCACCTGCCCCTCTGCAAAATCCTAGGGCCATTGCCAGCCTGCTGAACACAGGGTTCCTGCTATTAGTACCATTCATTGTGTTTAGGACAAAAAACAATGCAAAAAAAACAATGGCGAACACCTGTGGAAAGTGCAGATATGGCTGTGAGAAAGCGATCGGTTACTGATGGATTTCTCCCACGTTCCTGGCCACCTGATAGGCCATATGCACTCCCCAGTACGAATATAACGCCATGTCTAGCTGAGGAACCTTACATGCTCAAGACTCCCTCAATCTCTAACATTGAGCCTCTTTAGATAACAGTGGCTTGAGGTCAGGTTGTGCTGTAACTTGGCATATCATGCCACTGCCTGGACGTGTGCGACATTACCTTGCATATGATCACTTTTCAACTCTCAGGTGAGGCTATAACTTGCATAATATGGCAGTGTCCCTCAGCCATGGTGGTTCTGCTGTGTATATTGTTGGCAAATCATGACTACACTGATGTCAAGACAGTACCCTAGTTTATATATGCATCGTTTAACAAAAAGGGCCTTTCTTCTATTTTAGAAACAATTTCCTTTAGCCTATTTCGTTTTTTTAAATATTATATAAGTGATGCCACTTCCTTTGATACGATGATGAAGTCAAACATCAGGTGATAGCACTTCCTGTCCTGCAACTGCAGTCAACGGTCATGTGCTATCATTTCCTCTGATGTCATCAGTCGAGTGATTTCACTTCTTCTACCCCTGACATTTTTGCTGAAATGACTTTTTCTGCTCCTATCACCAACCTGACTGCTCTCTTAGAGGCAGCACCTGGGGAAAGAAGTCACGGACTGCTCCAAAATGTCCTGATCCTTTTCAGTGTGAAGCTTGCGCAGGTGCGAGCTACCCCCCATCCCCTGCCAGCAAACCACTTCTTAGAAACCCGATCACTGGAAGGCTACTCTGGCCCTTAGCCTTACCCAGGGATGTCATTTTACCAAAATGCCAGGGGTAGCGGAAGTGGCATCAGACGACCCTTGACCCCTGATGATATCACAGGAAGTGACATTTGACCCCGCCCCACAGTGATATCGCGGGTAGCGATGGAACACGACATTTCACCCGTTGGCAAAACAGGAAGTGGCATCACATAGCATTGTACACTACCAAAAATATAGTTACGATATCACTATGTGATGAGCATTTCATATAAGAATGGTTCGCCATATGAATCATTAAGATCAGTGTGTGTAGGCCCATATTACCAAATTACTGTGAATGCAAGCAGACTTCCATGACCAAATGATAATGATGTGTTATTATATAGCACTTACGCTTAAGCGCTTTATATAGACAAAATATACTCCCAATATCACCCAACCTGTGTTGGTACTCATTTATCGACCTCAGAAGGATGAAAGGCTGAGTTGAGGCGTTTAAGAACAGACTAAATCAGTGACCCACCCCCTGAAGTGTGCCTGAAATAAACCTTTAATGAGCCTAGCAATTATTGTATAGAATTCCAGAAAGACGCATTATTTGGTATTCCTATTCTTTCTTATTTAGGGTCAGTGCTGAAAGTGTTAGACTTGTGGCACTCCTGTTCTTATTCTTCTTCTTTTTTTTTAAGGGGCCTGAACAAGAAAGCCAGCCACTCCAGAAGTAAAGAGCCACAGGCCAGGAGCTTGCATTACAAAAAATTTAGAGGTCGCAAGGGAGACAACTGAGGTCACAAGGGAGACCTCAGAGGTCGCAGTTGTGACCTCTGGCGACCCCTGGCGACCCCTACATGACGTCCCTGTAGCTTACCA
The DNA here is from genome assembly GCF_040938575.1 of Ambystoma mexicanum. Classification (NCBI taxonomy): domain Eukaryota; kingdom Metazoa; phylum Chordata; class Amphibia; order Caudata; family Ambystomatidae; genus Ambystoma; species Ambystoma mexicanum. Next base: position 100,628,175 of record NC_090924.1, read on the forward strand.
CAATGCTTACTCGATTTAGCAGAGGATGTTCTGTGCCAAAGCAATCACTGTAGGAGCCCCCCGCCAGCTTACTTATGTGAATGAAGCTAAAATAATCTAAACACCAATAGATTTTAATATTTAATAAACTTTTTTTTTTTTTAATTGAAGCACATTTGCTGTGACAAGCAGCAAGGAAGTGCATGAAAGATAAAAGCGGAAGGATTTGTATTCTTCAGCGAACTGGTGATTTGTGTTTTCAAAGATCATGTCGCCTCCTCATCAAGGACCTGTTTTTTCAATGTTGTCAAACTTCTACAGTTTACTTGTTAAACTTAATGAATGTTTTTTTTCCCTCTGCTGGATGATTCTATAAAGACGTGTGATCCATAGTAAGAAACCTCCTGTTTTGCAATATAATTAAAACGTGGGTCTGTGCATCAACCAGAGCTTATGTTTACACACTGAGGTCATGATTGGACTCCTTTGGGTCCCATGATTGCCAGTTGGCAAAGACACTGCCTTGTAGGCCAGAGCGTCACTAGATGGTCGGGAAGGCAGCTGTGAAGCTGGTCAGGGAGTCGCTGCTCAGAGATCATAAACAAACAAGTGAGCAAGGCCGGAGGTACCCAGCAGGCATGGGCCCATCCTGTGAGGGTCAGAGGCTGTGCTCCCTGTATGTATTTCCCTACTAGCTAAGGTGGTCTGGCACCGACTCATTGTGACTCAGCCAAAGCAAGTCTTTTTGCATTGCCTTCAGGTGTGAAATCAGGAAATGCCACAGAAACCGTTTACAAATCCAGTCATTTGATTGACACTTAACAAGAGGGACATAACCGAGGAACAGGAAGGAGGGTAAGGGCTGGCTAGTCATTACTATGCTATCCTGTTTTTCTGTCTCTTAGACGGTATTATTTTTAGGATATAATGCTGTAGTAGTTGAAGCGGAGGCGTCGCAAGGATGGTAAGTCTTTATTAATTAAACCACACAGCCCTCGCAACACACAAGGGTCATTTAGGACCTGATAGAATGCTCTTCTCGTCCCTGTGTTCCACCTTAGAACCATGTGTGTACAGACTACAAAACAAAACAAAGCAAGAAAACAACCCCAAAAAAGAATTAAACATATGCACAGATAGCAAACCGCGGTAATTGTGCCAAAAATTCCCCATTGGGTTCAATGTACTAAATGGGGAATGGGTACTAACAGCGCCCAACCCATGATCTGGCGGTAATACCGCCGGACAGGTGGGTGCTAACGCTAATAAAGTTGAGCGGTATCCCAGCCGGGATACTGCCCAACTCGTGATCAGGCCCAATGACTCTAAAAATGCCACTGTCAGAACAATCAGGGAACCTGCGACAGATGCACTACTTAACATAATCCTTCATGCACACTGGCTCAAACCTCCTCCTTCCTTTGACACCAACAAGAGAAGCACCTAAAGCCCCTTCCAGATTCACACCATTCGCAATCTCATCCCCATAGCACCAGCTCCATCACCCAGAGCCCGCCTTATGCTGAGTTTCCTCCATAATCCCCACATTCAACACAACAATCCACCAATTCAGGGTAATCTGACACCAACCTCTCGAATCCTGCACTTTCAATTGCAACCACCCTATCCAAGTTCCAAATGGAACTATCAGCCACCCTCACTGCATTGCCCAACAATTCCACCACCCTCTTGGGCTCTGAAAACTTTGAATTCCCTTTGTTCACATGCAGACCTTGCTTTACTCTCAACCACGACCCAACCACAACCTCCAAACCTGACTTACTTCTCTTAGCCAACCCTGACGTTATAATCCTTCTTATACTTGTCTCACGCCTTCAAACATTTCTTTCTCAACCCATCCACAATCTACTCATTACTGGCACCATTTCCCATCACACCATTCACCCACATAGGATTAAGCCCCGAATTAGCTTCCCTACCTCGCATGACTCTGAAAGGCGAAAACCCCGTGCCTCCATTGGGGGACACCCGAACATTCCACATCAACTTCTTAACCGCTTCCCCAGCATCAATTCCATTCCTCACCGCCTGCTCAATCACACCACAAGTAATCTGTTGAAGTATTCAACCAGACCATTCGACTGTGCTCCATACAAAGATGTGAACACCCATTTGATCCCTTTCTTTTCTGCATAACTGAACACCTCTTCACTCCTGAATTGCGACCCATTGTCACTTATCACCTCCTCAGGATAATCCTCTCTCCTAAAAACTGCTCCATAAACTTGATAACCTCCACACTAGTAACATTCCCGACCCATTTAGCCTCCGGACATCTTGAAAAATAGTCCACTAGCACAATCAAAAATGTATTCTCCTCCCCAAAATCTCATACAGACCCAAAATATCCACTGCCATTGGAAACCACGCACCAAATGGCAACGCCACCAACAACAATTCTTGTTTATGCGTCGCTTTATCACAATTTCTGCATTCCACACATTCTCCACATTCTCGTACAATTCTCTGCACCATTATGTCCATAGCAGGTCAACAATACCTTTCCCTAAACTTCTTCTTGGTACAAGTAGCCCCGAATGCCCCTCATGAGCTTTGTCCACCAACTTCTCCCTGAAGCACGTTGACACTACTAACTCCCCTCCCCTCAAGAGCAAATCACCATTCAAGGTGAGCTAATCTTTCACCTCTTAAAAACCCTTAAATTCTTTGGTGATTTCACTTTTAGCAGGACATCCTGATGTTGTCCACTCCACCAGCCTGCTAAGCACACAATCCCCCAACACTTCTCTCCTCCAATCCTCTTCTTGACAATAGCATACTTGTCTACAAAGACCTCCTCCAGAAAAGCTACTATCTCCTCACCCTCAACCGAAACATCCCTACCAGCACTCCCCCTCTCCAAAGGCACTCTCAAAAGAAATCCACCACACGATTGAGTACTCCCCGGCACATACTCTGCTCTGACATTATACTCTTGCACTCTCTAGCATATGCAAGCAATCCTCGGTGTTGCCTCATCATGCCTCTCACCGTGAGCACCTCCACCAAAGGCTTATGGTTCCGCCTTACTACAAACTGCCAACTCCAAACATACCTCCTAAAATGTTCAATTCCCCACACACAGGCCAATAAGTCTTTTTTAATGACCCAATACTTACTTTAACAATCCGTGATGGCCCTCAAATCATGAACATTTTTTCTTTCCTCCTTCTCAACCCCTTGCGAGAATACCGGCCCCAAACCTTTCGAAATTGCATCCAGCGTGATGATACACTCCTCCAACTTGAAACTCTCAAGGTTCCTTGCATTACAAAGCCCTGCTTTGATCAACTCTACCGCCTCTTGACACTCATTATCCCACACAAACTCCACACCTTTCTTAATCTCGGAATGGGTTCAGATAACGTAGCAAAGTCTTTTACAAACTTGTTGTACAATTCAGCAAGACCAAGAAATGCCCTCAGTTCATCCCTGTTCCTTGCAATTAGTGCTTCTCTGGCTGCTTTCATGGCATCCTCCTTCGGACGAAACCCTTTGCCACCCACCACATGCCCAAGATATTCCACATCATGCACTATAAAGCGACACTTACTTCGCTCAATTGTCAAACCTTTGTCCCGCAATTTGCTCAGCATTTCATGTAGCCTTTTATCATGCTCCAACAAGATTTTACCATAAGCTAGTATATCATCCTGATAAACTAACATGCCCTCCACCCCTTTCAGTATTTGTTACGCTCACCTGGTCTCCACAGGGGCGCCAAACGGGACTGGCTGATCCGATCTTAAGTGTTTTCACGTCCCCCCTCGGAATTCCACTTCCGTCACCAAGGTGCGCCTAAAAGGTTAAATGAAACGTTACCCAACTGTAAGGTGGAAGGCCTACTCCCACCTCCTGTGGCCTTCTAATACACCCCGCTGCTATGCCTCACCTTAGTTTTCTGAATGGCAGGCTCTCCATCCTGCAACAGTATGCAGGGTGCGTAAAGTTCAAGGATCTAGTTACCTCACTGATCCTGTAGAGTTCCAGACAACATTGACTCAAATAGGTATACAATGATATGGTTCGCCGTAGAGTTAAAATTTCCCAAGTTCACTTCTGTGCCTTTTTCCTCTAGGTTTCCCTTTGGTGCGACAATATGAAGAACACAGAGTTGTTTTCCAAGGTAAGTTCACACCGGCGTTCTGTGATAAGTCTCTATATGCGCTATTGTGCTTCTGCGCGACCGACCTGCTGTTCTTTGTAGGAGTGTTTTGCAGTAGCTGTATCTCCGCGATGGATCATGTGGTGAAGCCTTGTGGAACCGCTAGGAAAAGCAGCCTTCAGGTGAGTAATGGCGCTGCGTAAGAATTAAATGTCCAATGCGGGCTTTTCCCAATGCGCAGCTAACCTGGTGTTTTTCTTATGTTCAACAGATGCGGCAACTCCGGAGCAGTGGGCGAATGATGGCGGCGGTTGAGTGATGGTACTTCGCTGGATCACTGGAATGAGCTGCTCTCAGGTAAATATTAACAATGCACAGGATAGCGATGTGGATTTCTTGGTCTGCACGGCTAACCTGATGTCTTTTCCTTTTCAGCTCAGCAGATGAAGACATGGAGGTTCAGGTAAGAGTCTACTACTGTTTCGTCACCTTTCTCTTCCTTCCTTTGCAGGTAGCTCAAGAAAAACTGGACGGGCGTAGCTGAAGACTGACCTGAATGTAACAGACACGGTGAGCGTTACTCTGCAGGAGTGCAGAATAACGCGAAGCGTGTTCTGTACTGAGGGCGTGGTTTATATAGCCTTCAGAAAGTAGTCCCCAAGCAAGTTGTCCCTTCAGCCTGCCTCAGACTGGTCTACACATGATATTGGTTGTGGCAACATGAGCCAACGCACCAGGACTTAAAGGCCCCCATGGATGCCGATGCCCTGGGCATGTTGGTCTGCACCTAATGTTTGGGGGCATGAACCGTGACAGCACCCCCCCCCAAGGCCCCTCCCAAGGGGGTTTGTCTCGCCGGTCAGGGTTTGGTCGGGTAGTTTCGATGGAACTGGTTTATTAGGTGGAGTGCATGAACGTAGTCACTTGGCTCCCATGACCTTTTTTGGGGACCATAGCCTTTCCAGTCAACTAGATAGAAGAGTTTTGTTTTAACCCACTTGAGAATGTCTTTCACCTCGAATTCTGGTTCACCATCTACCAAGATGGGTCTTGGCTGTTTTGTGATCCGAGTTCCTGGTTGTACTGGTTTCAGAAGGGAGACGTGGAATACGGGGTGGACCCGCATGCTCGGGGGTAGCTCCAACTTTACTGCAACTGGGTTGATGATGGCCTTGATGGAGAATGGTCCCAAATATCTGTGATTAAATGTGTGGGTTCCTTTTAGTGGAATATGTCTTGAGGCCAACCAAACCTCATCTCCAATCTGGTATTTTGGAGCTTCACTCCTATGTTGATCTGCAGATTTCTTGTATCTTTCTTTAGCTTGTCTTAAATGTTCTGTTGCCCACTTGAAGGCTTGGGTGATGGTTTGGTGCTTACGGCAGGCATTTCCAACTGCTGAGGTGTGTCGAGTTCTGAGGTTCGTGGATGCATTCTATATTTTGTATAGAAGGGGCTTTGCCCTGTGCTGGAATGCAATGAATTACTGTAGGCATATTCGGTTATCCATAAAACGTCTTTCCAATTGCTTTCAGTTTGATGTAACAGGCATCTTAGGTATTGCTCCAAAGTCTGGTTGGTTCTCTCGGTTTGACCATCCGTTTGAGGATGGTGGCTGGTTCAAAGTCTTACATCAATTTGGGCTAACTGGCAACATTTTCTCCAGAATTGTGAGATAAACTGAGTCCCCCAATCTGAGACTAAGACAGAGGGGAATCCATGTATTCGGACAATCTGTTCTAGGAATTCCTTAGACAAAATTGAAGCTGAGGGTAAACCTTTTAACGGGATGAAGTGGGCCATTTTTGAAAATAAGACTACTACCACTAATATGGTGTTGAAGCCGTTACAGGGAGGAAGATCCGTGATAAAATCAAGGGATAACGTGTGCCAAGGTGTAGGTGGTATATCCAGAGGCTGTAGTAGACCTGGTGGTTTCTTTTTCTGGGCTTTGTTCTGTGCACAAATGCCAAATGATAGTACAAATTGTTTGATATCCTTACGCCATGTTGGCCACCAAAAATGTCTCTTGATCTTGGCTTCAGTTTTTGAAATATTCCAGGGTGGCCTTCCACAAATGATTCATGATCATTTTTTAAAAAAATGTTTTAATTGAAACTTCAGCGCAGCGAACCTGTTGGGAAGCTAACAAGTCGCCAAGCTTTTGTTACAACACATCGTCATATGTGCCTTGTTATCCATTACATTGTAAAAGAAAATAAAACAATCAGCAATCCAGCATATAAAGTTGTAACATGTCATCGTATTAATAACAATTTAAGAGTTCCATACGTCATCATTTTTCAGTTAAATTTAAAGAGTCAAAGAGGTTCACAATTGCGCAGGTCAACTTAATGTTACGTCCGGCAACCGCATAAGACCACCAATTTTGATTGTCTGATTCTACAGGGGTAAAGTCTCCTAAGTGACGCAGTCGACGTAAGGTTAACGCATGGCATCTGGTAATTAGATGTTCGATATATTCGATTTGAAGGTTGCAGAATCTGCAAAGATTGCTGTTTGCTTCGTTAATGTGTCTTAGAAATTGCATTTCCCTGGTGTTTAATGCATTCAAACGCAGCCTCAAAAATTGGTCACAATGATGTCGCGAGGGGCAAGTTACCAAGTAGCGACAATAAGCATTGAGTTTGTGTATGCCTAATCCCGATCTCAAGAATGTAGGCTTCGTTTTCAGCAGATCGTAATTCTGGATCCAACACCAACGGTCAAATTTCTTTTTTACGCACTGAGGTTGGCTGAGCAAGTCAGCTATGTTCAAATCGGCATTGTTTAGAGTGGCTTCCAGTAATTGCTGCCAGTCTCCAAGAAGGCCCGGTCGCCCACAGCCTGGCCGATTTTCAAAAAGTTGGTATGACGGAGGCAGTGGGTGCAGCTTCATCCTTCGTAGCACCATTATTTATTTCCACATGACGCAACTATGTATTGAATTTATTGATAATTCATATCGAAGAGACACCATTGAAATGTACGAGGGTAGATGCAATACCCAACACCAAAATAAGCCTTCAAGCTTCTGCCAGAATAGGGCATCAATGTTCCAGCCTGATTCAGATCCAAACGTAAGAGCGGGTATTACCTTTTGAATGTAAAAAATTAGTACCCGTTCAAGAGAAAATTTGCCATATTGCTTATTTATTTTTGAGGCTTGAATATTGAACTGTATCATCCGATTTGTGAGGTCCAACTTCCAGTGATGTTCATTGATAGAAGTTTTGAAAGTTATTCCAAGGTATCGAATGGAATTCACAGAACTCAAAGAGATTCCATTGGTTTTCCAGGAGAAGGACTTATTTTTTCTGGAACCACCAGCACCAATGGTCACAATCTTTGTTTTACCTGTATTTAATTCAAGATCATTCCTATTAAGATACTCACACAGACTTGTTAACTAACGTTGAAGACCAATCTCTGTAAGATCTACTAGGACGAGATCGTCCGCATAAGTTATGCAGCAAATTTCGATGTTGTTTATCTTTGGCGAGAAACATCTGACAGCTTCCAGATGTTTTGGAAGGTCAGAAATAAAGAATTTGAAAAGTTCGGCTGCCAGGGGATATCCCTGTTTCATCCCCTTGTTGGTAAAGATTTTCTTCGATAGGTCTCCTTGATTATTTAAACGAATCTGGATGGAAGTTTTAGAATGCAGCGCCTTGATTGATTGTAGCAACTTTTGAGGACAATTCCAGTTTGACAATTTCTGCCAGAGCTTGACACGATTGACACTGTCGAACGCTCCTCGCAGATCGATGAATGCCATGATGTAGTCGCCTTTTTGCTTTTAGGGTTTCTGATTTCAATATCTTTAAGATCAGTAGGTTAACCTCAACTCCAACTCCTTTAGTGAAGCCAGTTTGACGAACGTTGTAGATTTCATCTCGCATGGACCACTGTGTAAGTCGTTGGCGTAGAAAAGAGGCAAATAACTTGCCTATCGTATCTAACAGAGCAATCGGGCTCTTTTAACAGGATGAAGTGGGCCATTTTTGAAAATAAGTCTACTACCACTAATATGGTGTTGAAGCGGTTACAGGGAGGAAGATCCATGATAAAATCAAGGGATAACGTGTGCCATGGTGTAGGTGGTATATCCAGAGGCTGTAGTAGACCTGGTGGTTTCTTTTTCTGGGCTTTGTTCTGTGCACACATACCAAATGATAGTACAAATTGTTTGATATCCTTACGCCATGTTGGCCACCAAAAATGTCTCTTGATCTTAGCTTCAGTTTTTGCAATTCCAGGGTGGCCTTCCACAAATGATTCATGATAATTTGAGATAACCTTTTTTTGAAGTTCCTTACTAGGTAAGTAGAGACGTCCTTGGAAATAAGGTAAGTGTTCAATAACAGAATGATGACTGCTTTTGGCTGACCAGTCTTGTAAAGCCTCGGAATTGAAGAGGTACGAGATTTCCTTGTGGATGTCGTCCAGGGTCAGTGAAGTGGTGATTCCAAGGATTCTTCCCCTTGGGATGATGGGTACGGGATCCTGATTTGAATATGCCTCTTCCATCCCTATACAGGATAATGCATCTGCCTTGCCGTTTCGGCAACCTGGTTGTTACACAATCACAAAATCATATTCTGCAAAAAATAATGCCCATTGGAGCTGGTGAAAGGACTGGGCCTTGGCTGACTTTAGGTACTGTAAATTTTGGTGATCGGTAATCACAGTAATGGTGTGTATGTCCCCGAGGAGGTAATGCCGCCAAGCCTTGAATGCTGCCTTGATGGCCAGAAGCTCTTTGTCGGTTATAGCACAGTTCAGTTCTGGTGCCGTGAATTTTCGTGACCAAAAGGCCACTGGATGAAGTTGACCTGTCTCGGGGTCTTTCTGAGAAAGAACCACCCCCATTGCCAAACTGGACGCATCCGTCCCTACCACATAAGGGAGATCTGGGCGAGGATGTTTTAAAACTGGAGCTGAGGTGAATTTCCTTTTTAAGTCTTGGAAAGCCTTTTCTGCTTCATCAGAACACTGGAAGCGTTTGTTCTTTCGTAACAAGAATGTGATGGGATGCACTAAATGCAAAAAGCCTAGGATAAACCTGCGATAGACGTTTGCAAATCCAAGCATGCTTTGCACTCCTTTGATTGAAGTTGGAGAGGGCCATTTAAGGATAGCATCCACCTTCCGCGAATCCATTCGCACTCCACCTGGCGTTAAAACGAACCCTAGAAACTCGACCTCTGTAACATGGAAGTAACATTTTTCTAATTTGGCATACATTTTGTGTTGCCAATGTTTTTCAATTACGGCACGGACGTGTTTCACATGATCCCTTTTGGAAGCCGAGTACACTAGGATATCGTCAATATATACAACAACACAAACATTGATTAGCTCTCGAAGGACATCGTTCATGAAATATTGAAATGCTGCCTGGGCGTTACAAAGTCTGAAGGGTATCACTTGATATTCAAAAAGCCCATACTTACTGTGGAAGGCGGTCTTCCATTCGTCTCCCTTTTTGACTCGTACGAGATGGTATGCCCCTCTGAGGTCCAGCTTAGTGGAAATTCGAGCTTCCTTTACTTGGTGCAGCTGTTCCGGGATCAGAGGAAGGGGGTACCGATTTTTAACTGTCACTTGGTTTAATGTGTGGTAGTCGATACAAGTTCTTAGGTCTCCTTCCTTTTTAGGGACGAAGAATAAGGGGGAGGCCGCCGGAGACTTGGAAGGACGAATAAAACCGTTAGCCAGGTACTGATCTAGGTATTGCCTTAGATGAAGATTATCGGGTTCCTTGAGGGCATAAATTCTGCTGCATGGGATCTGAGCTCCAGGTATTAGGTCGATCTGGCAATCATGTGGTCTATGGGGTGGTAAGGTATTGGTTTGGTCTTTTTGAAAAACATTCTGAAAATCCTGGCATTCCTGGGGTAGCTGTTTTACTGGACTAATGACTGTTGCGATTGCCTTGGGCAGGGATTCTTCTGGATAGCAGGTATGAGCACATTCTGAGAAGGTTAACCTCTTGTCATGCCAGTCTATGCAAGGATTATGTATTTCTAACCACGGCATTCCCAGGATTACTTGAAATTGTGGGGCCTTGATTAAGTCAAACACAATGGTCTCTCGATGCCCGTCTTGGCACAACAGGGTCATCTCCTTCGTCGTGTGCATTACAGGACCAGAAGAGATCTAATTTCCGTCGACGGTGGTGACCAAATCGGTTGTTGCTTTTTGGCACAGAGAAAGACACATCCTTGAAGCCAATTCTTGATCCATATAGTTACCTATAGCTCCACTGTCGACGTAACCCTTGACTTTGTGCATATGAGACGGGTGCTGGTGACTAGTAAGGATTATTGGTAAGGCTAGATGCAAGTTCTGGGAATCCTTCTTCTCGCTCGACAAGTGGACCTCTATGCTTGCCGGGTGGGGTAGTTTTCCAGCTCTGGTACATCACTGACTTTGTCGACAACCCCGACTGCCTTCTTGGGAGGTTTCACAGGACAGTCTCGGAGGAAATGACCGGCTGTTCCGCAATATAAGCACAATTGTTGTTGTCTCCTCTTATCTCTCTCGGTTTTAGACAATGGCCCTCGATCCCCTCCGATTTGCATGAGTTCTGAAGTGTCTGTAATCTTGGGGGTGTTGTCTTTCGGACGCACAAACACTCGGTTTTCCAATCTAGCTCGATCAGCTTTCCGGTTCTGCAGTCTGTGGTCTAATTGTACCACAAGGTTGATGTATTCCGAACAGTCTCGGGGAGGATTCACAACTTGAGCCAAGACATCCTTCAGTTCGCCTCTCAGCCCACGATGAAATATAGTAGTCCTTTTTGTCTTCTGGCCAACCGGTTTCTACCACTAATCTGTTGAAGGTTGCAATATAAGTTAGCAGATCCTGGTTCCCTTGGGGAAGAGACAGCAGTTCGTTATCTAAAGCATGGCCTTGGGAGTGTCAGGCAAACAGCTTTTCCATATTCTGCTGAAACCCCTGGAAGTCTCGGAGAAGAGGACTGTCCTGATTAACTAGTGGTATCGACCAGTCTGCAGCACTGCCACTGAGGTATGAAAGTACAAAGGCCACCTTCGCTTGATCGTTCGGAAAGGCCCCTGGCCAGCATAGGAAGTGTAGGCGGCACTGGTTCATAAAAACTGCAAACCGCTTAGGGTCTCCGGCAAAGCGTTCTGGTGGAGCTAAAGGTATGGCCCCCGGAAGGACCACCTGCACTGGATTACCTGACTGAGTTGGGATTGATGCCCCCATCGCGGGTAGCGGCATGTTGCCAGCCTGGCCTTGGAGAAATTGTCTGGCAAGCTCATCGGTGTGCACTTTTGCCACAGTTAGTTCTCTTCTTAGAGCGTTAGTCTCTTGTCGAGCCGAATGCACCTCTGCTCTGAGTTCCCCCAAAAGCTGGGCTAGTTGATCCGTCTCTGAGGTTTCCATGGCGCCCAGATAGAGGTTTGTGTAAGGCTTCGCGTTCTGTTACGCTCACCTGGTCTCCACAGGGGTGCTGAACGGGACTGGCTGGTCCGATCTTAAGTGGTTTCACGTGCCCCCTCTGAATTCCACTTCTGTCACCAAGGTGCGCCTAAAAGGTTAAATGAAACGTTACCCAACTGTAAGGTGGATGGCCTACTCCCACCTCCCGTGGCCTTCTAATACACCCTGCTGCTATGCCTCACCTTTGTTTTCTGAATGGCAGGCTCTCCATCCTGCAACAGTATGCAGGGGTGCGTAGAGTTCAAGGATCTAGTTACTTCACTGATCCTGTAGAATTCCAGACAACATTGACTCAAATGGGTAAGTCTTATGCAATGATATGGTTCGCCGTAGAGTTCAAATTTCCCAAGTTCACTTCTGTGCCTTTTTCCTATAGGTTTCCCTTTGGTGCGAAAATATGAAGAACACAGAGTTGTTTTCCAAGGTAAGTTCACACCGGCGTTCTGTGATAAGTCTCTATATGCGCTATTGTCCTTCTGCGCGACTGACCTGCTGTTCTTTGTATTTTGCAGGCGCTGTATCTCTGGGATGGATCGCGTGGTGAAGCCTTGCGGGACCGCTAGGAAAAGCAGCCTTCAGGTGGGTAATGGCGCTGCATAAGAATTAAATGTCCAATGTGGGCTTTTCCCAATGCGCAGCTAACCTGGTGTTTTTCTTATGTTCAACAGGTGCGGCGACTCCGGAGCAGCGGGTGAATGATGGCGGCGGTCGAGTGATGGTACTTCGCTGGATCGCTAGAATAAGCAGCTCTCAGGTAAATATTAACAGTGCGCAGGATAGCGATGTGGATTTCTTGGTCTGCGCGGCTAACCTGATGTCTTTTCCTTTTCAGCTCAGCAGATGAAGACACAGAGGTTTAGGTAAGAGTCTAGTTCTGTTTCTTCACTTTTCTCTTCCTTCCTTTGCAGGTAGCTCAAGAAAAACTGGACGGGCATAGATGAAGACTGGCCTGAAGGTAACAGACACGGTGAGCGTTACGCTGCAGGAGTGCAGAATAACGTGAAGCGTGTTCTGTACTGAGGGCGTGGTTTATATAGCCTTCAGAAAGTAGTCCCTAGGTAAAGTAGTCCCAGCAACCACACCTTAGCAAATAGTTCCCCAAGCAAGTAGTCCCTTCAGCCTGCCTCAGACTGGTCTACACGTGATATCGGTGGTGGCAGCATGAGCCTGGCGCCAAGGGCACCAGGACTGAGTCCAGGAAGCCCCCAAGGGATCCTTTGAGGCCTTAAAGGCCCCCCATGGATGCCGATGCCCTGGGCAGGTTGGTCTGCACCTGATGTTTGGGGGCATGAACCGTGACAGCATTCTGTTCATTACTCATTGGAAAACTGCCCCAGCTGAGGTTAAACCAAACGGCATGTGCCGGAAACAAAAAAAGCAAAAGGTGTTATGAATGTGATCAACAACTGGCAATCCTCTGTGAGTGGTATCTGATGATATGCAGCCAAAATATACAGACTTGTCATTTTTCTGCATCCCTGACTCTGTTCAGCATGTCTGCTGTCAAAGTCAATGGATGTGTGTCCACCACAATATTCTTATTGATCTCCCAGAGCTCAACACACATCCTTATCTTCCTGTTCTTCTTCCGTGCCACAACTACAGGCTGACCCACTCCACAGCTTCCTCCCTCTTTATAATGCCTTTCTCCATGTGTCTCTCCAGTTCAGACTCAACCTCCCATAATTGACACTGGGATGTGCCTCAACTTGTGACTCGCTGGTTTTGATCCAGGTTTCACCACGATCTTATGAGCAAAGCCACTGAGACATCCCACTTCCTCTGTGAACAACTCAGGAAATCGTTCGACCTCACTAACATCACCTCTCACCATCAACACCGACTCTGCACTTCTAGGGTCCAGTCTGATTCCTAAAGCTGCCTAATCTCTCCAACCAAGAATGTCCACTGCCTTCTTTACCACATAAACACTGATTACCGCCAAATGTCCTTTGTATTCAATGATGCTCTGAAACATTCTGATGATGGAAATCCTGGATCCTTCATATCCGCCTGGATCTCTGGCATTAGAATGCTTGAGAGGTACCCTCAAACCTGCTTCCTGCAGTTTTTCCATCTATCTTTAGATAAAATGGAATACGGTGGGCAACTGTATACCATCACTTTCACTGGGAAACCATCAATCCTGTCCTTGCAACTCAGGCACTTCATCTGAGAACAGTCCTCAGTGCTCTCCCTCACCATCACCACTCCATCCTCATCATCCAAGCTTTCCTTCTCTTCTTCTTCTTGGAAACGTGATATTTTATTTTCCTATGGCACGTGGCCGAGAAATGCCCCTTAGAGTACATCTCGATCAGTTCTGGTTGATGGCTGGGCAAAGCTTCCAACTGGCGATTAAGTCCAATCAACCACATCCCTCAGCAACTGTATTCCCTTTCTTCTTATCCCCACAAACATCAGAGTCCTTTGGCTGTTCCTTTTTCTTCGCTCCTCTCTTCTTATTCTTCTTGGTAATTAAATTCTCTTGACCTTGTTCCCTATTGACATTCCTTGACAAGTACTCAACCGTATTGTCTTTCTTCTTTTCCACTATTGTCCGGGAACGCAACTGTGTGTTCCACTTTCTTTGCAATCGCTATATCCTACTCCAGAGGCGGATTCCCACATATCCTTAGCCTCTCTTGTACAACTGAACTATTTGTGTGTATGATGATCTGATCTTTGATAAGTTTATCTGTCCCCACCCTTGCTGTAAACTCACACAAACTCGCCAATCTTCTCAAAGCACCAACATACTCCTCCACCGATTCATTGACTTCCTGTTCAATGGTGAAAGAAATGATAGCGATTGATGGCTATATTTGTTTTAGGCGCAATATAGGTGTCAAGCTTAAGGAGAACTTCCTGGTACACATCTCTGTCCCCTGCCTCTTAACTTTCCATAAGTGTTGGTAATTCCCTATATTTCTTCTGGCCCTCTTTTCCCAAAGAGTGCAGTAACAGCATCTTATTTTTCAAGGGTATCATCCCCTCATATTCTACTGCACCCAGGTAATTACCCTAATATTGTTTCCACTCTTTTCACTTTCCAAGGTGTAACTGGGGTGCCTGTGTTTGGTAAGAATGTTTCTGGTGGAAGAGCAGTTATAGACATTGTGCCTCTTTTCTGTATACCAGCTGTGTGTCGGCAACCCTCATGAATTGTACCAATTAGCACTAAAGTGTCAGTCTTTGTTTCTCAAACAATCTTTTATTAAATCACTGGGAAGAAGATCCACACTTGTACTCCACACTTTTCGTTTACTGTTGCCACAACAATCAAGATGGCCAACATGCAGGGTTACCCTCACGGGTCCTTTCCTCTAACCCACAAGCAAGTTATGTCTTCCAGCATGAGCTACTTTCTTCGGCTTACCTTTAATGTCCCCTTGGGTCCCGATCCACAACTTTCGGGCACTGCAGGCTCATCTAAGGAAGGCATGGGGTCTTGACAGCTCCTCTCTCCTCCCTCTTCCTTCATACGAGTGCTGGCAAGCAGTGGATCACTCGCCACGCATCAGGCCGCCAGCACCGGGTGTCATCTAATACTCCTTGTCGCCAAAATGCAGTAATTGAGACGGAGGCGTCGCATGGAAAAGTCTTTATTATCAAGACGCTGCAGCCCTCACAACACACAGCGGTCCCTTAGGAACCACCAACTGCTCTTCCCGTCCCCGCATTCCACCTTAGAACCATGTGTGTAGCCCAGCTCGAGCAAGCTTTTCTGTAAAGTTTAATTTTCCTTGTATATTTTATGTGTTGCCTTGTACAGCGCTCAGATGCACTTGGTGCCTTGGTTGTGCTGCATAAAAAAGTTGAAATAAATACTTAAATAATGCTTTGCACGCAAATGCCGGTGGGCAAGATGAATTGAAGCCACCATTGCTGCTACCTTCGCAACCAAGGAAAAGCTGAGCTGCACCAGCAGACAGCTCCACACTGGAATCATCTATGGCCTTTCAGGGTTTTCTTGATTGCATGACCAACTCAGATATGTTATGTTATTAGGATTTATACTGCGCACTGAACTGCGATCTTAGTACTGTACATTAAGATTGGGCCCATGGAGCATGTAACCCCAAAGCCCCCCACACTCCCCACGTCTCTCTCCCTGTGTATTGTGTGCTGAATGTGATGTCAACATGGGAATGATATCATTAATACAATGTGTTCCTCTGAGTGTTCCAGCAAGGACTGGTGCAGATCAGTTACCTGAGTGGCGGGCCCCAGTGGGTCCAAGTACATAGATACTCCTTCCCATGCTTTGACACTTAAATACAATAACTTACACCGACTTACCTGGACTCCTTACACTTCCTGTGTACAGCAAAATGCAAGTGATGACGAGCTGGTACCAGAGATGCCTGGAGATACCATGGGCGTAATTTTATGGGGGACGGGGGTGTTTGTCCCCCCCCCCAACTTGCATGGCACACTATTTTGTCCCCATTCATTTGAATGGGGCACCTTTTCTTCAGAGGTCATGTCCCCCCCAACATTTTCAGCAAAGTTTCTCCACTGGGAGATACACTAAAGAGTGCTGTGGATGCAGATTATCAAGGTCATATTTTGAAGGGCGGCAAATAAAGAAAGCTGCCTCATACGAAGATGCCAGAGTGTAAGAACGCTGCAGTGGAAGGTAGTAAATTGACATTTAGCCCACAAACCCATGTGGGCAACACCACCACAATGCATAAGCCTGTAGCAGCTTTTAAGAAGTGCCATGCCTATGGTGCAGATGCGTTCTTGGAATACTGTACTGTAAATAAGGGATTGGAGGAGTTTAACCCAGATTTGATAGAGTTGCTTAGGAAAATTGAGTTATGGGGCTCGAATGGCGTATACCTTCATTCATCAAATAAATGGGCAAAGGGTTACTGTGTGGAGAGAAATCTTTGCAACCAGTGTTTGGAAGTTTTGCTATTAATGTATACTTGCCATCATTCTGTGACCAAAAAGATGTAGGATTTTTCAAGATTCAAAAATAATACTTAGCATAACACTGACATCACAGGAAATTATACAACATACATTGTTGGCACCACTGGAGCATTCTAAAATGCACAACCCATCAAACAGCACAACATAGAAAATGCTCAAATGTACAATTGTGAATGGTAAATGACTACCAAATTCAATTACCTAACTTCCCAGAAGGTAATCACATAGAGCTGGTAGGCAACGTTTGCCACTGCTCTGTAGCAGCAGCCGGGCAGTGCATATGTTTTCCTGCAGTGCAAGTTGAACACTGAATGACATGGAGACTGATACCCCTCTTAGCTTGATAGGCAGATGCTGTGTGATGGTGGTGTGCTCTGCCACTTGCCTTCACTGGTGGTTCACCAAAGGTCTGTCCCGGCAAGAGTGCAGTGCAGAGTCATGTAGCTGTCAGGTCAGTGGATTGATCCGAGCCAACCCTAAAATGTATCACTTACTCGCCCACCGCACAGTCAGATTAATTGCCTTACTTGCCACTGTAAACAGCAGTAGGATCTGACACCCAAATCTGTAGGTGGTAGGACTGCTTAAAAAGCAGTTGCCTACTGCCTAAATCAGTAGGGTTGGCAAGTATGTTAATGCATGGTACGTAATGTAAGTGTTGTTCGTAGCCCAGTTGTGATGAGGGGCCTGTGAGCAAGTTATTACAGACATTAGAGTCCCGCCCTCACGTATATGCAGCAGGCAATTCAGCAACAAGAGTTACAAGAATCTAAAGATGTCTTTCTTTTACATGAGACTAAGCTTACACACTGTTACATTATGTTGGTTTCTGGTAGTTGTAGGTTGGAATTTTATTCGGCATACATACATGCATGTTCGTAAATTGTTATAAATCGTTGTTAAGCGTTTTACCAAACAATAATGTACCATACCACTTCCCACACAAATGGACAAGCAACATTAGAGCAGCTATAGAAAGTTCATGTATTATTGCTCTGTGTGTTCCCTTTCTCTCTCTCCCACAGACAGACTTGTGAGAGGGCTTGGAACTTTCTCAGGTGTGCCATCTACTTTCATTAAGCCAGCAATTGTTCTGTACTATTCATCTTACCAAGGAGGTAGGCCATCACTGCCACCAAAGGATATCACATGCAATAGATGAGGTGCAACACCCAGAGTTTGATATTCCAGCAACAGGGGGTGTTGTGTGCTGCTTGTTCAGCGTGTGTGCGTGCTGAATGTGTGGCTACTATGGCAGCAGGAAGGGTTGCACTTCAGCCATTGTGATATGTTATGTTATCCAATATTTTTAGTGGGCCCATCACCACCGAAGAGGTCTTACGGCACCTGAACCTTGTCTGAGGAGTGCCGTATTGTGACCCCGCCCGGGTGTTGTGAGACCTTAGTCTGCGGATAGTGAGGAATACGGTTGGGAGGATAAGAGGGGAAATGCTGGTAGACAAACCACTTCAGTACAGGGATAAATAAATAAAAAACATGTGGGATGAGGGTGGGAGATGATATGGTTGTGGTAGTATGAATGCATGTTTTAAATGAGATTCATTCTTGACAAGCGTGAGAAAATGTCAAGATTGTGCAGCTCGTTTTAAAGGAAAAGATTTATTGTGATGGCAAAAACTAAACCTGGCGAGGCTTGGTACAAGATCAAGATTTCGTGGGTGTGCGGTTGTGTGATTGACTTGGGAGGTGCTCAGTTGGGTCCTAGTATCATGGAGACTTTCCCGGTATGTGATGTTAAAGCCATTAGTGACATTCCGGGAACAGGGAGTGTTGCATCTATTTTACTATTTGTGCATGTTTTACTGTGGTGACAACTCATCTCACCGTTGTTGCCTACTTGATTGTGTGTTTTTGGATTTCGGTATGTATTCCTGTGAGCGCCCATGGCATGTGGTTGTTCAGTATCGGTGGAATTCTTCTGAGCGGTACCCAGAAGGAAGCTGGGCAAGCTTAAAAGTTGACACATTTAAGGGGATGTACAATTTGATTGCGTGTGAGCATGTGTTGAAAAAGTGTGAGGTTCACCTACATCAACATCTTGTGGACAAGACTATCACAGACCCTAGGGATCTTGCAAAGGCTGCCGATAGGCTTGTGAGTACTCAAGTTCAGAAAAAGGCTCAGGTGAGGACACCGAAGCCGGAAGAGAAGTTGGCGGACAAAAAAGTAAACAAGGATGGGAAGAACAAAGGTTCAACCCAATGCTATTCAAAATCATGTACCCAAAAGAACGAAGGGAAATCCCAAGACTCTATTTCAGCTGTGCACTCCGAAAAAAGAAGAGCGCAGGCACCCCTAACACTGGGACACCTGCGTTCTCACCACCCAAAGATTGTTTTGTATGTAAGGAGCTGGGACATAGGAAAGAGGATCCTGCTTGCAAGGGCTTACCAAAGCAAGCCATAGTAAATGCTGAACTCGTGGAAGAGGCCATCACTAGTGTGGGCCTCTCAGAAGAGTACTTCGACTAGGCCAGGGAGTAGCCGAATGGGGATTAGTTACACTGGGTGGGAAACTTACCAGATCTCCAGAAGAGACCCCAGTTCCCAATAATACTCAACTCTTTCTAGAACATGTGTATAACAATGGACACAACACTCCTGTAGTCGGAGACACAGCGGCTAGTGTCATTACTGTCACTCAACAGTGGGTACAGCCAGGCCCGTATATTGCGGGTTTGATGGTAAGAGTAAGTGCCCCTTGGCAATAGTAGATTCAGCTGGCAGGATGAAACGACCCAGCACTGTGTAGCAGTGAACCACTCCATCGCTGTCCCATGTCTGTTGGGTAATGATCTTCCTGATCCCAAAATAGTTTCAGCGGCTACACGATTGAGGGCCAAAGAGAGCACCAGATTTTAACACTCTGAGATCCTTAGGGCCTGGAGTGCTTCCAGAGGGCTTGTTGGAAGGACCGGTGTAGGCCGGTTGCCCCTAGTCCATTTCCAGAGACTACAGACTACTGACTACTGAGTCGCCTACTCCTGCAGGAGAGGGGCTAGTAGCTACTGAGAACCCTACTTTGGTAGCAGGGGACTTTGTGACTTCAGATTTACCTGGCACAGCACAGGAACCTGAGGTGGAGGACCAAGTGGGCGAAGATCTGAAGGGTCCGCCCAAGCTGGATGAGTTCTTCACAGCCCAGAAAGAGTGTCCCACTCTGGTGTGACTGCAGAAGCGGGCAAAGGAGCAGGCTAAGGGCGAGGCTCCTGGACTGTTCAAAGTGTACTGGGAGGATGGCCAGTGAGCCAAAAGACTCTGAGGGCGAGGGCACCAGGAGGTTGGTGATTCCCCAATGCCACAGAAAGTTCCTTCTGGATTTGGCTCACCAGATTCCTTTAGCGGGTCACTTGTGAGTGACAAAGACATTGGATTGGTTGTCTATGCACTTTTACTAACAGCAGTTCGGTGCAAAAGTTAAGGAATTTGTCCTGTCCTGCCCGACTTGTCAAGCTTCTGGCAAGTCAGGTGGAGCCACAAAGGCCTCCTTCATTCCACTACTTGTGGTTGGGTGGTCTTTCGAGAGAATAGGCATGGATATTGTGGGTCCTTTGGATCCTCAAACCAGCTTAGGGAACAAATATATCCTGGTGGTCGTAGACCATGCCACAAGATACCCAGAGGCTGTCACTCTGAGGAGCATCAAAGCCCCTGTGGTGGCGAAGGCTCTGATTGGGATATTCTCCCATGTTGGACTACACAAAGAAGTCATTTCTGACAGGGGATCAAACTTCCTATCCCCATATATGATGGCTATGTGGGAAGAGTGTGGAGTCACCTACCGGTTATCTACATCCTTCCATCCCCAAAACAATGGGCTTGTTGAGCGGTTCAACAAGACCCTGAAAGTCATGATAGGTGGCTTGGAAGAGCACCTGAGGAGAAATTGGGATATTTTCCTTCCATACCATCTGTGCGCCTACAGGGAGGGGCCACAGTACGGAGTAGGGTTTTGCTCCTTTGAGCTTCTGTTTGGACACCCTGTATGAGATCCCCTCAGTCTAGTGAAAGAGGGGTGGGAAAGCAAACCCTCATCACCTTCACGACATGTGGCGGACTATGTACTCGGCCTTCAGTCTAGAATGGCAAAGTACATAGAAGAGTCAACAAAGAATCTAAAGGCCAGTCAGGAGCTGATGAAGCACTGGCACAACCAGAAAGCCACAGTGACTGTCTATTCTCTAGGCCAGTGGGTGTGGATTAGGGAGCTTGTCAAACCCAGTGCCCTCCAGGACATGTGGACTGGGCTTTACTGTGTGCTGGTAAAGGTCAGTGAGGTGAATTATCTCATTGACTTGAAAGGACCTAAAGAGATGTGCAGGATCTTTCACGTCAACCGGCTAAAACCCCATTATAGCTGGGTTGACTTGGTCATGGTGTTAGTGATTGCCGAAGAGACTGAGGAGGAGACCGATCCCCTCCCAGACCTCCTGCACACTGAGCCACAGAGGGTCAGTTGAAGGTGCCAGAATAGCAACGGATAGGTTGTCGCCATTTACTGGGATAGTGTTACTCTCACCTTAGCTCTGCAGGAGTATCAGGAACTTCCGTGCGGTACCTCTCTCTTGACTGCCCTCTAGTATGACTGCATCTGTGGTGGGACCAAGAAGACAAGTGACAGTGAATATTGAGAACTTGTAATAGCTACATCCCCCCTCTTTCCCCTATGCTTTCCCCCTGTGAACACCTCCCACCACATGCTCACCTTAAGTACCTGGAAGGTAGGCTGTCCGTCCTGCTTTCAATCCTCAGCAGGGGCGCAATAGTCCAATTCCATCAGTTACTTCACTGATGTGTAGTCCTGCCCAGACCTGCTGTGGCTTGGAGTGTGCTGCTGCGCTATTGAGAGTGTTGATTCACTGCACACATGTCTTTGCCTGTTTGCTGGCTTTTTTTGTTATATCTTCTTGCTTTCTTCTTGATTTGTTTTCTAGCAGGCGTCTTTGCCTTTCTTTCTTGCTTCTTTCCTTGTTTACTAATGTCCTTTGTTTCTTGCTGTTTGCTGATGTCCTTTATAGTAATGTTGCACACGCAACCTTACTGTGTGCTTTTCTTCCTCTTGCAGGATTCGGAGCAGAGCTGGGCTTGTGGACGACCGGGTGTTGGAACAGACGAGCCACGATAGCTGGGAAGCTGTGGAGGAGCCGCGGACCCGAGGACCGAAGCAGCTGGGTCGCGGAATCGACGGGGAGGAGCCTGGGCCATCGTGGAGCTGAGAACAGGTAAGTGCTGACACGGAAAGCTCTGCTGGTGAGACGAGGGGCTGCTCTCTCCCAAGTACGTTGAAGCTGAAGTCGCCGATTCCAAAGCGTTGTTGCTGGTTCCTGGTGACACGGTGAGCATTCCGCTGCCTCTAGGCAGAGTAACGCGAAGCATGGGCGTATGCCTGGGTGTGGCTTAAATAGCCAGCCACACCCAGGGACTAGGCAGAAACTAAACTGCTGTCCTCAATACACTTCTGGATTGTTTCCTCTCCATCTTGACTGTTAGCCAGTGATGAATGATGCAATTGGATCCAGGAATGCCATGCTCTGGTCCAGCTTGGTCCCTTCTCAATGGTTGTGCTGAGGAGATGTCGGGGGACCTAATAGTCCAATGAGAGAATCTTGGGGCATGCCTGTGTGGATGTGTTTCCGAGTTGGTGGGGGCAAGGGAAATAAGGGCAGAGGTTGTGACAGATAGTTTAGAGGTCTGTTTTCTCTGACTCACGGTCGTGCAGGTCGGTGCACCCATGATGTGGACACTGGAGACAGTAAGCCGTTGAAGAGTAGGATTCCATGGATGTCTAATAAGGTCAGGGACGCTATCAAGAGGAAGTTTCCAAGATGTTGTCCCTAGGAGTGATAGAGCCATCCCACAGCCCCTGGGCTAGCCCAGTGGTACTGGTCCATAAAAAGACCAGCAGTGGGAAAACTGAAGTTCGCTTTTGTGAGGACTACACAGGGGCTCAATTCTGTCAGGAAGACAGATGCTCACCCCATTCCTCTGGAAGATAAGCTCATTGATAAGCTCGGTGCTGCCAAGTACATGAGTACTTTTGACCTTATCGCAGGGTATTGGCAGGTTGGCTTGGCAGATGGAGCGAGAGAGAGTTTGGCATTCTCAACCCCGGAAGGACATTATTAGCTCACTGTGATTCCCTTTGGATTGAATAATGCCCCTGCCACTTTTCAGATAATGGTTAACCAGGTTTTGTCTGTACTGGAAAACTTCAGTGTCTCCTATTTAGACGACATTGCTGTGTTCAGCTACATGTGGGAGGATCATGTATCCCACCTAAAACAAGGGCTTCAGGCTCTGCAGAATGCAGGCCTGACTATCAAGGCCATGAAGTACCAGATAGCGCAGGGTAGCGTTACTTACCTGGGCCACGTGGTCGGTGGGGGTAAGAAACAACCATTCGAAGGAAAGGTACAGGCTGTGAAGGATTCGGACATCCCCACCACACAGATGCAGGTGAGAGCTTTTCAAGGTCTCACTGGTTACTACCGGTCATTCATCAGAGGGAATGGGACCATGGAATGATGTAACGTCCAAGAAGATGCCAAAGAAGGTAACTTGAGCCCCCGCCTATCAAACCTCATGTCAGGATTTAAAGGATGGATTGTGCACTGCCCAAGTTCTGAAAGTGCCAGACTATGGTCAGGAAATCATTATCCAGACAGACGTCTGAGATTTTGGGATTGGACCTGTGCTAGCACAGCTGAACTCTGAAGGGCTAGATCAACCTTTCAACTACATTAGCAGGTAGTTGACAAAAAGGGAAAGGAACTGGGCTGTTGTAGAAAAAGAGGTGTATGCAGTCATGTGGGCCATAAAGAAGCTGAAACCCTAAATCTTTGCGTCACACTTTTTGATCCAGACGGACCACAGTCATCTGCGATGGTTAATGAACATGCAAGGGGAGAACCCTAAGCTTTTGTGTTGGGCCATATCCCTACAGGGATTAGATATGGACATCCAGCACAAGCCAGCATGCACATTCAGATAGCCTCAGTCAGTACTTTCCCCTTGATGACGAACAGACCCTCAGTACGGTGGTGGTTCAAATTTTGAGGCTGGGGGGCATGTGAGGAATTCGACCATCTGCACAGTGAGTTTGTGCTCGCCTGGGCTTTTTTGATTTTTTGATAATGAAAATGAATGATGGGAGATCACCCACCGAAAATGTGTGAGGCCATTCTGCACACATTTTCTCTGCTCACCGCATGAAACGCATAGTCACGTGTACTCTGAGAGGGCACAGCCCACAGGCACTGTCTTCCACTGTCATGTTCAGTTGGAGTGTGACAGCCCTGGGTATATCAAAGCATCTCAAGAAGGGGGAAGGCACACCTTCCTCCAGCCATGGGCAGCCACATTAAAATATCAAAGGATACATGGATCTGCTTCCCTATTGTTTCGTCCGGCTGGTGGCAGTGCATACTAATGAGAGATAATTGAGGAAAGCCTGGAAGGGGCTTGGTTGCTGAAACAGAGAACAGGAAAGCAGGGCTAACATCCCCTTTGGTATGCAATGTGTCAACTTGAAGCTCGTTCCCACTCCTCTGTATGAAAGGCAATGAATGGCATGTCTGGTTCCATCACTTACCATAGGCACCCCTGCAGAGTGGACCCCTTTCAGAGGGAAGAAGTATGTCATTTGAGGGAGACAGGAAGTCTGCTCTCAGCACAAACTTCAAGGGAGACCTTCACTTTAATCAAGATTCAGAGATGGCTCAGTTAACCAGAGAGACATTTTGATCTACAACAGACAGGAAGATGGGTGGGACCATAACAGAAGATTGTTGGTGGGGACACAGGGTTGGTTCATTAAAGTAGGCTTAGCCTGAACCAATCCCTGGGGCCCATTTGGCTTTAATAGAGGGCTGAGCACCTCTTTTGGCAGATCATCTGAAGGCTTCACAAGGAGTAACAAGACGGACTCATTTGGACTATGACTGAAGGTACAGTCTGCCTTACAGATTCCGCCATAGCAGAAGGCCAGCAAAGCAAGATCCCTCCCCTAAACATCTCCCAGGGAATAGATGGAGATACTGAACCCAGGGAATTCCCCAGGGAGCTCCAGAACCTGTACCCAGCTAGCACACAACAAGCAGTGCTAGCCTCTGCAGCAAGCTTCCTAGATAGGAAGGGCCAGAGAGTCTCTGTACCAATCCAAGGACAAGGTTGTTGCCTGCAATACTCTCCTCAGCTTTGGGCCGTCCACCTTAAAGGCTGACATGAGTCAGTGAAGAAGCTAGGAGGAGTACATCGACAAGCATCAACCTGCTTCCACCTTAAAGGACATTTTCGAGGCAGTCGGCGCCTCGAGCTGCAACTAAAGGCACCACTTACTATTGTCATGCCAAAGTCGCTCATGCTTCCCGAGATGCCTCGACCAGTACTTCAGACCTGCCATGTAGACAAGCCTGCAGTTGTCCGTCCCGCCTCACTCGCCAAATTGCCTGCTGCCTGATACCAACAGCTGTCTCCCGTCTTGAACTCTATCACAGAAGCTGAAAAGCACCCTGAAACCGACTTGACCCCGTCGAGCACCAAGAACGTCTACAAGCACAAGGTACATTGTCGTACTGTCCCCATGGCCCTTCTCCGAAGGCCCCTAGAGACATTGTATTACCCATGGCTCTTTTTGTGCGTAAACCAAGTATCCTTGAACTATTATGATTAATTACTTTACCGACTACCCTCCTGTCAGTATCTAGAGTTTATCCCTTTCCTTCTTAAAACTGTCTGTCCTTTGCATTCCTTTACAGGGTGGGTTGTATTGTATAGTGTGCTAGAACTGTCTGTTGTGATAATAATAAAGTACCTATTTTTAAACACCCTTCTCTGGACAGTCCCTTTTTGCTAGGTTGCAACTAACCAACAATCTACGACCTTGTGAAGAGAAGCCTGCTGTTCCGTCCACGTTACCGAAATTAGACAAGGAGGTTTATAATTTGCTTGTGTCTCCAAACTGTTCGGATACCTTCTGGTGTGCTAGAGGTGTGGAGCTGATTGATGGTTTAGAAACCGATATTCATCCCTGGACAACTGGTACCCTGGAGGTTGATTCTCCACAACTCCTCTTTGTATCAGGGCTGGGTAAGACTGTAATATGTTGGAAAAAACAGCATACAACAGTGTATGGATTGTCACTATAACAGGTAGCATGCACAATCAATTATGCTCCTCTTTGTTCTCTTCTCTTCAAACTCCATATTCTTCTCTCATTGTAAAAATGTTCCAGGGAAACTGCAAGTCTGTCTTCTCTTGGTCTTTTCCTAATTCTCGTTTCTACCCATCGAAAGTGTCTGCATTGTATTAGGTATTATGGAAATTACAATGGAAATTTCTGTGATTTCTTTTATAGGTGTATGTATAAAAAGTAAAACAGATGTAAATACAAAAGGTCAGTAACATGACTTAGGTATTGTCATTGATTGAATTTGATTTGCAAAGATACTAGCTTCTGGATTGAACAACATTAATTAGCATATATACCTGTTATATCTACAGGACGAACAGACAGACTGGGAACATTTATCTGAAATGCCCTGAACATGAACAATTTGTTTGAAACGCGTTGGCTTTAGTTGCTTCACAACGATTTGAGTTTATTTGGACACTTTATTAGCTGAAACCAGATCAGATGTACAATTCCTACAAGGTATCCACTGATGTATATCAAAGTACTACACCATTCCTATGTATGCCCCTTTTAGGTGAATGAACATTCACACTCTTGTGAAATTAGGACACTGGCTTTCGGTTATTACTGAAAATAGTTTGTTTTTGTCCGGAAAATTGGTTTGTTTTTTTAATGGATTTGTAATATACTTGTTGACAAAGTTCACGGGACAAACTTTTTTGCCCCAGGTCAATTGCATTAAATATATGTGCTTATGTACTGTCTTTGAATTTCTGTATGGCATCATTCTTGCTTATGTTTAAACTGCTGAATCACTTAAAAAAAAGCTTGGATGGCTCTCTGTTTAAAACTGTGTTGAACATTTAAAACTGCATTTAATATAACTCTAAACAGGGCACAACCCTCATAGGAGTGCAAGAAGGTTTCCCCATTGGCAACATCGGGCCATCTCAGTGTTTTGAAGTTCTATATGAAGTCTCTTATGGCCTAGAGACCCTTCACCTTCCTGCACCTGAATTATTTATTTTTGTTTTTTGATTTAAAGAAACTGACATTTGTCAGACTAGTTAGTAAGAAATTGAGGGAGTTTATTGAAACACAAGTAGTGCCGCTCTACACCCTTGCTCCTACTACCTTCCTCCACCTCATGTGGCCCTCCAAAATGGGACATGTTCCAGATGCACACAAACATGCATACTAGCACCTGGTCTCCTGGATACAGAATAGGAGGTTTCAGCAACTCCTCTTTTTCAATAGGTTGATTGTCGTTGTCTGTTCTTTTTGACCCTCCCTTCTGATTTTGATCTGTTGAGATTTGAAAGAAATAATTACAGTCATTGTTGTTAGGTAATCATGCATCTCGTCACCTGATGCCTTCGCTGCACTATAGTTGTCAGTTGTCACTCTAGTTGGAGGAGCAAGTGGGGTTCTCATACAGCGTCCAGTCACCAACTTATGAGGAGTTAAATGGTGATCTGAACAGGGCTGATTTCCTAATGCATACAGGGGTAGGCATAGGCAATGTAGCCATCTCTTCTTCAGAGTTATTTTTAACTTGGCTATTCTCTCTTTTAAAAGTATGTTTAATCTCTCATAGAAGCCATTGGCCCGTGGGTGATAAGCAGAAGAAACGTGTGTCTAATCCCTCATAAAATAACTACTTGTTCAAAGAGTTCATTCATAAAATGCAGTCCATTGTCAGAGCGCAGGACCTCACACACACCATCTCGGGATCACCTCACGCAAAAATAACTTGGCCGCTCACGTGACATCAGGGTGTGCATAAACCTTCCTCAATACATCTAGAGAATGGACATATCATGACCAGCATATATCTGTAGCCATTGCATGTCTGTAGCATATCCACATAATCTATATGCAGTTGCTGAAAGGGGCCATTGGGTCTAGGAATTGTTCCTCTCATGATATGCAAAGTGTGTCGTGCAGTAGATTTTTGACACACAATGCAATTTGCAATGAACAGTGCCACATCCTCTAACAGATTCAGGGAAATCCACTCTTCTGCAAAGTAACAGCAAGGCTCTCTCAAGTCATGTGTGCTGGGCAGTGAAGCTGCTCCAGGGCTACTCTTAATAAGGCTAGAGGCATAACTGGCTTTCCAGTGCTATCCTGTCTCCAAATTGCCTCAGTGGGGGATAATGAACACCCCTGCATTCTCCATAAATCCTGCTCTTCCTGCAAAGCTCGTTCTTGTATTTCAATTAACTGGACAATAGACAGCATATTAAAGCCCTCTTTTACTAACATGCATCGTCCTGTCATTTGTTTAACATCTTCTATTTCTAAACTAGACATAGGTGGATAATAGGGTGCTTTTTTGGCCTCAACATCTGTGACTTCATTTCCGCAGGAAATTACATCTGATCTTTTAAAATATGCTGAGCATTTAACAACTGCTAGTGTCAATGGAAAACTTAATGCTTCGATAAGCCTATATAATTGGAATGCATGTTGCACCAGAGTACCGTCTGTATGAAGGAAGCCCATCTTTTTCCAGCATGACAAACCTGCGTGCACATTTGACATCTCACATAGGTGGAGTCAGAGTACACCATCACTTCCTCATCCTCAAAGCTCCACAGTGCTTCCATTAGTGCCACTAATTCTGCAGCCTGTGCTGAGTAATTCGAGGACAATCTCGCACTTGTCACTACCTCAAATTCACCCCCTCTATTCAGTTTTACTACTGCTGATCCTGCATGCCTTTCCCCAGTTGTTTATCAATTCTCGATGACCCATCAATAAAGACAACTTCCCCCCCTCCTAAGTGCATTTTCTCTAACTTGGAGGATTTTTTTCTTATATCTACCAATTTTAATCACAGGGTTAGAAACATTCAACTCATACCCAGCTGCTCATTGTGTGGTCAATGTACTTCTGGGCTTCTCTAAAATTGCAAATAATGCATGCTCAACAAATATTGTTATTGAACACCCCATTTTTATACTTAAAGCTTTTTCTATTGTGAATACAGCAGCTGCTTAAGATTGTACAGAAGGGTAGTGGCCTTTCATAACTGGATCTAAAATCCCACAATAATAAGCTAATGGCTTGTACCCATCTCCTAATTTTGTCTTTTGTTTGAGAACTGTTGTTGTAACTTCTCCATTTGAATGGGAAAAAAATAAAATTCTTCATGATAATCTGGAATACCTCACACAGGGGCTGTGCTAATGGCCTTTTTTAATTCTTGAAATCCTACAGTCATCTCATCTGTCCATGTTAATATGCTCATGTCTACCTGAGCTTCTTTAAGTCCTTTTAAAAGTGGTTGAGTGCATGTACTGTAATCAAACGCCTAGGGTCTACAGTAGTTACATAAGCCTACAAATTGTTGGATTTACCTCACTGTTTTGTGTGCTGTGGCTTTCATGATTGCTTCTGCTCTTTCAGGTGCCACTTTTTTCGCCTCATGAGAGATTAATTGTCCTAGATAAAGACTTCTTCCTGACAATATTGTATCTTTTCTTTGTCTACTTTATACCCTTTCTTTGAGAGTATTGTCATGAGCTTAACTGAGTCCCCTCTGCACCTTTCGTCTGTCTCACTGCACACCAAAATGTCATCCACATATTGGATTAATCCACTTTCGATTTGGACATTACCCAATTCCATCTGGAGGACTCTGCTAAAGATCGAAGGAGACTCAAAGTACACTTGGGGCAATCGAGTATGTTTCAGGTGGATCGTTCTATAGGAAAAGGAACTCAAATCTTCTGAGTCTTCATGTAGGGGAATTGAGAAAAATGCATCTTTTAAATCTATAACTGTAAAATATTTGGCTTTATATGGGATATTGCACAATATTGTAATAGGATTTGGAACTAAAGGAAACTCTGCTTCGACTATATTGATTAAGGGCGAAGGTCCTAGATAAATCTCTACAACCCTCCTTTGATTTTTTCACAGGGGACACGGCCGGGTTACATGGCCTGGTTACACAGTGAGTCAGAAGGCACTAATATGCCTTGCTTCATTAAAGCGGCAATGGTCTCAAATATGCCTTCATCCACTTCTCTAGACATGGGCTCCTGGTTTAATCTTAATTTTAACTGCCCACATTCCTTTTAATAGACTCACATCATATGGGTTTGTGGTCCATAGAATATCTGGCCCTTTCTCTAAGTCTTCCTGAGAAAATGGCAGTTTATTTCTTACCAACGCCATTCTTTGCAGTATTTCTATTGTCTTTAAGTTAATCCAATAAATGAGACATAAAAAACACGAGTTCATCGTCTGAGTAGTCATCTCTAAACAGCTCTTTGTCAGTGAAATCTGTCAGTCTGTAGCCTTCACTGAGAGCTATCACTGTTCTCCATCCACTTACTTCATCATCTGTCCCATGGAGCATCACCCATCTCTGAACACTGCTGCTCTAATTCTAAGGGAATAATCTGCCCTTCTTCATCATCCATAGGGATTTCTGGCCTAAACAGATATTCATCAGGTATTCTCAATATTGTAGCCATGAAAAGCTAATATAAACTCTCCCACATTCATGTAATATATCCCTGTGGTTGAACACTCTCCCATCATCAGTGAGAGATATCGTCATGTTAAGTTTTGTCATAAAGTCATACCCTAATATGTTAACTGGTGTCTGCCTAGAATATAATAATGGCATTGACATATGTTCTGCTATAGAGATTGGTAAATTCAACTGTAAAAGTAACTAAACTCATCACTGCAGATAATCTGTGAGCATTTATGGCAGTACCTGACATTGGGTATTTTCCCTCATTGACGCAGGAACGAGTGGCTCCAGTGCCTACAAGAAATGAACATGTCTTGCCTTCTATCGTCACCTTGACCCTTGGTTCCTCTTGGGGGTCTGACATTACTGATAGTACTGAACACACCCGGTCACCCTGTGGGCTATCTTATTGTGGGTATAAATTCATCCCTGTACCTATGAAAGGATTTCCTCCTACCACAGTCACACTCAGCAATATGGGTGCAGGTGCTTGCTAAGCTCCTATACTCATATTCAATTGTGGTACCATAGCCTGTTGTTTCTACTCTTGCTGTGGTTGTACCTGTTGTGCTTGCATGGGTATTTGCATTTGCTGTGGTACTGACTACATGTGTTGGGGTTGCAGATGTCTGAGCCTGCGTGTGATCTTGGGCATAATACTCCTGTGGTTCTGTGTTATATTGTGGAGCATAACCCATCCCCCTCTTAGAGCTTGCCGATTCTGTTACATGCCTCCTCTGCTTCTGTAGGTCCTAGCTATATGTCCTATTCTTTCACAATTCCAACATTATTGTGGCTATCTAGCATTAAATCTGCCTCTTCCCTGAGGGATTTTAAATCCACCTCTTCCTATTCTTCTACACCCATTCGCTCATCCTCCTGGCCACAAATATAACCCACTCTGATCTGTGGGATACCCTGCATTATTTTGCTCCTCTCATTGTATTTCCTGGGTCACCCTTCCTTCATTACTTGTAAATACTGCTCCTTCTATGGCTATTTTTGACAATTTCTTCTGAACTAACTTTGTTTCCTCCTGCTTTCTATTCTCGGCTTTCTTTTTATTCTTCTCCTGCATTAATCGCCAGCGATGCACGATTGTCAATTGTATTTCTGGCCATGACTTCACTTCCATTTCCACCTGCTTTTTCAATTGTTGTTGCACTGGCTCAGGCCGCCCCTGACACAAAATGCGGTAAAATAATGCTACTGTTTTATTCCACGGTTTACAAGTCTCCTGACACCATTTATATTGAATATCTGGAATATAAGATATAAGCAAGAGGATATTCATCCTCCCCCATCTTCCAAGTCATAATCATACCCATAGCTGATGTATGGGGATGTTGTACTCTGAGCGCCCGCCATACGTCTGCTCTGCAATTATTGAATGGCGCGCCATCATTGTCGTGTTTTGCACAGTCACACCTGCGTATCTTCCTCGTTTCCAAATGACATCAGCTCTCTCCCCTAGAATAGCTGCTAGTAAACCTTTTACATCACCTATAGCTAGCATCATTCCTGAAGTCATTCTCACCAACTTATAAATCCATTTTCGCGCACCAGAAGTCAAACACAGCAATTTAAACCTTAAATTGTCTATATCCACCTGTGGCCAGGGTATATATTGTGGTCGTCCTCTCCCTTCTCCAATAATGGGAATTGTGAAAATCCCGGTCCATAATCACTCCTGTCCATGCTTTGTGTTTTCCAGGCGGGTCTTGTCTCGCCCATTTGTCTCTGTTCTGGTAATGCCCTTAACCTACTTACATAAGGCAATGATACATCCCCTGTACTGCGCAATCGTTCTTGTGGTGGATCAGCATATAATGTTTATTCTGGTGTCCTCTCTTTGGGGACTTCTAAAACTGACAATTTTACCCCTTTGTCTATGCTTGATTCTTTTAGAAATCCACCTGTGCCCTCTTTTTGTGCTCTCTCATTCTTCATCTGACATAATTATGCCCCAACTTGTGTGACTATTGTTCTTCCCCGCATCATCGAGATCTAATCTGTTTAAAGACAATGTTCCTTTCTCGTCTGTTATGGCATCATCTAACCTACCGTCAGTCCCCCTTAATAGGGATCCCTCTGCATTCTCTTGGTGTCATGGCCACAGGCCCCAGGACACAAAAAACCACACCATCTAGTGATGGGGGCAATGGGTCACTTGACTCACTTATGTCCCTTTGGGACCCATAAAAACAGGGGCCCTGGCTGGACTCAGACCTGGCGCCAGGCTCATATAGAGATGTGAGCAGGAACACTTTATTTCAGTGCAGGAGTGCTTTTACTTTATTTCAGTGCAGGAGTGCTTTTATTTTACAAGAACTTTCCAGGAGATGAAAGCCTTTATTCCAGAGAACATCATCATGTGCTGACGGGTGTGGCTCCCTAGGCCTGGTCTTTATGTGCTGAATCATCGGGTGTGGCAGGGTGTGGCAGGCAGGCTGAACCTGGTGGGCATGGATTCAGAAGCTCAGCTATATAAGCTGCTCCATACTTAAGGCCGGTGTTTCGCGTTACTGTGCACTCGCGTGCAACATGACGCTCAGCCGCTGCTTGGACCAGTTTAATTACCTTTGAAACCAGACGTTCTCCTGCATACTCACCTCCAGGAAAACGGTGCTTCATCGCTTCATCTGCAGACTCATCTCCTGACATCCAGTGATCTTGATCCCGACGCCGCAGCACTGCACTCTGCATCTACGAACTCTGACCCTGTGAAGAAGATGAAAGACAGTGTTAGAACATCCATCCTAGGGCCGCGCTGCATTTGAACCCCGCGTGCACCCTAGTTAAGAATTTACCAGCTACTGTACCGCTGCAGCTTCGTTCCTCATTCCCTCCGGCTGCCGCCTCGAGCTCTGCAGCTTCTGACGGGCCGGCCACATCCCCTGCAAGGGAAGAAAGCAAAAGACCAAACATCAGAAGTGGAACGGACAGCAATACAAGACAACGAACTTTACAATACAACAAAAACTGACAAGGAAAGACAAAGGCAAACAGGAACACTTACCTGAAGTATAGTGGCTTAGTCGCAGCAGGACTGGACTACCATGTGCAAGGGACCAGTGAAGGAACTCGGTCCAGATCATACAAGCGCCGCTGCCAGAAGCAGCAGGACGGAGTGCTTGCCAAAACTAATCAATAGGTGAGCTTTCCAGGGACAGCGCAACCCACGGGTACCACGGTTTGGGAGAAGGGGTCTGATAGGGGATCAGGCGCACAAGCTGGCATACTCATGACCCCTATTCTCCATGCGGTAGCAGTCCCGAGCAGCATCACCTATTACCAACAGACACCACATAAGCGCAGAGGGCGAAGTCGGACCCGAGCGATCTCACCCCCGGGAGGGCTGCAACCGCGCCCCGCCTCTGCATAGACCAGGTGAGCGTAACACTTGGGTTTTATACCTGTCTTTATCCTTCATTTGCCTGTATAACTTTGCAAGTCTTTTCTCTATGTGTTCTGTCTCCTGCCCACCAGCCCATGTTGATTTCAACATTCATTGCAGCTCACTACAGGGCTGTTGTGACCCTCTCTCTTCCTCCAATCTTTCTCGTGCATCAATCGGTACTAAGCTCCTATGACATAAATATTCTATCTCATCATCTTTTAATCATGTACTCCTGTTCATTGCTTCTTCTCTTCTCCTCATCTCTCTCAATTCATCTCCCTCTTGCCTTCTTTGCAACCTACGTACTTCCATTCTTTGGGCTTCTATCTCTTCTCGTCTCTTATATTCTCTTCTAACCTCTCCTTTTCTTTCCTTGCCTCATATCTTCTTCATTCTTCCGTTCACTTGCATTCTTTATCCCTTTCTTCTTTATATGCGCTTTCCTCTTCCTTCTCTTTCTTTTCCTGCTCTTCTCTTTCCTCTCTTTCTCGAACCCCCTCTATGCCCTTACCATCTAATTTAAGTGATATTTGTCCTCCCATCCATTCAATCCCATCCATTCAATCTGCACTAACACTAATCCCTTAGCCTTATTCTTTATATATTTCTGCTTCCTTGTTTCTTCCTCTAATTCCACTATCTCCATTTGTCCGTCTTGTCTGTCCTTTCTGTCATCACCCTGTTTAATTTCACTGTGTGTTAATATATCTTTGTGTTCTCTGCTTTTGCTCTCTTCTGCATTATCCTCACTGTTATAAGCGGGGGCACATATTCATTGGATTAACATACTCCGCTGCTGCTTTTAATTGCTTTAAAGGGTACTGTCCCTTCTGCTCTGTATTTATTCTCTTATCTTCAGAAGGGGAACGTGGAACCGAAGGCGTTTTATGCTCTCTGTATGCTGATTAAGAATTCACCTATTCTTGGCTGGATCTTCTTTCTCACTCTGGTCCATCTTCCATAACTCTAAAATGGCCAACCTTTTCTGTAACATGTTTCCCTTATATGTGGCATGCAAATAAGTTGTCATATGCCGCAATATGGTTTTCAACAGTGATCCCTCCTGAGGCCATGGGATGAGTGTCTTATTAGTCGTGCCCCGAGGCCATTCTGAATGATATTTCCTCATCTTTGCTGTATATCTTGGCAATGTGCTACACAAATGTAAAAGAGGAGTGTCCTCCATAATGGCGAATCGTTCTCGACTGTAGATACCCAATGTTTTATCCGGTCCTTTATTTTAGCAAATATACTGCATTGATCAATTGGCAGAGGCACCATCAATCACTGTTTATAATCCCAAAAGAACCTATTTTAACTGCTTATTTTTTTATTTACAAATCTATGCAATGATATTCTGTTTGCTTGTTCGTTTACACTTTCTATAAAGTTTAATTATCTTGTTCTTTTATTATTAGTATTTAAAGAGTCTCTTCTTTATTTAAATACAAATTTTATTTGATTTTCCCCCTCCTGATTGACATCAATCTCTTGGTAAAAAAATCTATCAATCACCTTAATTTTTTATTATCTTTTTATATCTATTAGTTTAAACACGACAAAAGCTTTATATTTACATGTTTATAACCCTGCATGTGCACTTTTTCCATTTTACTGCATACGCCTTCCTTTAGTATTTTAGTAAAGGTATCCCTTCTCCATTTCACTCCAATTTGGAGTTTGATACGCACTCCACTCTTCTGAGGGCTTTCCCTCAGGAATCCTTATTTTATTAATGTATACCCTTCTGTCCCTCTTGTAACCGGGAATCGTGGTATCTACTTCTTCTCTTTATAATCCCCCCACAAACATCCAGTTAATTATTATACTTATTATTTACAACACAATCCTTCCCTCCATTGTTGCCACTATTGATGTTCTTCTTATGTCTGTGGCTCATCTTAAGTCTACCGATATCGACACTCCCTCAATCGACCAGTTCGCCTTTCATCCACGAGGTGCCTGTAGGGATGGAGCAGGAATTTCATCAAAGGGGCACCTGCCGACCGTCTCTTCGAACATGTGTTTTTTGCACTCCGCTCTCTCCAAAGGAAGCTCTGT
Source organism: Ambystoma mexicanum (assembly GCF_040938575.1). Classification (NCBI taxonomy): domain Eukaryota; kingdom Metazoa; phylum Chordata; class Amphibia; order Caudata; family Ambystomatidae; genus Ambystoma; species Ambystoma mexicanum. The sequence goes on from NC_090924.1 coordinate 100,663,806, forward strand.
GACTGTCTAGCTAATGGCAGGAGAAATCGATTGTCCGGAAGTCTGGATCTGGGCCTAAGTTTTTAGACCGTAACCATCCGCACTACTACCAAATGTCCTCTAGCACCTTGAAATGTCTTTTGTGCTAAATGGAAATACAAATAAAGATCACAGAACAAATAACCGGACAGACTCAAAGAATGTAGCAAAACACTACTTTATTCTCAGTTCATAAAGTAGGGAGACCTGACAAACTTCGGACTGATGCAAGGCAGCTTGATTACACAGAGGTCTTTATACCCAATATGCATCATCTATAACTGCATTCTAAGTGGCAAAATACAAAACCTATTGAGAGGAAGGATTGGTTAAGGGAACATATCTACTTATAGAATATATAAGCATTAGTTCATCATTGGCTACCCCTTATCTGTAGGGCAAGCCTTGGACTACCTCTACAAACGTAAAGTACTGATTATAATGGACAAACTGTCAGTGAATTTGTCTATGCAACATTGTATGTTAGGTTGTCCCTCAAACCCAATGATAGGTTGGCATTATCAACCTTGGAATTTCAACTCTTTTAGCAGCATGTAAGCGACGCAAAGCTCAGGTGGTTGATTCCCGTCAGGCTACTCCCCGTTCTCCCAATTAGTCCATCACCTCTCATTGGTAGGTCATAAGCCAAAGTCTTCCTGTTACAGTTGACCATGTTGACTGTTCACTGGCCTGGAACATTCAGGGGAGTGTGAGCACAGCAATATCTTCAACTGAGGCTTATTGAATAGCCCTTGTTCTCTGCTCCAAAATCATGTGTTAGCAGACCAAGAATTTGTCAATTTCAGCCTTCTATTCTCTTCTATTTGATTTAATTATGCTGGATACACTTGCTCTTCTTGGCCTTTAGAGACTTGCTCTCTCTCTCTCTCTCATATAAACTTTCTGAACTTGAAGATGTTTTCTTATTCTCCAATCTATGAGGAATGTCCCACATTTAGAGCGTATCCATGTAATTCCCTTTGTGCTATGTGCTTTTTCCTTAAAATATCATCCTTTATTCTGGGCCAACCTTGACTCATCGTCGGTTCTGCACATTGAAATAATCTTCGACATCGCCTGATCATGCAGTCTGTTTCTGAGGTAGCTTGGTTGTATCAGATATGAATCAGTGTCCATTTTACTATCATGGCTGTCCTAGCCATGTTATATATACCTTTGTAGCTAGATTCTATATATTTCCTTTCTTCCTTGCGTTAGTACGTATTTACAGTTATTGATCAATAAGTAACTTCATCTTCTTTGTTGTCATGATTACTTTAGCTTTTAGCTACTTGTTTGTCTTCATGCTTCATTTACATCATTACTCTTCAGTATTTTCATATTGTTTCAACTTAGGCTCATATATCTTCTTTATGACATCACTCTGCCCTCATCGGATTTCACTTAACGCTCCGGGATATCAATAGGTGCGTGCTGGCATCCTCCTACTGGCTCAATGTGAGGGTACATTCTGTATGGTTGCCTGAGTGCATGCAGTCTCTACAACAGTGGTCGAAGTCAGTGGGGGCGGTGCTCCTCTACTTTATTTTTAGGTTTTACTGTTCCTAGTTAAAGAAACCAGGAGGGTGTGGTGGTGGGGTTTGTGTGGAACGGGGGCAGGCCAGCAGGGAACATCGTTCCACTACTTCTTTTTGTACTCTTCGACCACTGCTCTCATACAATCAATGTCATATGGAACAACGCACAGGGTCCCATTTACTGCTCTTCTCTGACCATTCCAGTATGACAGTGGTTAGGGGGCAGGAACTATTGAGAAAGCGGATACCTGCTCCTCTACAAGGTGCATGTTTACTTCGATAAAACTTTCATCTCTGGGAAGGTGTTGGAAGAACACAACTGGAGGCTCCTGCAGGTCAAAGCTGCTTAAAGAGTCCAAGATAAAAGTTTTCTCTGAAAATGTTCTGCATTGGTTTAAAATACATCACCTACTTTGTCTGAGCAAATGATAGCGGTCGACCCTTCCAGGGATGAAGCTCTCCATAGTTGGAGCTGACCACAGAACCCGAAAGAGATTAAGAGTTTTCTGAGTTTTTGCAGCGATTTCCAGATGTTAATGCTCAGGTTCACCAACATCACTGGACCACTGACTGATGACATCGAAGGCAATCCAGCCATACAGAAGATTGATAAGATGCCTGGAACCAATGGTGATACCTTCTTCAGACATTGAGAAACATTCAGTGATTGATGGACAAAGGCCTGAAAAAAAGTGTTCAGCACCATTTTGATGTCATCAGTGATGTGATCTGTGATGTCATCATTGTGGTCATAGGCTGTGCAACAGGTGGCGTGAAGTTAAGGTGGCTTTATCTGAATTTTAGGGATTTTGTTGTGTTAAGTTCTCACCTTAATGTACCTGCAACTAAAGTTTTTCCTTGAATTTCAAAGGTGTTGTTACAATGTATTGCTCGTATTAACGCCCCTGCAACTTAAGTATTTTCCTTGAATTTCGAGGGTTTTGTTATTCCCTAGATTTTTTTCGAACACTTCCAGACCACTAGCATGGTCTTCAACCATCGTCGTGCCCCACTGTCCATTTTAAAACACTACCAGACAACTAGGCATGGCCGAACACTACCAAACCACTTGCCATGGCCTTTGGCCATGGCCTGTGGGCACGGCCACTCTATATTTTAAAACACTTTCAAATCATTGCTCAAAGACGTTTATCACTCACAAACTGATTTTGTCCTGTTTTGACAGTGGTATTGTTATGTATAAAAGATTGCAGGCTTTGATAACTCACATTGTTTTTAGGCAATGCGCAGAGAGATTCAATTATTTGCTATGGAACACATACTGGTTACGCAGCGAGCTCCAAGCTCCTTGTTTTATAGCCTGTGTCTTGGTGACTGTAGTGAGACATCACACGACCTCAACTAACCACATTTAAGCAGCTCTGAAATGGGAAACAAATGACTGGCTGCAAGAATAACATATGCCGAGGTACTTTCTGCACCCATGGTGAAAATGCAAAGCTGGCACAAATGAATATACACATAGTTAAGGAACATGTATCTTAAAGTGAAATATACAAATGTGGTTCATTTGACCTTCCCCTTTGAAGGAAGTGCACAAGACAAAATAGCATTGGACTTTAAAAAAAGGAATGAACACCAGAGAAATACCATGAGAGAGGAAATCTTCCAATAAATATGCTGGCAAAGTATAAAAGCTGCTCACCTTTTAAACCCAGCAATGTTGTGAAATATTCCCTGGTAAACAAAATCCCAATACGAAACAAGTGTTTGTGGTGTTCTGGGTAAGCGTCTGCACTCGGAACATGGAAACTTGAGTGAAATCCTGGTAGCCAAATACTTGAGAAAGCTTGCCAACCTCAAAAAAACACCCATGTGTTGCATCCGCCCTCTGAAAAAAAGGTTACGCTCTTCACCTACATGTGTCCTTTATGTGTGCCCTGAAAAGCAGCCACAATCAGGGGAGAATAACTGCACTAGTGTCCAGGATTGCAAACTCTCTTGTCACATCATGGCCAAATAATCATGACTTTATTTGCCCTCTCATCATTCCCCCTCCTCACCCCCATGACTGGCTTTCAACAATACTCTGCTTTATAAAGCCAACATGAAAGATACACATACCATAGTGTCACTCAAATATATAATTCCTTATAAAAGTATGCTAGGCAAAAAGTGTACAATCGTTGCATTATTCCCCCCATCTTGACATTGAGACTACAAATACCAGAATGCACTATTTAAAACTAAGAAAGCACATGGCATTCGGGACTCTGGACTGTCTCCCATTAATGTAATAGGGGACCGACTCTGCTTAGTTTCAAAGTGAAGAAGGATCCAGCCCCCTTAGGCCATGTTTCTCTAAGTGGTCTTATAAGGAGGGCTCATTAAATAGGCAACATGGCCTTAGGGGGCTGACCCCTTCCTCTCTTTGAAGCTAAGCAGCATTCATTACAGGGATGGAAACCTACTGTTGCTGTAAGGAAAAAAAATGTATTATTGAATGGGAGACTACAAATACCAGAATGCAATTAAAAAAAAGGCAAAAAATTGTCTCTGAGTGCAAAACTTTCAAGAACTGACAGTAGCATGGTTTAACATAATTTGGTCGCACATCCATGCAATAACTGCGACTGCCCATGCTTAGCATCAAAACTAGGAAAGGGGCAGCCTTGTCTCTAAGTGGTCTTGTAGATTTTGCTATTCCACAATGCCACGTAGAAGCCATCACTGGAAGGTCCCCTCCAGTTCCAAACAACATCAACAAGGCATTGTGGGTATGCAAATGAGCCCAAATGCAAACCTTTTTCTCCAGGAAATTTTCTTTGTCTAAGACAGCAGTGCTACTTTATACATAGCTTAATCAACCTAAGACAGATATTTTAACATACAGTAATGTTGGTGTCCAGTCATTTCGTCGAAAATAAAAGATCGAATGACCATTTGGTCGAATACCAATTGGTCGGAAAAAAAAGGTCGAATTTTTTTATTTATTTATTTATATATTTTTTTTAGTTTCGGTTGGTAAAAAAAATAATAATAAAGAAAAAAGGGGTTTGGGGGGAACCCCAGCATAAAAAAAATGTAAAAATAAATAAATAAATAAACCAGCCATTTTTTCGCCCATTTGGCATTCGACCAAATGGCATTCGATCATTTGGTTTTCGACCAAATGACTGGTAACCGTAATGTTAAGTAGCTTCTATTATAATTGAGATTTCTAGGATGTGGTTTGAATTTCTGACAGGTTCGATGATTGGAGGGAATGGTTATTCACAAAGCATAAGAAGTACAAAGATGTAGATGGGCAGGAATGTTCTAATGTAATATGGTTGTATATAAAAATGATAGTTTTATCCTAAGCCCTGGTGAGGGATGCATGCTCAAGATAATTCGAATGTACACATGGTGATGCGTCTGTTTTAAAAGTTTCATAATAATGCTGTTTTGACCATTGATGTTAGAATTTCATAGATGCATCATTTTTGCATACATAAATGTATTCAATTCACTTCTGTTTTATTAATACATAGACCTTATGTGTAAACCTGCATATTTCTTACCTTAAAAGGTGGGGGGAGGCTATTGGGAATAAATATTATTGCATTGGGGGTTCATAAGCAGAACTTTATTCAATACATACAAATCGTGTGCATCTCGTTGGGGTGGGTGGAAAGTTCACCCAAATTGAATGTTGCCCAATTAAAACATCCTACAATGTTCACTGGGAGAGTAAGGCTAGGAGCTAAAAATCAGCGGATAAAGCAGAGTGAATGCTCGTATAGCCTGAAAAAAGAACTGAAAACATTTGATACATACACAGAAGAGCACTAGAAAACGGGGCAAGAACTACGTAAGACAGGTTCTAGAGCAGAGCTATTAACTCAATTCTACTAAACTCTGTCTCGGAACAATCATTTGGTTGAAGAACTGGGCTTTCACAATTTCTTATAGTGATAGCCCAGTCTCAAGGCTGATGGATGAACAAGCAGCAAGCCAAATGTGGACATCACAGTTAAGGAATCTCTGGTTTGCAATCTGGAAAGAAGCTGGGTGGGAATATTAGTGCACAATGCTAAATATGTTGCTAGCTAGTCGGGATGCAGGAGAGTTCTCTCCCAACTTGAAGTAAGCTGGCTGCAACTGCGGTGATACTGAAGTAAGTAGGCAACCAGATAAATGTGCCTCATACTGGCATAGTTTTGTTGTAAATGCAAAAACTAAAATATTGTCCAAAATGTTGCATAACACCTGTCCAAGATTATTGTGAAATTAATTCACATGATGGATCAATGTGGATTCCTTCTTGGCAAGACAACAATGTTTTTTTTATTTATTTATTTATTGTATATTGGTTAAATCGTGTTCAACCTTAACAATCAAGTACAAACATACATATTATATATTTTATAAAGCAACAGTTAAAATACATGTGTACATTAGTTAAGCAATGTCATGCATACACTAAATGAATAAAACTATGAGAAAAGGGAAGCAAGCAGATATAAAAACACACTAAACTTTAGTACACGTAAAAATATAACAAAGAAAAAATAGGACAAAAAAGAACTTTGTTATATATACTAAATATAATGCCAAATAAGTACCTGACCAAAGCATCATGTCTAAAGAAATTCCCCAGGTTTAAACTATTAAGAAATCCAGTAACCGCTAAGACCATGGGAGTTGTTTCACCAGCGAAACAATTTCCACCAAATGTTGTTCCGGATTCAAGATGCAAGACAGGTAATCCCATACATATATAAAAATAACATACAGGGCCCTTGTAGATCAGGCCAGTAGATTATTAGGTTCTTCACTGTCTCCTTAGAGTTCATGTTCTTACAAAATCTACATGCACTATGCTCCTTAGGGATCATCTTTCTACGTAACAGTATTCCACTTAAACCACATATATTCTTGCATAACAGTGGAACATGGATACAACGGAAGATAAGGTGTTCAAACTCTCATATTTCTAGGTTCCTGTACTAAGTGAGGGGAGGGACTTGAAACTGTGGAATTTGTCTATAGTGCGACACCAATCACTCCTATACTGTCTCTTTTTCACTCTGCTTGGATCGCTTTTCATATCTCCCACTTCAATATCAGAAGCCACCAGTATTTCCTAGCAATAGTACACAAATCTATACCCAGCTGAATTATGGCCTGATTTAGCCACAGTTCCCAAGTCCTCGTATAGGGAGTTCTCCGCAGGAGTCAGGAATTTACAATAGAAATTTACATAGAGCTGGATATGTTTGCACTTAGCTCTAGCCCCCATGGAGATCAACCCCAATTCGTACCAAATATCTGTGGTAGGCACTGCATTAGGGATTCGTAAAACTGTTCACCATATGAGCCCCTCCAACTGATCCAGAAAATAGGATCTATGCGATCACTATACCTTGTATAGTAATAGAGGCATTATCTTGGTAGGCGTCAGAATGGGGGGTTGGTTTTTACGAAGGTCAACCAATATTTTTGGACTTCCCAGTTAGATATTGCAATATAATGGCTTCATTTTAACCCAGATATCACACGTCAGGCTGGATATGGAATGTTAAACATGCAGGGGCAATCTTCCTTTGGCCATGTGTTAGATTTTTAAGATCAGGAAGGACGTGACAAAAGTTATCGGATGGGCTGTAAACAGGGCTGGACTGCCCCACCGGGACACCGGGACATCCCCCGGTAGGCCTCTGGCCTGCAGGGCCTCTTTGGCGCCTGAATCCGCCTGGGTGGTTTGTGTGAATTGGCTGCCGGCAGTGCCGGCTGCCACCACTGACGCCACGCTGGCGCCTGGCGCTGCCTGCGCATTTTATTCTTTCCAGGGTTAGGCTGGGAAGCTAGGCTGCGCGCCTGCGCATGAGGACCTCGGCTGCCTCCTTAGCACGGGAACCGAAACCGCACATGCCCTGCCTGCCCCTGCACACACATTGCGCTGCAGCACAGGTCAGGTGCAGTGCGGGCCGCGCAAAGAAGTGTTTGGTGTGCACTGCCAGGGCAGCGTAGGCCGCAGTGAGGGGCCTTCTTCGCTATGGTGTGATCAAGGTAAGCGTAGTTGACGGAGCCCATGTCTCCTCTCATTCCCCTTGGAGGTCGCAAGGCTCTGACAACCATCAGGTCGTTCATCACGAGAGACATGCGAGCACCGCACCGGTTTCGCGCACCTCTCCATTTTACTAGACAGTTCACTATGTCAAGTGTCACGTGTTGTTGTATATCTTGACACCAGTGCAGCTTGGCTGCCGTATCCCCACCTCCCCCCCTTGAATTGGCTACTGGTGAGGTCAGGAGAGCAGGTAATAAAGTCAATAAAGCGGCCCTCTTCGTCATCACACTGAGCTGCATTGCACACTGCCTCCCGCACAAGACGGTAAAAAACACAAAGAGCAGCACTTTTAAAATCACAGCAGCCATTGTTTTATTATTTTGTTTGATAATTCAAATGGGGCTGGAACAGTGCAAATGAACCTTGCAAATCAGTATGCAACAGTGCCAAGCAACAGTGAAAATCAGTACAAAATAGTGCATACAGTAAATGGAGGACTAGTCATTACCTGCGGGTTGGACTCGCATTTGAATCCTTACTTTCCAAACCTTGAAGGGTGTATATGAACTGTATATTTGCAGTTACAATGCGAGCCAAAAAAGTCCCACAATTCATCACAAAAGAAAGTCAAATGTCTGCGCTTACACTAGTTCCAATTACATCATCAAGGGCTCTGCACATAAAATGATGAACGCAGCCATAAGCACTGCCCTTGGAGAGTACGAGTTGCTGAATGTTGGGTTCTTTTCGCCGTTAAGATAGCTCAGCGGGTTGAGAGCTTGCTGCTGTGATCTATGTGCGATCTGCAGGTCGCAGGTTCAAATCCCTGCAAGGTCAACTCAGCCATTCATCTTTCTGAAGTCCATAAATGAGTACCAACTTCGGTTTCTACGAAAGCGCCATTTCAATAACAAATCATTATCCTTTTTAGGATTTGCATTGTAACCTCGACGTCCCTAGAACTGGGGATGTTATGTTGCATTAACATAGGCCAATCCTTCTGCTTAGTAGAAAACCTCAGCATGACTAAGCAACAGTATATTGAGCTGGGTGTGTGATGTGGTATAACTCCAGGAAGCACGCATCACAACCTTCAGCTGGGCCCCTGTTCATGGCATGTCATGGCATGATAGCACAAGCAGCACCTGGCCTGGGTCCTTGTAACGAGTGTCCCATTCACGTATGCAGCCTGGGTTAAATGGCACGCATACTCCTTCACTCAGACATGACGACACATGTCAGTGTATGCACATGGTGCACACTGCATGCTCTGCAGCAATGCACTGTTTGGGGAGCTCAGATGCATGCGCAGGTTGTGTTCAGCGCACATTCATGCTATGCGCTGTATAATGTAGTGGTGCACACTGCATGCTCTGCAGCAATGCAATGTTTGGGGAGCTCAGATGCATGCGCATGTTGTGTTCAGCGCACATTCATGCTACGCACTGTATAATATAGTGGTGCACACTGCATGCTCTGCAGCAATGCACTGTTTGGGGAGCTCAGATGCATGCGCATGTTGTGTTCAGCGCACATTCATGCTATGCGCTGTATAATATAGTGGTGCACACTGCATGCTCTGCAGCAATGCACTGTTTGGGGAGCTCAGATGCATGCGCAGGTTGTGTTCAGCGCACATTCATGCTATGCGCTGTATAATGTAGTGGTGCACACTGCATGCTCTGCAGCAATGCACTGTTTGGGGAGCTCAGATGCATGCGCAGGTTGTGTTCAGCGCACATTCATGCTATGCGCTGTATAATGTAGTGGTGCACACTGCATGCTCTGCAGCAATGCACTGTTTGGGGAGCTCAGATGCATGCGCAGGTTGTGTTCAGCACACATTCATGCTATGCGCTGTACAATGTAGTGGTGCACACTGCATGCTCTGCAGCAATGCAATGTTTGGGGAGCTCAGATGCATGCGCATGTTGTGTTCAGCGCACATTCATGCTACGCACTGTATAATATAGTGGTGCACACTGCATGCTCTGCAGCAATGCACTGTTTGGGGAGCTCAGATGCATGCGCATGTTGTGTTCAGCGCACATTCATGCTATGCGCTGTATAATATAGTGGTGCACACTGCATGCTCTGCAGCAATGCACTGTTTGGGGAGCTCAGATGCATGCGCAGGTTGTGTTCAGCGCACATTCATGCTATGCGCTGTATAATGTAGTGGTGCACACTGCATGCTCTGCAGCAATGCACTGTTTGGGGAGCTCAGATGCATGCGCAGGTTGTGTTCAGCGCACATTCATGCTATGCGCTGTACAATGTAGTGGTGCACACTGCATGCTCTGCAGCAATGCACTGTTTGGGGAGCTCAGATGCATGCGCAGGTTGTGTTCAGCGCACATTCATGCTATGCGCTGTACAATGTAGTGGTGCACACTGCATGCTCTGCAGCAATGCACTGTTTGGGGAGCTCAGATGCATGCGCAGGTTGTGTTCAGCGCACATTCATGCTTTGCGCTGTATAATGTAGTGGTGCACACTGCATGCTCTGCAGCAATGCACTGTTTGGGGAGCTCAGATGCATGCGCAGGTTGTGTTCAGCGCACATTCATGCTATGCGCTGTATAATGTAGTGGTGCACATTGCATGCTCTGCAGCATTGCACTGTTTGGGGAGCTCAGATGCATGCACAGGTTGTGTTCAGCGCACATTCATGCTATGCGCTGTATAATGTAGTGGTGCACACTGCATGCTCTGCAGCAATGCACTGTTTGGGGAGCTCAGATGCATGCGCAGGTTTTGTTGAGCGCATAGTCATGCTATGCTCTGTATAATATAGTGGTGCACACTGCATGCTCTGCAGCAATACACTGTTTGGGGAGCTCAGATGCATGCGCAGGTTGTGTTCAGCGCACATTCATGCTATGCGCTGTATAATGTAGTGGTGCACACTGCATGCTCTGCAGCAATGCACTGTTTGGGGAGCTCAGATGCATGTGCAGGTTGTGTTCAGCGCACATTCATGCTATGCTCTGTATAATATGGTGGTGCACACTGCATGCTCTGCAACAATGCACTGTTTGGGGAGCTCAGATGCATGCACAGGTTGTGTTCAGCGCACATTCATGCTATGCGCTGTATAATGTAGTGGTGCACACTGCATGCTCTGCAGCAATGCACTGTTTGGGGAGCTCAGATGCATGTGCAGGTTGTGTTCAGCGCACATTCATGCTATGCTCTGTATAATATGGTGGTGCACACTGCATGCTCTGCAACAATGCACTGTTTGGGGAGCTCAGATGCATGCACAGGTTGTGTTCAGCGCACATTCATGCTATGCGCTGTATAATGTAGTGGTGCACACTGCATGCTCTGCAGCAATGCACTGTTTGGGGAGCTCAGATGAATGCGCAGATTGTGTTGAGCGCATAGTCATGCTATGCTCTGTATAATGTAGTGGTGCACACTGCATGCTCTGCAGCAATGCACTGTTTGGGGAGCTGAGATGCATGCGCAGGTTGTGTTGAGCGCACATTCATGCTATGCGCTGTATAATGTAGTGGTGCACATTGCATGCTCTGCAGCAATGCACTGTTTGGGGAGCTCAGATGCATGCGCAGGTTTTGTTCAGCGCACATTCATGCTATGCGCTGTATAATGTAGTGGTGCACATTGCATGCTCTGCAGCAATGCACTGTTTGGGGAGCTCAGATGCATGCGCAGGTTGTGTTCAGCGCACATTCATGCTATGCGCTGTATAATGTAGTGGTGCACACTGCATGCTCTGCCGCAATGTACTGTTTGGGGAGCTCAGATGCATGCACAGGTTGTGTTCAGCGCACATTCATGCTATGCGCTGTATAATGTAGTGGCGCACACTGCATGCTCTGCAGCAATGCAATGTTTGGGGAGCACAGATGCATGCGCAGGTTGTGTTGAGCGCATAGTCATGCTATGCTCTGTATAATATAGTGGCGTACACTGCATGCTCTGCAGCAATGCACTGTTTGGGGAGCTCAGATGCATGCGCAGGTTGTGTTGAGCGCATAGTCATGCTATGCGCTGTATAATGTAGTGGTGCACACTGCATGCTCTGCCGCAATGCACTGTTTGGGGAGCTCCGATGCATGCGCAGGTTGTGTTCAGCGCACATTCATGCTATGCGCTGTATAATGTAGTGGCGCACACTGCATGCTCTGCAGCAATGCAATGTTTGGGGAGCACAGATGCATGCGCAGGTTGTGTTGAGCGCATAGTCATGCTATGCTCTGTATAATATAGTGGCGCACACTGCATGCTCTGCAGCAATGCACTGTTTGGGGAGCTCAGATGCATGCGCAGGTTGTGTTGAGCGCATAGTCATGCTATGCTCTGTATAATGTAGTGGCGCACACTGCATGCTCTGCAGCAATGCACTGTTTGGGGAGCTCAGATGCATGCGCAGGTTGTGTTCAGCGCACATTCATGCTATGTGCTGTATAATGTAGTGGTGCACACTGCATGCTCTGCAGCAATGCACTGTTTGGGGAGCTCAGGTGCATGCGCAGGTTGTGTTCAGCGCATATTCATGCTATGCGCTGTATAATGTAGTGGTGCACACTGCATGCTCTGCAGCAATGCACTGTTTGGGGAGCACAGATGCATGCGCAGGTTGTGTTCAGCGCACGTTCATGCTATGCGCTGTATAATGTAGTGGTGCACACTGCATGCTCTGCAGCAATGCACTGTTTGGGGAGCTCAGATGCATGCGCAGGTTGTGTTGAGCGCACATTCATGCTATGTGCTGTATAATGTAGTGGTGCACACTGCATGCTCTGCAGCAATGCACTGTTTGCGGAGCTCAGATGCATGCGCAGGTTGTGTTGAGCGCACATTCATGCTATGCGCTGTATAATGTAGTGGTGCACACTGCATGCTCTGTAGCAATGCACTGTTTGGGGAGCTCAGATGCATGCGCAGGTTGTGTTGAGCGCACATTCATGCTATGCGCTGTATAATGTCGTGCACACTGCTTGCTCTGCAGCAATGCACTGTTTGGGGAGCTCAGATGCATGCGCAGGTTGTGTTGAGCGCACATTCATGCTATGCGCTGTATAATGTAGTGGTGCACACTGCATGCTCTGCAGCAATGCACTGTTTGGGGAGCACAGATGCATGTGCAGGTTTTGTTAAGCGCATATTCGTGCTATGCGCTGTATAAGTTAGTTCAATGCATGAGTATGGCTCACACAGTGGGGGTCCTCCAGTCTTGTCCAATGTGTACCACTCAAATATACACTGCTGTGTGCAAAGCCACGGCTGTGTAGTATGTGTACCACGCAGATGGAACATAACACTCTCGGTTATAGAATGCAAAACTTGTTGTTAGACAGAATTGCATGCAGTACCCTCTGGGACCACCACACACAATTAGGACTACGGGTGTAAGCAAGGCCAACCTTTGGTATCAGTCTGTACCACACAGTTTGTTGGTAGTGAGCTGAGCAGCCAGGCTTATCTCAAGAGTGAATGTGAGCAGTACAAGTAGTTACACAGAGGACTTTCAATCACAGTGGTTCAAGTAGACACTTATACTCAAGGTTTCTTGGTAAAACACTTATTAATTTATTACACAATCATTTCTAAAACATTTCACTAGAAGAAGACAACTTAATATTATATACCAATACACTTCAATACAAAACTCTAGGTTTATGAGACAGTTTGAGCTCCCCTGAAAAAGGAGCCAAATGGCAGTTCAGGTACTTAGCAGTGAGCAAAAAGGACAAAAGTAAGTTGAATAGATTACATATACTTTCTAGGCAGTGCAAATAGTTTCAGGTCACCAGAATAGTTCAATTCAAGTCAAAAGGCCGTCAATGGGCTAGCATTCTGGATAGGAAAGAGCAGTTCTGGTATCAAACGGTAAAGTCTTTGTAAAAGTTCTCAGAAGTAGTTTAGGTGAAAAAGAATCATTTGTGGGGTCACAGGCTGATTAGGCCTGCGAGTTGGGAAAGTTTCACGAACTTTCACCGCGAGAGTGGCGTTCTCTCAATTGGGTTGGCACAGTACCTTTGTATGAAGAAAACAAATGTTGCTGAAGTCGTGGTTCCTGGCAGTTCCTGCAGATCTCGCTGTTCCTGAGCCTCAGTCGTGGGGACAAGAGGGAGGACGTCGGGGGACTCTTGCACTGCACGGGATCGTTGAAGAAAGCAAACAAAATGGAGTCACTTCAGTTCGAGTAGCTGTAGATTCAAGAACACAAACTGGTGTCCCTCTCCCTGGTTAAACCTAACCAGCCTTGAGAATGGTATCCAGGTGTCTTACGAGTTGATTTGTCCCACCAACTCAAAGGAAGAAGCCGTCCTTGAAGGAGCTTCTCTGTCGAATGGAGTTTGGCAATTCGGACCTGCAACAGGGCTTCACCGGGAAAACCGACGGTCCAGTGGTTGCAGCAGCCGTCCTCTTCCAGCTCGTCTTCGGTTCTTTCAGTCAAGTGGTCGACTCTGCCTTCCAGTCGACGAGACTCGCCTTTTAAACAGTTTTCTCCCTTTCATTCCAGCCTAGCTGTCACTCACCCAGCAGGGTGGCTGTCCTTGCTGGACAGTCAGCCAGCCAATCATGCCAGAGTGCATTTGGGTCTCCTAGGAGACTAAGCACAGGGAGTTTTGGGTACCTCCCTCACTTCCTGCCCACCCCAGAAACTCAGACGCCAAGGGCGGACTTCAGTCCTGAAGACCGCCAAAGTCACAAGAACAAAGGGACCAAACCTGGTTTTACGCTCAGACACAAACACTAGAAGGACCTTTCCAAAAAGAAATGGCGAAAAAAGAAGACCGGGACCTGTTTAAACAAAGGGGCTTAAGGCGCCATCTTGAAAAACATGGCTCCTGTGATTTTTAGCTACCGGTGTTCGTGGTCGGTAAAAATCATGGTAGTTAGTTTTAAAACCACTGCCACCAGCCTTTTCAACAGGAAAGGGTAGCATTTGACTACTACATGAGTATTTAGACACAGGGAGTACTATGTAACCCCTCCAGCACTCCATTGTAAGATGGTGTGTGCTGGGGCTAGGAAGGTGGAAAAGACTAGTAAAGTCAATTTCACTTTACATTCTCCGGGAAACAGTAGTTTATCCCAGAGAAGGTACTTCAACCTTTGGGAAGTCTAAAAGACACCCCTGTGCCCCTGCACTGAGGGTGCTGTGTGACACACATCAAAAAGATGATGCCCATGGAGTTATCTAAAACGCCATAATCAAAGAACAGAAATGTAAAACACACATCAAAACACATGAAAGAGTGTGAAAAAAGGCTCACACACTTTCTAGGTAAAAAAATCAAGTCCTCAAAATCCAGCAAAGATGCTGGAGGTCTCTAACATGAAGGGAATTAGCACATTTACGAGCATTCTCCCTAACACTTAGACAAGTGTACAGACGTATTCAGTGAACTCAAGTGGTCAAACAGTGTACCAATGAGACATGGGAGGGGTGTACCACTCCGACATCTGGGCTGTGTTCACTGCATGCATAAAGCACACAGTAGACTTCCCAACCATCCTGGACAAATATCAAAACTGCCGGCATGACACATAAGGCAACCATTGCCTACTTGCGAGTCGCGACTCAGGTGTAATGCTAGACCATTGCATGAATCGAGATTAAACCAGGAGACAGGCCTTCTCTTGCTACGCCCGGCACCTGGCCTACTGGAACACCATACTGAGGCCTTTCCAGGACGGGACTGAATACCCTGGTTATATGCCGACCACCTAGTGTGGGATTCACAAGCTAGTACAACCTGTAACTTCCCTGTCACCGCACTCTGTTGCTGCCTAGCTAGTTTCAAACTATATAAAACCAATAACAAAATACTAATGCAGAGTTCAAGCCGACCAGATATGAAGCCAGTATTCAATTCATATATTTTTTCCAAACTCATTTTTAAAATATTTGATGCTGTTTAGCCTGTCAGGGTCAAGATTACAGCAAGTCAAACGTGTCACAGTTAATTGACCTCTCAGAATTTTTCTTTTGCAAGTTGTTTCTTTTATTTTTTATATGGTTAACTTTCTTTTAATTTGTAGAAGGTGCAGCCATGACCCTCTGCCTTTTCTTCTAACCGATTGAGTGTGGAATGAGTGTGGATCAAATGCATTGGGGGTATGCAAATTAGCCCAAATGCAAACCTTTTCTGCAGGAAATTGTCTTTGTCTAAGAGGGCAGTGGTTCTTCATACATAACTTAATCAACCCAAGACAGACATTTGCAAGATCATGAACTTATTTAAAACATGAATTTTTGTTAATCCATATATGATTTAAACATGGTTTAAACGCACTTATTTGGACTAATTGTATCGAACATCTTCTTGGGGGATACTCACAATTCCCTCATAAAAGGGTTGGGCTCACATGCTATGCTCGCTCCTTCGGCGAAATATGGGGCCACTTTGAAAATAATTTCCAGGGCCACTTTTGGTTCCCAGTCCAGCCCTGGCTGTAAAGTGACTCTCACAACTCAGATTTGGGGAAAAGCAGACCTGCCTAAACTACTGAAACTGCGGAGGGTTAAGCTGTGGAAATCAAGGGGAATTCATGCTATCGCGATTTAATATGTGGGACCCTCCTTTTATCCTTTCACAAATTAAGGGATACATTTCACTTTCCTGATGCAGAATTTTACAGGTATTTGTGAAAACTACAAGCTGTGTTCCAGCAATACCATGGAGGAAGAGATGTACCCCTGGGTATCTGCTCAAAGCCAATCTAGTGGAGGATGAGATATCAGAAAACCTCACATGCTTTCATATTGCATTATATTGGCTAACACGTCACACTCACTGGAGAGTCTGAAAGTCAAGTGGGAGAGAGATCTTGACCCTTTGACAGAAGGCTTGAGGGAAGCCCTCCGAAATCCTTAGGAAATTAGTACATCAAATATGTTTAGACTTATTTAGTTTAAAGTCCATGATAGTACTTACTATTCTAGGGAGTAACTGCATGTTTATGTTTATGTTTATACATTTGTAATGTGCTCCCGGTGCCCTCAGGCTTAAGGGCGCAAACAGAACAAACAAATAGGACACAAAAGGACATAAAATGGAACTATAAGGACTGGTGTGATATCCGCAGGTACCGAACAAAAACAGAGGAGTCTAACAAAATAGTAGTGTCTTCAATTTTTTTCTTAAAGACTTCTGTGGATTCAATACTTCTAATATTTGTGGGCAAGGCCAGGCTGCTGGGGCTGCTAACTTGCACCGGGGAGTATTAAGGAATTTTGTGTTATTGGATCTTAAGGATCTACTAATGATTTTTTCTTTTTTCGATGGCTTCCATTAAATAGAGTTGCATTTTGCCTTTCAAGCATTTGCAGGTGATGAGTATCAACCTAAAGCGCACTCTTACCTGTATAGGCAGCCAATGCAGACTCTGTATAGCATCTGATATCAGGTCCCTACGGCCCAGACCCTACACTGCTCTCACCTCTCCATTTTGAATGAACTGGAGGCAGTGAAAGTCAGATTGCGCAATGACAACCAAGAGGCTACAGCCATAGTCCAGTTTAGAACCGATAATGGCTCTAGCTAAGATCTCTGCATTCTTCTCAGATATAAATGGACGGAGGTGCCGTAAAAGCTTAATAAAATATGATGAAGATATAACAAGATTATTGACCTGAGACTTCATGGTCATATTCATATCAAGAAAGATGCCCAAAGTCTTTACTTTTTTCTTGACCTCAATTATACAATTATCTACACTAAAACTATTGTATAATGGGCCAAGCCTAGCCAACCTATTGTCGGTCCCGACAATCAAAAGCTCCGTTTTTGAGCAATTCAAGGCCATACCATTCATGACCATCCATCTATTGATGGCTTGATAAACATTATTAATATTTATTTCGTCTTCCTTATGTGATCCTGAAATGGAGATGACACATTGTGTGTCATCTGCATAGTTGACAAAGAAGATCCCTTCTTGTTCCAACATGTGAAAAAAAGGAATCATGTAGATGTTATAAAAACAGAGGGATACACACGCTCCATGTGGAACTCCGAATAACAGACGTATAGGGTTGGCTTCTGCCAACTCAATTGCTACTCTCATCTGTCTTCCGCTCAAAAAACGAATTAACCCATTGGGTGGCTTGGGCTGAAAAACGGGCATAGTGCTTTAACCTGGTGGACAGAATGGCATGGTCCACCAGGTCAAATGCTGCTAATAAATCTAAAATCAACAATAGAGCTGTTTGGCCTCCATGCATTGTTTCAAGCAACTTTGATTTTAAGGATACTAGTGCGATCTCGGTCCCATGGCCATGCTGAAAACCAAACAGAAATTTGTGAAGAATCTGTGAGTTCTTGAGATGCTGTGAAATTTGGTTATATGCAACTCTATCTAGTATCTTCAACAAAGAAAGAGTGTTAGTGATCGTCTGTAATTGGAAGAGGTCAAGGGACAAAGGTTTGGCTTTTTTAGAAGCGGGGTAGTCCAGGCATTTTTGATATTGTTTGGTACATGGTTATGCTCAAAAGAGAAATTCACAAATTTTGTGATAGCCGTTATAAGTAAAGATGAGCATTCCTTAATAATCACTGCTGAACAGGGATCACCCTTACAGCTAGTGATTTTAAGCTGAGCAATTGTTTTTGCTAGTTTGAACTCTGAAATAGGTGCGAAATAAAAAGTCTGGGGCTTATTGTCATTAATGCGTGGCAACGAAAGAGGAGACTTTTATATTTTCTAGTTTGCCACATAGGGCATTCTGAATGTTATTACACCATATCTCGTCCTTTAGGACAGAGTCTTGGTAGGGCCCTTCAGGTTTTCTTGCTCTTTTAATATTTTAAAGATCTCTCTACTATTTAATTTTGCACTAGCAATTCTTGAGTTCAAAGAGTCCTTCTTTGCTTGAATAAAAGCAATTTTATATATCTTGGCTGATTCTTTGTAGGCTTCCAGGCTAGAAATGTCTATGCTGTGTTGCCAAATATAGAACAGTTTGATTTTGTTTGACTTAAGTTCTTCAAGATTGTAATTGAACCAAGAATTGCTTAAGTATTTCCTCTGGTGAACCATTTTAAGAGGGGCAAGCCTCTCCGTCACCACACTTAGAAAATTAATAATTGTGTCAGGGATCTCATCCAACCCTTCTATATTAGCGATATCTGTATTTAAGCTTGTAGCCCAAATGCTAAGGTTATCTAAAGTCAGCTTCTTAGAGCTTCTAACAGGAAAGGTAACCTTAGGCTCAACGCATCTTTTCGTAAAGAGGTTTGTGCACATCTGAAAGTAGATACAAAAATTGTCTGACCAGGGGCAAGGTATAACTGCCACGTCAGACAAGTTAAGATTGTTTGTCGCAACCCAATCCAGGGTTTGTCCCTTTATATGTGTTGGCTCTTTAATAAACTGGGAAAAACCCAAAGAATCTAATGCAGTCTCTAGGGACTCTGCCACAACATCCGTATCACTGTTCAGCCAAAGGTTAAAATCCCCAAGGAGAACCATTTTCGTCTTAGGCTTCAGGAGAGATAAGAGATGATTGGAGAGTTGTATTGAAAAGGTAGGTGCCGGTGCAGGAGCCCTGTATAGAAGAATATTTGTAGAAGTTTCTGCACTGATGCCTAGCTTTATCAATAAATATTCAACTCCTGGGATATCTTCTGTCTTGCTTTCCCACACCTTAAGGTTAGATTTAATAATCAAGGCTATTTTCAACTCTGTCCCGTCTCATCAGGAAGTAACCCTCTGGTATGGCTAATGATAATGAAGATCCTGCAGCATCATTTCTCCAGGTCTCCGTGAGGGCGCAACTATCAAGATTGCACTCTTCAATATGCGTGGCGACCTCTGTAGCATGTTTCAATAAGGATCTTGTGTTGAGTAGCATACATTTCAGGTTGCATGGCAAGGGTGTCCCCGCAATGCTGCCCTCTTGAGAGATCTGAATTGTATCTGGATCTGGAAATTCTTTCGGAAAGGTATTCCAGTCTCCGATCACTTTTTTGCATATTAACTGACTTCAAAGGTGGTATACTTAACCCTGGGCTACACACTGGTTTCTTAGTTTGCGTCCCTTCAGCCCAGCCCCCCCTGTCGTTGACTTTGACAACGGTCCCTAGGGTGGGAGAAAGGTTTTGGGGACTATCAATACCCTGATCAGCCTTAGTGTTTAATATAATGCTATCTCGTGCTGTCTCCTGAACATAGGCCGGCGTGCAATTCCCCAGCTCCTCCTCCCCCTGGATTCCTAAAATTGTCTCGTAGGGGCAGGGATTGAGGTCAGCAGCGGGAGAACTATTATCCTTGGAAGTGACACCCACATGGTTACCTTGAGGTAATAATGCCAGACTATTGGCCAAAGATTTTTCCTGTGCAATCTCTATTGCATATAAAACCTCCTTGATTCCCATTATATCGACAATTAGAGCTTACCAAGATTGGCCTGCTCCCCTGCCTCCCTGAACGAACTGGAACAAACCAGCCCCTACGCGCCAGCGCTTATGTGCCTGACGTGAAAGTAAATACCCGCGCAAACTACAAAAGAGCTGGGAGATGTAGTTTGCGATGGTAGAACGGCTGATAAGAAGCTCGGGAGCAATGAAAGTGCAGGATTCGGTGAAAGAAGCAATTACCTAAAGTGTAGCTGATAAACAAACTAGCCTAACAGTTTTAACTAATAAAAAAGTTCAAGTAGCCTTTAAAATCAATAATATGCAACGCACTATGTTATCAATCTAAAACAATTTAAAAACAAGTAGCAGCAGAAATTTTGGTCTAGCAAGTTGAAATAAGTAAATCAATTTGGGCCGAATGCCATGGAACCTCTTAAATATCTGGAATAAACCGGCCCCTGCGCGCCGGCGCTTACGCACCTGACGTGAAAGTAAATACCTGCGCAAACTACAAAATAACTGGGAGATGTATTTCGCAATGGTAGAAGGGCTAATAAGAAGCTTGGTAGCTATAAAAGTGCAGGATTCGATGAAAGAAGCAATTACCTAAAGTGTAGCTGATAAGCACACTAGCCTAACAGTTCTAACTAATAAAAAAAGTTCAAGTTAACTTTAAAATCAATAATATGCAATGCACTATGTTATCACTCTAAAACCATTTAAAAACAAGTAGCAGCAGAAAGTTTGGTCTAGCAAGTTGAAATAAGTAAATCAATTTGGGCCGAATGCCATGGAACCTCTTAAATATCTGGAATAAACCGGCCCCTACGCGCCGGCGCTTACGCACCTGACGTGAAAGTAAATACCTGCGCAAACTACAAAATAACTGGGAGATGTATTTCGCAATGGTAGAAGGGCTAATAAGAAGCTTGGTAGCTATAAAAGTGCAGGATTCGATGAAAGAAGCAATTACCTAAAGTGTAGCTGATAAGCACACTAGCCTAACAGTTCTAACTAATAAAAAAAGTTCAAGTTAACTTTAAAATCAATAATATGCAATGCACTATGTTATCAATCTAAAACCATTTAAAAACAAGTAGCAGCAGAAAGTTTGGTCTAGCAAGTTAAAATAAGTAAATCAATCAATCTGATCAGTCTTGAATCAACAATGGGCCTCGTTATGCATGTGGCGATCCAGAAATAAAGGTGCCGGTAACAACGTACCATCACCCTTTCCGGACCGCCACACTCCGACTCTGCGGGCGGGGGCAGTTATGCTCGGCAGGTCTGACCTGCCGGGTGCAACGGTCCTCGCCCGCAAATTCTTCATCAAAGCACCGGCCCTGTTAACAACTTCCCGAATCCGCCGCCTGATAGCCTGGGCTGCCGGGACTTGTAATGTCCCGGTGGCGCAGTGATATCAGGCGGCAGACTCACTGCTACGAGGACGCGGGAACCTGCTGGTAGTATTGGTCCTCATCTACATCCATGTAAGCCCAAACCTCCTGAGATTCCTCCTCCTCCACCTCCTTAGAAGCTTGGGGAATGTCTAACAGAGCCCCAACCTCAGGCACCCACCCCTACAGGTTTCACAAACAGCCCCTCAAAAAGGTGATGCTGACACATAGGAAGAACAGGATGAGCCCTCTTCGACTATTCAAGATTTCCATGACAGAGTAATGACCCTTATGGCTTATTTGGATATCCCTAGACCAGAATCGCCAGCTGCTTAATAGGGATCTAGCAGGCGTCTCAAAGCTTAAGGGATCTGAATGTTCAGACCTTACATTACAAAAAGATGATTTATCAGCATCGCGAAAACTGTGGGGATCTCCACACTCGACTAATCATAGAAATCTGAAGATCGATTCATGGTACAGACTGTTTTCATTTGAAGAGGTACTGTTAATGCTGTGTTCTCCTCTATCTTTGACTGTAGTAATGATCGCTACTCTTTACTTCCGTCCATCATCTTCTGCCTCTTTGGCATTGTAACTGTGGAGTAAAGGGGATAAGATCCTAGAAGTGGTCAACACATTTATTTTCAAATGCTGCACTGCAGTTAAGGCAAGCAAATACTCAAGCTATTTTAGCTGCTGGTAATGTTAAACTCTAGAAGAAATTACCATAATTTAAACACCATTTTCCTTCAGATAAAATTGAGCATTTTGAAAGTGGCCTGACGGATGCTGGAATTATAGTTCAAGATTTACTAGAATCCACTGATCACCACATGGATACCTCAGCATGGCTGCATACCACAAAGTTCACTGAGGAAGTACAGAAGAAGGTCCTGGAACTCCAATTTGATGGGAAGGACCTTTTCCATCACACAACTAACAAAGAACTCATGAAAAGAAAGGCCAGTACTTTGACCTAAAAGTCACTTGCACTGCTGGCCAAACATGCGCCTCAAAAAATGTTCATTTGGAGATCTGACTTTCGTCCCCCTGTTTCATTTGAGTTTTTTGTTTCCAGGTCAGAAGGTCTAGACAGTCAGACAGACCGTTCTCCCAGTGGGCAGCAAAGAAAGCAGAATTATGTTTCCTCAAAGGGAACATTGTCTTCTACCACTGATAAAGTGATGGTCAGGACTGGTCCCATGGACTCTGGTGGCAGGAGGGGGGTGCATTTACTGTAATCTAGAAACCTGAAGGATTATAACTTCAGGTGCATGGGTCCTTTCAGTAGCTTACAAAGGCTCCTGCCTTCCTCTTCCTAACATTCCTCCATTGTGTCCCCCTCTTCTTCAGAAGGGATCCCCAGCTCTGATGGAAGTGCTTGGGAAACTTCTTTGTATGCGGGAAATAGAAGATGTACCACTTACAACAAGAGGCAAGGGCTTTTTGTCCTGCTTCTTTGCAGTGCCCAAACCCAACCAGGCTGGCCGTGGATTTGAATAATGTCTATCTCCATATCCCCATTTGACCACCCAATCACAAATTCTTTCTTTTTAAATACAAGATGCATATTTTCAATACCTTGTTCTCCCTTTTGGACTGAGCACAGCACCAAGAGTCTTGACGAAGATGATGTCAGTGGTTGAAGCCTACACCAGTCTTCAAGAGTCCATGTATATTCAGATTTGGATGACTGGCTCCTGATGTCTCTGCTGCCCACGTCTGACAAGACTTTGTTTTGAAATTCTTCTCCACAGGCTTTATCGTCTTGGCCCCCTTGTAAACTGGTTGAAATCCTCCATGATGGTCTCTCAAAATCTGATTTTCATAGGGTGTCAATGGGATACCACACTGGCCAGGATATTCCCCACCCCCGTAAAAGGATATTGGACTTCAGTCAGATCACATAAGCAATTGGTGGTTTCACAGATTGCTGGGACTCATGGCTTCTTACGTCCTAGTGATACCATTAACAAGAATGAAGATGATTAAGAACATAGATGGCTCTGCGGCAGGCATGGTATCAGGCTTCAGACCTTCAGCCTTAATTAGTCCCTGTGACTGCAGATATGAGACAGGATTTATTGTGGTGGTCTAAAGTCAAAATATTTCAAAAGATGCATTGTCTTCAGAGCCCACCCCTGAAATTAGCATTACGACAGATTATTCTTTGTTAGGTTGTGGGCAGGTGACCTTAGATCAACTAGAGGTGTTTGATCTGTTGACACACCTGGAGTGGAAGGAGCACATACATCCTCTCAAAGCTTACTAGCTGAACATTTCAACCTACACAATGACAATTAATTATCGAAGTTTTATGTAAAGAAACAAGGTGACACCAAATCTTATCACCTTATCTTGCTGGTGGTATATATTTGGGAATGGGCAAGTAAGAAAGGAATATGCGACTGCAAACCACGATTGGGAGCTGAACATCCAGGTCTTGAAAAACATCTTCAATAAATGGGAACCTTCCCAAATTAATCTATATGAAATGGTCAGGAAACATTCCTTTCACTTCTCTAAAGAGAGCGTCTAGGGGCATACTCATTGGTAGATGCTCTTTTGCGATCTCCTGGGACAACATCACTACACTAGCACTAGAGTGGCCATTTGCTCACATTAACATATTTTTGGTTTTTATTTTTTATGTAGTTATATCCCTGAAGAAGATGTATTCAAACTAAGGTCCTTAAATCGAAACCGGTTGGTCAATAGTGGGGGTCAGCAGATGGAAGCATTAATCAACTGCTAGTTTATCTCCATGCTGAGCCTCTATTTCTAATTCTAATGATGACATACGGTTCTGTTGACCTTCTGCATGACTTATTAGCGTGCCTGCTATATTTAAATGAGTTTAGGCTGAGTTGTTTTTAGGTAGGGAAATGTTCACGCTCTCACAGTTGTGGTCACTTATTCAGGATTTGGTGAATGTGCTTTTTTACTGGGTTTGTAAATATGAAGTGTTATGTATCCTTGTGTTGTTATTTAAAGAACTGTCTATTTCGAAATGAATATGCCTTTTTTATAATGTTTTGTCTGCTTGCATAAAAATGAATTTCTGTTTTGCAATTTAATTATGAATTAAGTTTCTGTATGATTCTAATGAATTCAAAGTATTGATTTTTTTATTTATACCTGCATACCTTCCTTCCGCTATATATTATAATTTTCCACATGTTTGGGGGTTTTTTCCCACATGTTTGGGGGTTGTGGGACATCTGCTTTTCAGTTTGCCTACACTAGCATTCCCACCTCTTTGATTAGTCCATTGAGATTTATTGAAGTTGCAGAAGATGTCCAACTGCACTCTGATTATCATTGCACCTTGGTGTCCAGTGAGGTTCTGCTTTCCCGACCCGATGAGTCTTGGGACTCTCCCACCCATTTGCGTAACTGATCTCCCAGATCTCCTTCATCAGAACACGAGCTTGGTGTTATACCTTACCCCACGATCGCTGAAGTTGGTGGCATGGTTCCTTAGATAAGGTCTTTAGGTCACCGTGGTTTTTCAAAAGAAAACCTACACATTATACAAGCAGCACAAAAATCGTGCACAAGAGCTCAATATAAGAGCAAGTGGCTTTGCTTTCGTCAATGGAGTCTAGAAAAAGAAATGTATCCCTTCTATAGATGAAGTTTTTTCATCTCACATCTCACAGCCACATGGATACCAGATAGATCCTTGCAGGACTTAACTGTCAACTCTTGGAGAGTGCTGAAACATCAAACCCAGTAGTAAAATGCCACTTTGATGGCTTTTGTCATATTGACCCTCTCGTTAAATCTCCTCATGTTAAATGGGATCTTAAGGTGATTCTGAATGCCATTTGTCACAACCTTTCAAGCCCTTGTGGCTATGGTTGATATTAAACTGGTCTCATGGATGGTTGCGTTCCTGGTAGCCATGATGTTAGCAAGAAGAGTCAGCAAGTTGCAGGATCTTTGTGCCGAGGAACGTTTAACAACTTTTATGGAATTGAAGAGGCCCTTGGAACTCACCTATACTTTTTACCAAAGGTGGTTATGGAATTCCAAATTAACAAAGAGATTTCCTTTGCCGAATTCTTTGATGAGCCGTCTACTTATGTGGAAAGAGTTTTACATAACCTAGATGTTGGGAGAGTTCTTAAATTCTACTTTGACCAAACATAGGATTTCAGGAGGGCTTCAAGCCTTTTCGTTACTTTTGGCAGACCAAGGAGAGACACTAAGGCCTCTTAAGCCTTCGTTTCAAGATATTTTATTACATCATGGAAGCCTACTCCACTCAGGGCCTTCCTCCCCCAAAAGGGCTTCGCGCGCACCTAGAAAGAGCCACTGCGGCCTTGGTCGCTTTTCAGGAGTATGTCTCAAGGGAACTCATTGCGAAAGCAGCTACATGAGCTTCACAATTTGCTGTCTGCAAACACCACTGCCTTGACTTGAGTTCTGGGATGAGGCTCAGTTTGGGGAGGCGGTTCTCAAAAATCTCTTGGGGTCAATTGGTCATCCACACAATAAATCTGTTCCAGTGCTTGGGAATCTCCCAAAGGTATGGAGGGAGGGGGACGGGACATAGGAGTAAGAAACATCTACTCTCCATAGTGATTAACTTACACTTAGTCCAGAGCCCCCATTCCTCCATATGCCAGCCTTCACCTCCCAAAATATCCTTACTTCCTAATCAATCACTGGAATTGGTGGTTGGAAAAGGACTGAAGGGTGAGCATGGGTGGCGCATGGGAAGGTGGGCCAAGGACAAAAATGCACTGGCCCTCACATAAAAATATAAAAAAGGACATGATTTGTTGGTGCTACAAAAAGTGCACCAATCTCTTTCCAAAGGATGAAATGTCCCAAAAGTATGGAGGAAAGACGACTCTGCATTAGGAGCACGTTAGTTACTACAGTGAGTATCGCTTTCTGTTTTTCATGCAAAAGTAGTCGTGGTGGTTTATTCTGAGGCTATGTACATGGCTCTGGGTCTGGGTTGTCGATGTGAGTCTCATGTTGGTCTATGTTGCTTGATGTCTTGCACTGTTGAATTTGTTTGAATGTTTCCTTTCCTTGTTTTTGGCAGCAGATGCCGTGTTTTGCATGGGCTGGATGAACTCCTGAGTATGTTGGATGGGAACTGAAGGTGGTTGGTTTATGTGCTGGCTTCAGAGGGGGCTCAGAGTCCAGTGATTGTGATCTTGTGTGGGCTCTCATCCCAGGCAGTGCATCCTCTTGTGGGAGGTGATGTGCTCTGAGTCTCTTGGAAATGTGCTCATGGGTGTCCCAAAGTTTCGAATGGCTCCTTTTTGGAGGCTTAGGTCTATGCAGTAGGATTAGTCATACTTGTCTTTGGGAATGTGTCGTCGGGTCGAGGGAGCCTTGAACATTCGGGTGGCACTTTGAGGGCAGCAAGCAGATGAAGCATTGCGGAAGTGATGGCAGGCATGTGTTTTCTCCCCATCTGTCTCGGGTGCTGAAGACAGCTGAGCCTTTACTTTCATAGTGGTCCTGAGATGTTGTTGCTGATTGTGGTGATTTAGGCACAGTTGTTTGTGCATCCAGTTTCAGTAGCATAATTGTGCTTGGTCCATACCACAATGGCGGTGTGTTTGCAGTGAAGAGAGGCAAGATCATTGGGGAGAGTGGTGTGAAGCATCGGGCTAGAAACAGTGTTTTTGGAACCCCTCTGGCACCATAATTGAAATAAGGCTGCATGCATAAGATTTTCTTCTCGGCGATGGTAGAGCCGTTCTCTGACACCGTGACTGCAGGGATGCTGCATGTGTGAGATTTCCTTCTGGGTGTTTCTTCAAGCATTCTCAGTAGAAGCCGAAGACTAATCATGTTGGATGTGATGGGGAGTCCCGCGGGTAATCTCGTGAGCATTGTGGTACGAGCGGCCCCTTAGCCAGGCAAAAATATTTGCTGGAGGCTGCAAATGCATGCAACCACCCACATGTTGCAGGAGGTGTAGAGGCAGGTTGGGATGATGTGTGTGGCACGAGCAGATTGCCTGAGGTAGCATAACAATTGGATCAAAGCCTGCTTTGTGTGGATTTACAGGAGGAATATTTCTAGTTCAACTGTCTGGTGGCACAGCCATGTGCATGTTGGTGGTTGTCTATAGGTGACAGGAGCTCACTAGCGGTTCCGTGTGCATATTGGTGGTTTTTAAGTGCAGTATTCAGACCATCTTTGGGATGATTTGCAGCAGTATCATGCAGCATTGCATTGGCTATGGCTAAGCTCAAATGCAGTGATCCTTGGATCATAACCACTTAATCAACATTTTTATTTGAAGTGCAGCAGACCAAAAGTAAATCCACTCAGAGACATGTCACACGTTCTCCACTGTCAGAAAATTAGCAGACGCACCTCTCTATCTACACAAAGGAGCATGCACACCAACGAGAGCACAACATTGACCTGCTTTTGCTAGGGAATTAATGTTGACTACTCTCTACTGTGACCACTTCCTCTTTTGACCCATGTCCATTGCAAACTCCTTATCTGCAAGACATGTGCCCACCCCCAACGCCTTCTGGTCTAATTGTTTTCCTGCCAGCTCCATCTTCGGAGGAGAGACCTAAAATGTCCCTGCATTTGGCTGTTCGGATTGGCAGCTACTTTTGCATCCTCAGAAAAGCAAGGAGAGCTGATGCTTTTGCATTGCCCTCAGAGTAGCAACTTTGCCAGCATCAAGAATGCTCCTACTTCCTCATTCCCAGTGGGTGCAGGGAATTTCGTCATTTTCGTAGCCTCCACAGCACGCTCATGTAGCATTTTCTAACACTATACACATCTCTAGGCATGTCCATGCACCATTTTAACACGATGGCTACTCCTAACTGGGTTCCCTCCCCGCTGCTGGTTTCCTGCTGTGACTGCTCAATATTGTCCACACCATTGTGCTTTACTCCCGAAAAGACTCTCCTATGAGACACCCCAGCCTAGATTAGAAGCACTGTGCGTCGTAGAAACTTCTGGTCTTCCTCAGCTCCATGCAGCTTTCAGGTGACGGTTTGGTGCGCAGCAGGAATTGCACGGGGAATCCCGTGCTCCCTGGAAATGTTCCAATTCAGAATGTTTCTCTGTCGGAGTGAAACATCTTGCAGACCTCCACTGATGCATGTGCGTGACACAGACGTCAATAATATGAAAAATATGACTTGCGTTTAGTCATCGAAGGCCTGGTTCCGTTCCACTCAGCAGAGAGGGCCTTCTCGAGGGAAGAAGCTGCTCTGCAGATGTGGCTAAAAATGGAGGAGGAAAGGTGGGGAGAAAGCAGGGGTCCGGGAAGGGGGAGGTGCCATGGGCGAAGACTGTATACTTCTTTACATCACTGCAAAACATTTGTTTTCAGGACAGCTTGAAGGAATCTCCTTCAGTTAGGAGGCATTAAACTAAATCAAAGACAGCGCAGGTTACATAGGGGGAAAAGGGGAAAAAGGGGGGCGCGACGCTAAGCTAGTACATAGGGGCTGTGGGGGGGCGAGCTTCGTTTGAGAGTGAATCATCTTTAGGAGAGACACAACAAGACCAATGAAACACGTTCATTTGTTTTCTATTAATTTCCCTTTCTTTTCCTGGTTTGGGTTAAGTGCATCAGCATCCCGCTGATCGAGGAGGAAACCTCCTCTGACCGCAGAGCATGGCGTGCGCATAGAGCGCCAGAATCGCGTGCTTGTTGCGTTGATTGAATTTGCTAAAATATGCAGCCGCCCCCACACCAGAATGCTCTGCCTTCACCGTCTAGGCCCAAATCTGGAATGACCACTGCTGCCCTTGTGTTGCCTCTTGAGTACAGCGCTTACCAGCACAACATTTTTTTTAAAAAACTTTTATTTATTCAGCTTGGCAGCATAACACAGGCGAGCAACACACAGGGCAGGTATAATGTAGTTACAGTTGAAACAATACAGGCAAACAGTAACTGCTTCCAATGTGGACATGTTCATCAAGTGCATATGCAGAATAAGCGAGTCATAAGAGGACTGTGATTCAGGATGGGGAACCTAGTTGGGTAGGGGTAATAGCTGGAGACGATGCATCCAGTGTCGCATTCAGATCGGACGTGTAGGACCGGAATTTAAGCCAGATATCTCTGGGTCTTGAGTGAGTGGGTTGTAGGTAAGACCAGGTTTCCTCAGTGTCTGAGGCCCACATGACTGCCCTGAGCCATTAAGCATGAGTGGGGGGTGCGGGGCGTAGCCAACAGAGTAGGATGGATCGTACTGCAGGGAGCAACCAAAGGCCAACCAGTTTTTTGGAGTCCCGGTGGAGTCCGGAGAAGTCGTGAAAGAGGCACTTTATTGGGGAGGGGTCGATAGGGTGGTCGAGAATGGCGGATACGGTTGAGCACACCATAGCCCAGAATTGGGAAAGGCGGGGGCAGGACCAAATCATGTGAATATAATCGGCAGTATCCTGGCCACATCTGGGACATCTTGGGGAGTGGTCACTAAACATGCAATGTAATCTGTTCGGGGTATAATGAAACCTATGCAGTACTTTAAGATGAATCAATTTGAAGCGGGAGTTAAAGGATACCCGGTGTATACGAGCACACATATGGGCCCAGCGTTCATCTGTCACCTCCACCCCAAAGTCGTCTTCCCATGCTCGCCTCAGTTTAGTGAATTTCGGAGTGGATCTGGATTGCACCATGGTGTACAGCCTAGATATATTACCTCTGGTGGGTGTAGGGGAGGTCAGTTCTTCAATAGCGGGGTCATCTGGCAGTAACGCTGGGAACATATGGTAGTTTTGTTTAAGGGTTTTACGAAGGGACGAATACTGGAGCCATGCACACGGGCCACGTCTCAAGGGCAATGGGAGGTCCGGCCACTCAACAATGCTGCCCTGCTAGAAGACGTCTCGAAGCAGCTCGTATCCCGCCTCAGCCCAGCGCCGTACCATTGGTGGCAGTACTCGTGGAACCCCCAGGAGAAAGTTCCAAAGCGGGAGGTTGCCATGGAACGGGTAAGCGGTATAAAACAATTTCCATGTTTTCGTTAATGCCAAGGATGTACAGGCGACCGGGTGTAGTGAGTCCAGTACCGAGGGGACAGGTTGTATTACCAGGGTACGGATGTCCCGGGCGCTAACCACTAGTTTTTCAAGTCTGACATGTGGAGGTGGGTCCGTCGTGTTAAACCAGTACGACGTGTATTGAATTTGGGAAACCAGCCAGTATTTAAGAAAATCAGGGGCTCCAAAGCCACCATTAGCCATAGGGGTAGACAAGGTACTAGGTACCGAGTGCCATAAGAAGGAGTTAATAGTGTGAGTCAATACTCGGAAGAAGCCCTCGCCTGGCCATAAGGGGATGTTGGTGAACCTGTAGAGTAGTTGGGGTAACACTATCATTTTCAATATCCCTATTCTGCCTGCAAGGGAGATTGGTAGCTTATTCCAGGTTAGCGTCTTAGTCGCCAGATGCGTTAGGTAATTTTGATAGTTCTCCTCGAAGGTCGACTCGAATTGTCGTGTTATTTCTATTCCCAGATAGGTGATTTTTTCCTGACCCACATGAACCCCAGGGTATCAAGAGGGGGGAGGGTGCAATCCGTGAGTTGGAAGAGAGTGGATTTGAGCAGTTCACCTTGAGGCCCGAGATACAACCGAAGTGGACGACGTCCTTCAATATCGGGGATAAATTGACGGAGGGGGAACGTATGAAAAGCAGTGCGTCATCAGCGTACAAGGACACTATGTCAGCCTGATCCGCAGTGTGGAGCCCTCTATGTGCGTGGGATTAGCGTAGCATGTCAGCAAAAGGTTCTATTGCTTTAGCAAAGATCAGGGGAGAGAATGGACAACCCTGTCTCATCCCCCTAGCGATCTTAAAGAGAGGAGAACATCGACCTTCAGTGCGGACCTTCAGTGCGGACCCTAGCCACCGGATTTGAATAAAGCACCCTGACCCAGGAGAGAAAGGTGGTCCCAAATTTGCATTGTTCGAGGACCCGCCAAAGGTATTTCCAAGAAACCGAATCAAACGCTTTTTGCATGTCGAGAGTGGCGGCTACCGCGTTTACATTGGGACTTATTCTACTAATTATATTAAAAAGACGCCTCAGGTTCAGAGAGGTTGAGTGCCCCGGGATGAAGCCCGCTTCATCCGATTGGATAATAGATGGCATACAGAGGGCAAGTCTTATCGCTAACAATTTGGCGTATGTTTTGACATCACAATTTATGAGCGAGAGCGGGCGATACGAACCGCACTGTGTGGGAGATTTACCAGGTTTGAGTAATACCGTTATTGTGGCTTCTCGAAGTGATGGGGGAAACATGCCCGCCTCTACTGATTCCTCCCAGAGAGCTATTAAGTGAGGGAGTAGGAGAGCTTTATAGCATTTGTAAAATTCAATCGGGATGCCATCAGAGCCGGGGGCCTTCTCCGAGGAGAGGGAGTCAATGGCATCCGAGAACTCCTCCGGGGTGAGCGGGGAGTCGAGGGACGCAGTGGTCTCAGGGGAAAGGGCCGATAGGGGGAGGGCATCGAGATAGGAACTGACTTCCGCCATTGAGGCCTCATCTGAGTTGGAATACAGGGCTTCATAAAATGTAAAAAATTCTGAGTTGATGTCTTGAGATGCGATAGCCATAGAGCCGTCGGACCTTTCAATCCCGGGGATATGTGGAGCCCCCAGCTCACGGCAGATGAGCCTAGCAAGGAAGCGGCCAGGATGCTCTCCCTCTCTGTATTTCCTCACCAGGCCAGGGTTATCTAAGAATTTTTGTTCACGATCCGCCCGGGACCGGAATGTGTCTAATTCCACCCCTATCGATGCTAGGATCTCAGGGGTTGAGAGCAGTGAGCATTGGGCCTCTAGGATCGATAGTTTGGATTCGCTTTCAGCGATGCCCCTCCGGATTGTTCTGAGAATGCCATTTTCCTTGGACAGCGCTATACCCCTAATGTAAGCCTTAAAGGACTCCCATAGAATGGCCTGCAAAGACACTGAACCTGTGTTTATTTCAAAGAACTCTTCAATAGCTACCTCGAGCTCGGAGCTGAACAAGGGGTCGAGGAGAGAATGGGGTTTCATCCTCTAGTGTCTAGTTCGGTCGCGGTCCGGACCCCAACCCATGGTAATGGTCACTGGCGAGTGGTCAGATAGGGTTCTAGGAAGGATCATCAGTTGTATAACATTTTTCATCAATACATCTGAGATCACCCATCTATCAATTCGGGAATAGGAGTCATGCACCGAGGAGTAGAAGGAGTAGGCGCGAGAATCAGGGTGGAGAAGTCTCCATGCATCAACCATAGCGAGGCGGGGCAGGGATGACAGCGCAGTATAGGCTGCCTTGGTGAGTTGGCGGGGTCTGGACCCGGATCTATCGAGGACCACGTCAAAAATTGTGTTGAAGTCGCCCCCCCAAAGAGTGGGAACTAGAGGGAAGCCATTGAGAAGGGATGTGAGATGTGCATAGAATTCTGGGTCATCTATGTTAGGGCCATAGATGTTCAGTAAGACCACTTCCCTGTTCTGAAGTGTGGCATGGAGTAGTACATATCTGCCCTGAGGGTCTATTTGTGAGGATATAAGAGCAAATTTAAGACTTTTATGAATAAGAGTCATGACCCCACAGCTTTGGGTAGAGAAGGTGGTAAAGTATCTTTGGGGACCCCACATTTTAGCAAATCTCATACATTGTTCGGCACAGGCATGTGTCTCTTGCAAGAAAAGGATCTTGGTCCCATGACGTTCGGCCTGCAGCTGGAGTTGTCTCATTTTCTTAAAATTGCCCAATCCCCGCACATTCCAGCTCACGAAAGTCAGGTTATCTTCAGTCAATAATGCAGCGGTGTTCGTATCAAGAGAGTGTTAATATCCAATGGGTCAATTTAGCAGCACTGTAGCCCCAGTCATTCCACGTTACCCTGTGGTCTGCCTCCGCTGCCAACGCCAAGATTTTTATAACATAACACCCAACATATCCAACCCCCACCCACATCCCTCCCCCAACTAGAGGAATGACAATCCCAAAACCCTTTAACCATATCCAAACCAGTGGCATCAACACCTGGGGGACTGTAGGCCGGACTGGTGGCGCCACTCCGGGCCAATGACAGATCCGAATAAAACATAGTGCCTACAATGAAGCTTCGTGCGTAACTTGGAAAAGGCTTTTGCACATATTAGTGTGGCACAAACTTGTAGAGGTGAAACAAGCTGAGCTAAGTAAGGAGTAAGAGACTAATATATTCCTGGCGCAGGGAGGTGGCCGGTGTCGGTCAACCCCATCGGGACAGCTGAGCAGTTGTAGGAACATGGTTGGAGGGGAGGGTCATCCTGGGAAATGTTCATTGATGAATCTGGAGGCCTCCTCAGGGATCGTGAAAAAAAATATCTGGTTGGCGTGCTCTATGTGCAGTTTGGCGGGATATAGCATGGAGTATTTAGTTCCATGGTCTCTGAGCCTTCTCTTCACCGCCAGGAAAGTCTTGCGCTCCCGTTGGACAGCCACCGAGAAGTCAGGGTAGAGGTGTATCCTTGCGCCACCCAGCAGAAGCTCTCCCTTAAGTCTTGCGGCCTTGAGGAGGGCATCACGGTCTCGGAAGTTCAGCACCCGAGCTATAATGGGTCGTGGAGGAGCGCCCGGCTTAGGTTTAGCTGTCAGGGCCTGGTGCGCTTGCTCTATAGCAAACTGTGCGGAGAGCCTCTGTGAGTCAAGGAGCGACAGCAATGTATGTTCAACAAAGTCCTCCATTGGTTCATTAATGCCATTCTCGGGAACACCGATAATGCAGAGGTTGTTATGCCTCGATCGGGATTCCAAGTCCTCATTTTTCTTCTCCACCTCAAGAACCCGGTTTGAAAGAGCAGTGACCTCCACACGCAAGGCACCCAGCCTATCCTTGGTGGAGCTCACCCTGGAGCTCACCCTGGTCTCGACCTCCGACACTCGACTGTCAGTCCTTTCGATATGGGCCTTGATGGAGGATATGGTGCCATTCATGTCATCTAATTTAGAATGGAGTATGGTGAAGCCCTCGCGGATGAATTCCATCATGTTCTGGGACTCCGGGGTGACAAGGGATGATGAGTTAGTAGGGGCCTGCTCAGGGACCTCTTCCGACGATCTCACCGGAGTCTTTGCAAACATATTGATGGAGCTCTGCTTCTTCCCGGCCCCCTTGGTCATAGTGGCGATGACGAGGGTCGAGCGGAGTGAGGGAGAGCTGGTGGGGACGAGGGTGAATGTCACTCAGCCTTGTAGTGTTTGCCTGTAGGAAGGACAGGACGTGAACTCCGGAATAGGTGATGTGGTTCACAGGAGGCTATGGCCCTTCCGGGCACAGTGCGAGAGTCTAATGCGGTCCAGACCAGATGGAGCAAGAGGATTTGCAGTATGTCCTCAGATGCGAGCCACCGGGCCCCAGTGCGTTCTGTATCAAGTGTTTACTGGGGGTGTCCCCCCCAGGGAGGCGCAGGCCAGTGTTATTATTGCGTTTCGAGGCCGGGCACTGCCGGTAGACAATCCGTGGAGCAATGCAGGGAAGGAGTGAAGTAGTGCCACTCCACAGGGTTGTTCATGGGGTCCTCCTCCTCCACGTACCCTATGGCCACCAGGATCTGGCAGCTTAGCGCGCGACGTGGACCTCTTAAGAATTAGATGGTGTGTTCCCTTCTCACTGCTTGCAGCACCCACTTGTTGAACTGATTTTTCAGCACTGGTGGCTGATTCTCCCTCCCACTGGGTTGTGATGCCGGGCGGGAGGGGCATGTCAAGCCAAGCTTGCTTGGACGACTGGGGCCTTGGTTGACCTGAACCACGTCTGACTCTCTGTTAAGCAAAAATCATTGAAGACTGCTGATATATCGAAGAGGATGGGTTGGCAGATGTTCATCTCTGTGTGAAAAATGGTCTGTTATATGACAAAAACCTTCCTGAAAAGTACAACGCTCCTTGCCCTTCAGTGAGCTGATGGGCCTGGCTATGTCCATGTCTTTTTGATCCCTTTCAAGTGATCATCTTTCTTCTTGCCAAGCAATCCTTTGCCAACAAATGGCATGTCTAGAATATGGGCATAAACCTCAGGGCATAGGTTGGGAGCTTTCATCCATGTCTGGTGCCTGAGGACTGCTGTGTATGCCATTTGTCTGATCCCTGATGCTGCTGCGTCAACCACTGGGTTGATTATGTGATCTGATTTTTAGCCATTTTGACAATAGCTCAAGCCTCCTCATGAAACTCATCTGGCAGGTGGTCCATGAACTTGGCCATCTTGTGCCACAGTGCCCTTTCCTATTGACAGGGAACTGAGTAGCTGAAGCTTTCTGCCTACTGCTTCCAGTTTCCTGGCTTCCTTGTCTGAGATTACTGAATCAGCTTTTGGGTGAGCTTGCAGGCATAGCAGTGTATTTTATCTCTGGCCTAGCTGCTGTGGGACTGGTGGATAGTGGATTGACTAAAATCTGTTGTCCTGCATCCAATATGGAATCCAGGTATCCAGGGGAATGGGTATGGCACTGGTAGTGGTTCTCCTCTTAGGTCTGTGTTCATAAAGCACAGACTAATTCTCTTCAGATGAGACTTGGAGATCAAACATCCTTGCCGCTTTCCCAATGATAGAATGGAATTATCTGACGTCTGGAGAAGAGGAACTTTCTGGTGAGTCTCGCATTTTCTCTTTTTCAATGACATAGTCCTCCCATTCCTCAGTGTCCCGTTGAGGTAAGTCTTGAGGAATCTCTACCTCTTCTGGTTCATCCACTTGCATCTCTGGTTCTGAGAAGTCTCTGTAGGTATCTTCAATGGGATCCTGTCAGTTTTAGGGATCTTCATGGAGAGATAGTAGAGATGGTGCCCTGAACGATCAATGCTGTGAGACGCTCCTCTCCTCTGGTTGGTATTGCTTCATATGTTTAATAGCAATAAGTGTTATGCCTGGATCTTCTCCACTGTTGTGTGTCCCAGAAGCTATGAGAGCCATTGGAATTTGTCAATGATATTCTTAAGGGATTGTATAAGTGAAGGATGGAAAGTATCTGAGGTGTCCTTGTGAGGAATTCAACCATCTGCATTGTGGGTGTGCACTCATCTGGGCTTTTTTGAAATTCTATATCAAATTGAAGGATGGTAGATCAACCTCTGGAAAATGTGTGG
This sequence comes from Ambystoma mexicanum, assembly GCF_040938575.1. Taxonomy (NCBI): domain Eukaryota; kingdom Metazoa; phylum Chordata; class Amphibia; order Caudata; family Ambystomatidae; genus Ambystoma; species Ambystoma mexicanum. The sequence goes on from NC_090924.1 coordinate 100,700,227, forward strand.
GGCTAATCTGCACACATTTTCCTCTGCTCACTGCACGACATTCACACAGCCTACAGGCACAGTCCTCCCTGTCACATTTAGTTGGAATGTGACACCCAGGAGCACATCAAGGCATCTCAAATGGGGGAGGGCAAAACCTTCCTCCTGCCATGGCCAGCCTAATTAAATAACAACGGCTCCGTGGATCTGCCCTATCCTTTGTTGGCCCTGCAGGAATGGTGGCAACAGTTAAAAATAATTGGCATATCTATAGAGTATTCTTCAAACAGGCCCACAGGGGGCTAGCTGCAGAGGCTAACAAAAGACAGAGCACCCCAACACCTTTGATATACATCTGTGTCAACCTGAAGCCAGCTCCGGTCCCTCAGTATCAAGGGCAGTGAACTGTGATGTTTGGTAAATGTGGTTACAGTAGGCAACCCCCACACGGGGGCCCCATTCAGAGGGTAGGAGTATGTTATTTGATGGAGGCCAAAAGTCTGTTCTCGAACCAATTTCAAGAAAAGGCCTGTGCTATGATCAGAAACCAGAGAAACCTCAATTAACCAGAGAGGCCCTTTGATCCACAACAGACAGGAAGATGGGTGTGACTTAGTAATACACGTTTTCACCCCTTTACCATTCCTGTTGCAAAGCACTATGATTAAGACTTCACGCATAACAGAAGATTGTTGGTGGGGATACACGATTGGGTCATTAAGGTAGGCTTAGCCTGCACCAATCACTCTGGCTCATTTGGCTTTAAAAGAGGGTTCAACCCCTCTGTTGGCAGATCATCTGAAGACTTTGCAAGGAGTAACAAGAAGAACTCATTTGGACCCAGGCTGAAGGTACAGTTTGCCTTACAGCTTCCGCCAGTTAAGGATGACCAGGATCTCCAAGAGGGAAGCAAGATCCCTCCCTTAGACATCTCCCAGGGAGCAAAGGGAGATACTGAATCCAGAGGACTCTCCAAGCAGTTCCAGAACTGTTACCCAGTCAGCACACAGTATGCCCTGCTAGGCTCTGCAGCAATCTTCCTAGGTGGGAAGTGCCAGAGAGTCTCTGTACCAAACCAAGGACAAGGCTGTTTCCTTCAACACTCTCCGCAGCTTTGGGTTGTCTGCCTTAAAGAATGACACAAGCTGAGTGAAGAAGCTAGGAGGAGTGCATCGACAAGCATCAACCAGTATCCACCTTAAAGGACATTTTGGAGCCAGTCAAGCCCCTTGAGCTGCAACCGACTGCACCACTGACTGTTGTCATAATGCAGTCACTAACGTCATCCGAGATGCCTCAACTAGTGGTTCAGACCCACCGACCATCACTGAGACAATGATTCCTGACCCCGAGCTGGCGTGTAGTCCAGCCTGCAGTCATCCGTCCAGCCTCAATCACCGAACTGCCTGCCGCCTGATACCCACAGCTGTCTCCCATCGTGAAGTCTGTTGTAGAAGCTGCAAAGCACTCTGGAACTGACTTGATGCTGTTGAGCACCAAGAACCTCTACAAGCACAAGGTACATTGTGGTTCTGTCCACGTGGTCCTTCTACGAGGGCCCCTAGTGACATTTTACAACCCATTGCTCGCTTTGTGCTGAAACCAAGTATCCTTGAACTATTGCGATTCATTTCTTTACTGACCAGTTGTCTGTCCTCAGCATTCCTTTACAGGGTGGGTTGTATTTTGTAGTGTGCTAGAACTGTCTGTTGTGATAACAATAAAGTAGATCTTTTTTATACAAACTTGACTGGACAGTCCTTTTTATCATTGGCCAATAATAGTATGTTCATTGTATTGCAACTAACCAACGATCCACGACCTTGCCGTCCCATCCACGTTACCAAAATTGGACAAAGGCAGTAGATGCACTCCTGATCGGTGTCTGTCACAAAGACAATCTTGTTGGAGACTCTGAGACAATCCTTGAAGAGGGAAGTTTTCCCTTTTGAGGGTCCTTCATTGCGTGAGTCAGCCATGGTCATGAGGAGCAGGGTGTTGTGCTTTCCCTCGATGGTAATCTATAAGTGTTTCCTGAGCTACAAAACACAGCCTCTGTAGAGTAGAGGAAGGTCTCTGAAATGGAGCAAAAAGGGTTCAAAAATTATTGAAAAAGTAACAATTCTCTTGAATGGCTATAGTCAACTCTACACCGTGATCGAATGGGGAAAAAGGGGCCCCGGGACGGCGGGTTTTGAACACTGTTTGTTTGTTACTGTTAAATTTAATAAAAATCGAAGTGAAAAAGTAACAATTACGATGGAAGAAGCTCAGAGAGCTGTAGCGGATTCCCTAGTCACTAGGCTGCAATAAAATCTGATGATGGTTGCCTGGGGTGGAGCTTAAACTCTACCACCTCATTGGCTTAGTATAAAGGGACCAAGAATTAGATGGAGGGATTACAAAAGTAAAAGCCTTTAAGGCTTTGTTGGCAATTGTTTTTTGGGGTAACATTTTAAATTACCTGGGATTCCCAGTCTGGCAAAGGGGAATATTCAAGCATGTGAATCTATGAAAAATCCAATGCTGGGGAATTTGGCTGTACTCTCCCGCCAGAGTATGACTGGCATTTACAGCAAGGAAAACAGTGCACAGAAGCCCTCCTCAAGACCATAGAAATTAGTGTGCACATTGCCTCTTCAGGGTCAGTGAAAGTACTAAATGGCCAAAATTCAGGAAAACCTTAATGGTCCCCTACCCCTGTACAGACTAAACTACCATGTCTAGGAGAATCTTGCAAAATACTTTACTACTAGGCAAAGCGAAGACTTTCATGAACTGAACTGCCATGCATAGCAAAATCTCTTCTTGAACTATACTACAAGTCTTAGCAAAAGTCTTACTCGCAATACTCGAACCCCTTCAGAATGGTCCTTTTTCAAAAGAATTGATTTCTCCACCAAAACTAGAAGTTTATGTCTGAATAAATGTTTCATGCTACTTCGATGGTGACCCTCGAAAATTGCATTACAATAGAGGGTGTGCCCTCAGTTAGCACACTTTTGCTCAAAATCATAAATGTTTTCATAATATATTTTCAAACAGGCTTTCAATTGAAGGCTGCTAATTCTAAACGGTGATAGAAGAATATGAAAATATGGACGTCCTGGATTTCCCGTTCGAATGCAACTGCTCACAAGCACTTGTCCTTGACCATTATCAGGGAGTGAGCAGAGAAGACTTGACTTGGGACTATAACTAATATTTATTTGTACTAGGCTGCTCAGAACCATGTACTGATTAGTTTTTCTTAAAAGCATGCGCTGTGATGTGGCCTCAAGTTTATCTACTCGCACCCCAAAAAAATCCTAAATACATAAATCAGTAAATAGTCGTACCACTATACCCACAAATCAGGTCAAATCACTCCCCTTCCAAAAGAAACCAAATCCCTCTCCCGGATGAATGTAAACATTTTAGAAAAGTAAACACACACACCCTCTCTCTCTCTCACTCTCTAACCCTCCGGAGCTTCATTTACGTTTCTCTTCTGCTTGTATACTGTACAGGTGGAACGCCATATATGACAGGGATCCGAAAAAAGCCCTAACAAGCATGCATGTTCCCCTGAACCTTAAACTGATATCACCTGCTACATTGAATGTTCTCTTTTTTCTATACTTTACCAGTATTACTGTACGGAGCATATATGTTCCTTGGAAGCCAAAGACTGGCGCCATCAACTGTTACCATGCATAATGCAACTTAAACAGCTTTTTAGCACCCTTCTTAGTTTCAGCAATTATGTAGTGTTTACGAGCCACATATAAGCCAAAACAATTGCATTGGTGTGCAGATGAGTGGAAGATGAGATGTAGGGTGTTTGTTGCTTGGGGATTTAGCCATCCATTGACCGCTTATGGCTATTTCTACCCATGACCTGCCCCTTCCTGCATAAAACACACCCTGCTGGGATCTCTTTGAGATAGCTCACTCAGCCAGCAACATCAAACCTTGTGCTGTATTGGGCCTGTCAGTGTTATTTCAAAGCAGTCTTCTGAGAGTTAATGGCTTAATTTCAGCTGTAAATTTTCTATGGCATAATACAAATATCTTAACCAAATGTGCCTTTAATCACTTGATTTATTAGTAGTAGGGGTGTCCTCTCATGTGTTACTTGCACTGAAGTCCGGTTAAAAAAAAGTATTGGCATAGCCAACAGTTTTGCCACCTTCCAAAAAGTACTAGGCATTTGCCAGACACTGCTATCATATGCCAGGTACACTCACCATTTTCCAGCTGTTGCCATTTTATGGCCAGGTAGTACATCATCGAAGTACAAGAAAGATGCTATTCCATGCATACGCAAAAGAGAAAAAAAACTGTTGGATTTTCCAATGCTTGTTTTACTACTATTTAAATACCTTTTGCAATTTATGTGATGCCAGTAGCCATGTTGAAAAACAGGCTATAATTGTCACTAGGCCCTTGAGACACCCAAAGTGTATTGTAGTCTTTAACATGTGTTACTAGGATGATACCAATGCGTTTATCTCCTATACAAGGGAACAACACATGTATTAACATTTACCCCTTTTTCTCTGATTTTTGTTCTCTAAACACTACAACAGGTTACATTGAAACATGCCGCATAGTAAGTAATGAGTCTTCTGCAGTGCTAAAGTTGTAATCATATGTTTTTATGCTTTTGTTTCTCTGCACACATGTGTTTGCATTCCTTCTTTCTTTGTAGTATTGATTTAAGTATTCAATTACAGTCCTGAAGAAGAGCAAGGGATTGTGTGAAACACGGATTCAGATGTATCTATTCCTTTTCAGATGGAAATATACACAGAATAAATTACTTTTACGAATGGACATGCTCTTGATTGTCTTCCCTTTTAACATGTTGTTTTGCATGACATATGCAGAATGGCACGGGGAGGAGAATTCACAATAACAAAGGTTATGTTGCCCCCAGCTGGGTACTAATGCAGACGTTCACTGTGCTGCAAGGACTTCCGGATTGTACAATCAGTCAGGGTTCAAACCTCATTCAGACATCACTGCCACACAGAGACAGCAGGCCACCATGTGTTTGTTGGCAGAAGTGCTGCAAATGTACATGGATATCTTGTAACTTTTGATACAGTCAACAATAGGGCACCACACATCTCCCTTTCCTCCCGAGGGTGCATCACTGGAAGTGTTATGACTTGATGCTGCTGCTACATTTTCCCAAGATCACTATTTTCTATGATGTTCCATCCAGATGATCCCTTGGTTCACTGGTGGCGAAGCACACAGTTCCTTTTCGCCCAATCCCAACAGGAATCATCTAGATACCCTTGTTTCATACCAAGATATTCTCTTTCTCCAAAATGTGGAAGAGGCACAACCTTGTCTAATTGTCTCTTCTGTGGACGGCGTATTCAGGCTGATACCCCACTTTGCATTTCTTCTAAAATGGATGGCAACATTCTGCTTGAAACTAACCATGGCCACAATGGAGGTCATCTATCTGTATGCGAGGGGACCCCTGATGCCTACAAATGATCACATGTAAAGGCACCCTTCTGTGGGTTTGCACCCATTTCAGTAGGTGCGGGTAAATTGCTTTGCTTTACTGTCAAGCCTAATCATATTTTGCAAGTCCACATCACGAATCAAACCAAAATGGTCTCCTAGCAGCTACATCTTTTCTGAAGGAATTCAACTCTCAAACGTAATAAAGATTTCCACATCAAACTATTACAAATGCACAGTAAATAAATAAATAAAATAAATACATAAATCAAATAAATAATACAAATGTGAAAAGCGATGAATGGAAAGCTTTCAAGTGGAGATGTTGCCGAGCAGTTCGGCCTGGACTGCAACCACTGGTGACAGGACCAAGATTGGTTCACATATGGTTGGTTGTTCCCCAACTGGGCTCAAACGACTGAGTGGAAGCTGTGCACATCAATGGCAGTAGTACATATTAATTTAAAGCATTCCATCCATTATGTTCAGCTGTCTTCTTCTATGTCCACAGATGTCACTCTATAGCAAGGGGGCGTCCTATGTCATATCTGGCCTTGCTCAAGAAGTGTGTCACTCCTCACCTCAATGAAGATTAGAAAGCTGATGATGTCCTCTCTTCTCCGGCTCCCACTGCTGACCCGGATCCTCCTCAACACTGCCTGCCTCAATGCAAGTCTCCTCAGTCAACCCCCGCCTTCATATGAAATGTGCATTACATGGGATGCCTATTGCACACAAACCAAATCTCAGCGGTGACGCGCGACATAACACCATCGTCCACTCCCAGAACCTGAAATGCATTGCTTCATGAGATTCAGTGAACCTTTCCCTTCCCCCCTTTTGCCAGATGATAAAGACGCAACTAGTCGCCATACATTTCCCTGCCAAGAAAACTGACATTGCTGGGACCTTTCCCTTCACTCTCCTGGGCGCCAAGGTGGCAATTCCTCCGACTGGATTTCCTAGTAAAAACTGGATGATTACCCTAACTACTTTCCCCATGGCAGTGATTGTTTCCTGCAGTTGTTTATTGTCTATGCTGTTACCTATGTCCGGATTCTAAATGTTCCTGTACAAACACATACATGAATGCAATAACTATCCCACGAAGACTAGGCAAAATATTCACTGGATTCTATTAGCCGGCCCAGGGGATGCATTTCATGGTATACAATGAAACCTAGGGACGGTTTTCAAATACCTTTCCTGAGAGGTAAGGCACATGCCTGGCGATGTAAGGAATGCATAGGTGACGAAGTCCAGCTAGCCAGATCCTGGACAGATAGCCGCCGTTTAGGGGAGAGAACATTGTGTTGTGTTGTTTGTAGATTGCATGTGAATTGTTCCATCAGGCACACACAAACGCATTGGCAATAATATGCCATTTAGAAGAGGCCCTTTAAAGGGTAATTCTGGAAAGCATAAGTTAGACATCCTATAGGTTCTGGTACTTTTACTAATTCAACACCATCAGTGAGAATTCTGGAACTCCTAATCTTCTCAGGGGTGTATCTGTACCAGGGCAGAGCCCCCACTGCTTTTAAAATAACTGAGGCCTGGTTGCCAGACACACTCTCACAAGCCACCATGATAGCTGCTCCTTTTCTCTTTCCATACCAATGTCAGGTGTATGTGGGCAAAAAGCAGGGAGGATCTCGGGCTAGTTGTATGACTCAAAGGCTGTACAACTTCAAGGACCAAAGTAACTATGAGGAGGAGAGGAAAAATCATATTCATGGTGATTCCAGTTTACACAGGCTTTGCGGTCCCTTCCTCCCAACACTCACCCTTGCATCTCTGCGAGAGAGCATATACCGTCCTCAAAAGGAACTGGTCTAGGGGGGAAATCCTATGGAAAAAAGTGTGGCAGTAGATTATGGACGTCATTTCATCAAAATGCCAGGGGTAGCGGAAGTGACATCACACGACCCTTGACCCCTTGATGACATCACAGGAAGTGATGTCATTTGACCCCACCCCGAAGTGATACCGCGGGAAGCGATGGAACACGACCTTTCACCCGTTGACAAAACAGGAAGTGACATCACATAGCATTGTACACTACGAAAAATATGGTTACGATATCACTATAATGTGATGTACATTTCATGCAAGAATGGATCGCCATATGTAGCGTTAAGATCAGTGTGTATAGGCCCATATTATCAAATTACTGTGAATGCAAGCAGACGTCCATTACCAAATGATAATGATGTGTTATTATATAGCACTTACGCTTAAGCGCTTTATATAGAAAATATATACACCCGATATCATCCAACCTGTGTCAGTACTCATTTATCGACCTCAGAAGGATGAAAGGCTGAGTTGAGGCGTTTAAGAACAATCTAAATCAATGACTCACCCCCTGAGGTGTGCCTGAAATAAACCTTTAATGAGTCTAGAAATTATTGTATAGAATTCCAGAAAGACACATTATTTGGTATTCCTATTCTTTCTTATTTAGGGTCAGTGCTGAAAGTGTTAGACTTGTGGCACTCCTGTTCTTATTTTTCTTTTTTTTTTTAAAGGGCCTGAACATGAAAGCCAGCCACTCCAGGAGATTGCATTACAAAAAACGGAAAAAAAAGAAGAAAAAAAAAATCTATTTTTTTACATTTCTTTTTACAGAGGTCACAAGGGAGACCTCAGAGGTCGCAGTTGCGACCTCTGGCGACCCCCAAATTACAATAGAGAGGGGTCTACATACAAGTTGACATGGCAGATACAACCCCACTACAAAAGTCTCAAAAAGACAGCAATTTTTGGAGATGCTTTCTGGGCCTGTCTGACGGTGCAATCGTAATCCAAACAGGCTGTGAAGGAGGGAGAGTAAGGGCTAAGAAAAGCAGAATAGTACCTCCTGTGCGGAAGGTAGTTATTCCTCTTTCTCTGCACTCCTTCTCCCCTCCTTCCCATTTTGGAACCAGATTAAACAGATTGACAGCCTGAGACGGGATGACAGCATTTGCAAAACAGGTGCAAGTGAAGAGACTGTGGAATTTCCGGCCCAAAAGATGAATCCTTTCAGGGGGAAGACTCCAAAGAGCAAGGCTTGCAAAACATCATGTAGCGGCCCTGCAATTTCCCGAGGTAGGGACGTGCCTCGGAAATGCCCCCAATCCTACCTTTGATGAATGAGACTCATTTCAATCAGTCCAACTAGCAAGTGTTGACCGCTAGCTGCTTTCTGAGGCTGAAGGACGCTCTCACGGTTGAGATGAAAGTCAGGAAGGACCTTAGCGATAAAGATTAGACCTGTAGAAAGTGCTGCTTTCTCTGATACTACTACAGCCAGTGGTGGAAATGGAAAAAAATTGGTGGGGGATCCCACAAGGGCCGCGGTGGCGGTGGAGTTTGGGGGGCGTGTCTGAGGAGGCAGGGTTATGGGGGCGGAGCTGGCAGTTGACCTCTGATCAAAGGAAATGTCCAAAATAATAGTTTAAAACGGCACAATTCTTTCTTGCTGCTTCTTTTCCAAACTATAAATCAATTCCACTATAAACCATTTCCATGGCACTGGCGATGAGTTACTTCACTACGCGGATAATAGTTTTGACCAGTGTTGCTGGGTAAATATTCTTTAAAATGCACAATTTGAATAGTACCCAAGGGGAAGTTTTTTAAAAAAATAAAATGGGATGCAAACAGGGTGATTTCTGTTCGCCATAAGCAACGTTTTCATTTACTTGAACCCCACCCAGCACAGCTCCTGCAGCTCCCCTCTGAAAGCAGTTGGGTGGCTGCATCGTGTGTGATCGTTTTAATAGGGGTATTTATTTATGCAATGTTTGTCAGATACCTGTTTATTTATTTATTATTTATGTACTGTTTGTGGGATACAGGTATCCGACAAACATTGCATAAATAAATAAATAAATAATCCGGGTCCATGTATCTGGCAAACGTTGCATACGTAAATAAATAAACGAGCCGTGGCTGAGGACTGTAACTTCCTCTGGTGACCTCTTGCATGAGGTCACCAGAGGAAGTTACTGTTTGCTCGCGGGCGCTTTTTATTTCTTCCTTTTTCCCCAGCGCAGAGCAGGGGTTTGAGGCGGCTGACTATGGCCGGATCCCGAGAGGTAGTTCTTTCAGGAGGGTCCCTATATAGCCAAAAAGTAACGAAAGACATGACATTTTTTGTTTGTTTGTTGGATTATTTTATTTCTATAGAGCCCTCGGAAAGGCGCTTTGCACAAATGAATGAGTTGGTAAAAATGATATAACAAATTAGACAGTCCGTAAATACAGAAAAAATGAAAAGCGAACACCAATGTGAGGAACTGCAAGACAGAAGCCCGACCACCCCCTAGAGAAAACCATTAAGGCATTGTCCAAGGAAGCCAAGGTGGATTCATATTTTCGCCAGGGCTAAATAAAAAATGCAGACACGTCAGAAGTGGTGGCTTAGCCCACACAATGGGCACCAGCGTGGCTTGACTGTTTCAGGGCACCCCCAATTCCCTAAGATCCTTCACTCTAGCGGGGCTGAGAAGTTTGCTCTGCGTCTCCTGTTTTCCGATGCCCGGTCCCCATCGGCACCTGTCTCGACTTTGACTCTCGATTTTGGTGCTTCTCTGCACCGTCTCTAATATTTGAAGGGGTTCCGGGGGTAATCACTTTTAATTTCCCTCATTCCTTTCTAAGTATTTATCTGAGAAATATGGGGCACCATGGCTGAAGCGGCTGCTTTTTCAGAACAGACAAATGAAACGCTTGATATTTATATCGTGTCTTTTAAAGCCCTAACCACGGGGTGTTACAGAATAACATGATAGTTGCAACGCATGATCAGAAAGGAACAGATCAACTATAGAACATGATCCTATATCTGGGAGAGCAGTGGCACTAGACAGATGCTCAACCTTGCAACCAAGCTCTGTTAGAGCCTTGAAAAAAGACGTTTGGTCGAAACATGTGTCGGCTCAGGTTAGATTCAAGCATACTTACCTAAAAAATAGCAATAAAGTTGTCATTGTACAAACAATCATCACTGTCAGAAATTCGATAAATGGAATGGTGATTTGCCATATGGGTCGCGACCAAAATGTCAGATCACGCATTCATTGGGTGACTTAAGGCACGGTCCCAGTGGTTGCTCCAGTGCAGCATTCCCCCACCTGGTAGGAAGCATAAACAAAGTATAAACAAATAAAACTGATATAACCATATTCCACCCTCATAAATCTACTTTCTGAAACCTTACTCATCACTGTCTGGGCACTGGATTGGTGGACCTCCTTCCTCTTGAACAAGCCCTCTCAAGACTGTAAGAGGATTCAATTCAACACTACAGCTAAGTCAACGCCTAGTCTATAATACTGAATGAAAACCCTTATTGATATATCTTTAGGTCCAGTTCATGCGTTCTGGATGACTACCCCTGTATAACACCCCTCTCTTGGAATCCCCCTGACCCCACTGAGCCAAGAAGTAGTTCTGTTTTGCAAGTTTAAAAGGTTTATTTGATAACTTAAACAATAGATATATATATATGATACTTTATAATAAATTAATAATTGAATAGCACACTTAATCTGATATGATAAAGATCAACAACGGAGAATCTGGCACTAGCACACTTCTTATAATCACTAATGAGTTGACATGAAATGGATACGGTAGCACACTGGTAAATAGGAACAAAAGAAGAAGGTGGTACAAAATGCTTTATAGAGTTCAAATGGATGCAAGGTTGAATGAATGAAATGCCGTATAGAAATACTCAATATGATTTCAACAAAACAATGTAATCACTTTTCTCTGGTAATTCCCTCCCCCCCCCTTGATGCAAGGCAAGGAAATGGAAGGAAACACACAGTTCTCAGAAATGCAATCAACTGTAATTCAGTTCAATCCAGCAAACTTAGACTACATAAGTTTGAAAACACAGGCCCAAATTGCTTTGATATGTGCTGGCAATGAATTAAAAATATGCTAAAATGCTTTTAATTCCCTTTTCAGAGGTTCAGGGTGAGTGGTATCTAGTTAATATTAGTCCAGGCTCACACTAGCAATGATGCAGGGATAGTTAGCAGATTAAACGAATTTCTGGCAAATGGAAGGCAAGCAGCAGCAGTTTTACACGTGAAGAAATTTGCAAATCGCGGTAAAATTCGCGGATGCGCCGAGCGCTATTACAGAGGAACCACAAGGACTATCTCTATTGGGGTCCTAGGAAAGCCTAGGATCTCAGCTTCCAAATAAAAGTTACTGCAGTTACTGCAAGTCTCTAGCACAAACGGTTGCGGAGATATGAGCGATTAAATAAAGGTCGTTTTTGGTTTTGCAAATTTTAAAAGCTCAAAATGACCAGTGCAGCTTGCAACTAGAAATGACAGGTGACAGCTAGGAGGCAGTTCTACTTAGGTTAAATAGATTGAATTATATGAATTTAAACTAAGAGATTGGTTCTACACAGTTCTGCTGGGTACTCACACTATATTCTTGAATTAAATGGGCCTCGCCATGGATCTGGTCAGGGTTTTGGACTGGGCTCTGCACTTCACAGTGATCTGGGTCAGCTCTCTCTGCTGGTCTGGGTCTCTCTGGGTACAGCACTGCTTTCTCTCTGGTCTGGTTTCTTAGTTCTGGATAGATTGAAGTCTCTAGTTTGGCTTTCTGGAGGTTGATGGAGGTAAGTATGGATTTTTCCGGCAGAGCGTCCCGCTGCAGATGGATTTGGAAGGTCCCTATCTGTCCTGTCTGTCTGCTTTTATGTGTTTAGAATGTGGGTGTGTTCTAGCATCACTGACCCTACCTCTCTCTCAGCTTCTAATTGGTCAAACTTCCATTTATCATTTGATTGGGGAAGGAGCTGTGAGTTAGAGTGATGTCATCCATTTATGATCTCTTGAAACAACTCCCCTATCATCTGTGCACCCAAATCTATATATGATCAAAATACATACTTCAGAGTTACACAGTTGTTTGAAATTACATACCCATGTCACCTATCACATGAGGTATACTCTGTCCCAAATCTGCTGTTTCTAGGAGCTTGCATTCACAAATGGCAACTTCTAGCACTTTTTAACTGATTTTGCAATTTCTGACATTGACCCAACTTTACATACATGTGTGCAGGGAGTATGGACATTAACTGATGAAGTTTCAGATTTTTAACATGCATACATTTAGAGTTATATCCACTTTTCCGCTAAAACCCCCCTGAACACGCCACCGGGTCGAAAAACCTCTTAAAATGTGGGCAGAAAAATCACAAGAATTATGGTATCATTTATAAAATTTTCACATGTCCGCTCTATGAGTTATTCATCTTTTTAAAGTTATGTTCTGGCTCCAAAGGGGTGTGGTTTCCCAGGTCACATGGTATAGAAACCAGTCTTTCCAGTTTCTGCCAAGCCAGCTTGCTCTCACAGGCAGTGCTCCTCCCAGCTCCTGCCAAGAGGAAGCTACATTTTACGACTGCGGTAATAAAAACCTTTGCCTGAGTGAAGAGGGCTTTGTTCACTCTCTTGCAGAGCACAGGTAATTCAATTATCAGATAGATGGCATATCCTTAGTGGGGGCAGCAAAAGGAAGGTTGGCCTGGGAACACAGTGGTGACTCAAGTTTCACTGCTGATGGGGGTAGTTGCCAGGCAGAATCAAGTCCTTAAGCCAGACTTTCAGCTACTGTCATGTTATTTGTTGCTTTTTAAATTAACTTGCAATTTTACACATGCAGCTAGAATGCTGATTCTAAGTGCAAAACTATGACATTTAAACAATTGCAACCTATGTGACACTCAAAAGTAGGTCACTCAGTCAATTTAAACATTTAGATTTTTTTTTTAGTGTCTTTCAATCCAGTGCAACTTAAACTGCTGAAATCCACAGCGCAGCCAGTCTTGTTATAAACCTTGTCTTATGATCTTCATTTCCCAGATTTTGTAGGCACACAAAACTCCATTCTGCCAAATGTCTGCTGGTGTTCAGTAAATATTTTGCACATATTGCAATGTTTGAAAATAGGCATTTTGACTTGCCTTCAGGGAAACAGAGTGGTTTTAAAACGCCGGCTTTTGGATAGTGGTGAGTACTGGTACTGCACCCATTTTTGGGATTTAAGAAATGAATTCCCAACAATTCTAGGTTGCATTTGGCAATCAGCATTGCCATTCCCAATGGTTTCAGACTACCGTGTGGGTAGTCCAATGGTGGTTTTAGGCAGTTTCCTTCTGTGCCCATAACATCGGCAAAAATGAATGGCAGCCTATTCTTCATGCATTTCCCTGTGCATTTTCTGGGAAGCTCTGGCCATCATGATGTTTTCATGTCAGTACTGCACAGTTTTGAGGTAGGGCTCGGATGCATGGGTAAATACATCCCACAAGCCCCCCTCTTGCGATGGCCATTCGGTTTCACTGATGGGACTCGCAAGATCTGGGATGTTTCCTCATCTTCTTCCAATAGATGGCACAGTTCAGCATCTTTTCCTCCATCCGGTCGGATCGATCGGTTCTCCTCGCCGATCCTGATGGGAATATTGGGCGGTACCCCGAGCCCGTTGCGTCTCAGCTCCCGGTCTCCGGATCGTCCTCCTTGGCCCGTCTCAAGGTTTTCTTTCTCCTAGGACGACAAAGGAAGAGCGGCAATACCTACTCATAGACGTTTTTCCACCACTGTTGAGATAGTGGGACAGCATATGCATTTCATCATGACGAAACATTACATTCTTATTTTGATACAGAAAACAGTATAACTAAGAGACAGTTTCATGCAAATCACAATATTTTAGAGACTAGATGTGATATGTTTTATGGTTGGAACTGAATTAGTCTGATACAGTACCCGCTAGGATTCCAGAGGGTTCCTCCAGTTGTTGCAGAGTGTGCCTGGGATGGCAACATTTCCCCTGGTTTATGTGGACCCACTTGTCTTCCCCCGCTGCCAAAGGACCTTTGGGGATGTGGATTTTGTAGGCCACAGGGGAGATTTTGTCTATGATCTCGAATGGTCCCTTCCATGTAGGCAAAAATTTACGCTGCTTGGCCTGGTTCCTTTGGAAGTTGTATAGATAGACCCGGTCCCCCACCTGATATTCCTTCCTGGAAGTTTTCAGGTCATAGTGGGTCTTCATGCTATCAGCTGATCTTTCTAGATTCCGCTGAGCATAAGCAAAAGCATGTTGAAGGTGTTTCCTTAAATTCTCTACATACTCATGAGTAGTGGAGGCATTTATCAGTGTCTGCTCTTGGATCCTGTAGAGCAAATGCTGAGGAAGCACCATCTTGCGTCCAGTCATCAACTCAAATGGTGACATTTTGGTTGCAGATGAAGGGGTAGATCTGATGGCCATTAGGACCAGAGGTAATCGGATATCCCAACTTGGCCCAGAATCTGCCACAAACTTCTTTAATATGCTCACAATTGTCCGGTTATATCTCTCTACTGCCCCAGAAGAAGCTGGTCTATAAGCAATATGCAGCTTTCTCTTGACCCCCAGTATCTCCCACATCTTTGTCATTACTTCACTGGTGAAGTGGCTACCTCTGTCTGACTCAATCATTTGAGGTAGACCAAAACGGAAAAGATGTGGTTAATCATCAAGGCAGCTGCAGTTTCTGCCTTGCAATTTGGGGCTGGGAGACATTCCACCCACTTGGTAAACAAGCATGTCACAGTCAACATGTACTTATTCCCCCTAGCCGAGCGAATCACAGGGCCTACAAAGTCGATTTGTAAATCTGACCATGGCAGTGTCATTCCCCTCTTTTGTAAAGGCGCCCGGTGTGTGAGGGATGTCGGCTGAAATTGTGCACACACAAGACAACCCTTCAAATATTGGTTGAGGTCCTGGCCCATGTGTGGCCAGTATGCAAACTCTCTTAAGATTTCCAGTGTTGTGTGAAACCCCCTATGACCGGCGGTGGCCGCATCATGGGCGTGACTTAACATCAGGCTTCGGAATGAGGTAGGAACCACCCACTGATCGTGGCCAGCTTTGGATTTCCTTACCAGCAAACCGTCTTGGATCCGGAACATTTTTGGACATTTCATCAACACTCTTAGGTCCTCTTTCCCAATGTAATCGGTATCCGTCAGGGGAAAGTTCTCAGGGTCCTCAAGGTGCTGGTAAAATTTACCAATTATTGGATCCCCCTTCTGAGCTGTAATCAAATCAGCATCAGGGGTCTCCTTACTCCATTGTGCAATTGAAAGGTCGTTGTGAGCATTTGTCTGGGACCTAGTGATAGCAGTGACCTGGATTTCCCCCAACAGGGACTCAATCTCAATTAGATCCCCTTGGATGGCCCCGGTTTTGGCCAGCTGATCAGCTAAGTCATTTCCAGTTTTGTCTGGTCCCTCTACTTTGGAATGACCCTTGATCTTTTTCCAGTAGATGGTCATCCCATTCGATGTGACCAGATCATCAATGTTTTGGATCAACTTCCCATGTTTCAAGGGTTTGTTGTTAGCACATAACATGCCTCTGGTTTTCCAATTAACCAGGTGCTCCACGAACCCGTTCCGTACATAATCCGAATCTGTGATTATGACCAGTTCGTGGAGTTGATGCTGGACAGCAGTGAGGATGGCCTGATGCACAGCCATCAATTCTGCCACCTGACTACTTCGGGGACCAATTTTGTATCCAGCGGAGGGTTCTGGGGACTCATTCACCCATGCATTCCCTATGCCGGCCACCAGTTCTTTCTCCCCGTTGTTGTCAACATGGTAAGAGCATCCATCCACATACACAGTGGGCATTCCCTCACACTTGTCTTCTTCAAAGACTTTGTGTGGGGAATTAAGGTATGCCTCCATGTTGTCCTTTATTTTTAGACTTTCGTCCTCGAGACAGTTTTCTCTGGCACAATCATGCAAGTCAGCCAGACCTTGCGCGAGGGGACTCTTCTTGTTTTGGCCATATCTGACCTCCACAGGAAAGCCTTGCATTGACAGAATCCAGGAAGTAATTCGGGAATTACTCACATTTCCGGTCCGGATTCTATCACTTTGGAGATATTGCAGAGGCTGGTGTGGAGTCTCCACTATGATGTGTTCCCCCTGGATAAACGGGCGGTAATTCTTCAATGCCCACACCGTTGCCAGGAGTGCCTTCTCACAATCGTTGAATTTCTCCTCCACAGAGGATAAAGTTTTGCTCGCATAGGAGATTACTTTATTGACCTTGTCATGCTTTTGGTATAATACTGCCGTCAAGCACGTATTAGAGAACCCCGTCTCCTTGAAGAACTCCTTGTTTCTGACAGGGTAAGCTAGGCAAGGCGCTTGTGAGAGGCTTCTTTTGAGTTGTCTTACTGCCTCGGATTGTTCTGGACCCCATTCCCACTTGACCCCCCCCTTCAGGAGATGAATCAGGGGTCTGGTGATCTCTGCGTAGCCCTCAATGAACTTTCTGCTGTAATTAGTCAGTCCAAGGAGGCTCCTTAGTTCCCGCAGAGTTGTGGGGTCTTTCAGTTTCTGAAGTGCTTCCACTTTCTTTTCCTGGGGACAGAGACCCTGAGGAGTAATCTCATGCCCCAAGAAATTAACACGGGTTCTACACCACTGTGCTTTCTGAAAGGAAAGTTTTGCTCCGGCGGCCCTCAACTGTGTCAGAACATAACGGATCTCCGCTATATGTTCCTCCACAGATGAACTTTTGATGAGGACATCATCTACATAAGCCAGGTTACCCCTTGCACCCAAGTCGGGCATGGCCTTGTGTAGAAAAATGTTGAATTCATTGCCGGAGTTGAGGTATCCGAAGGGAGTCCGGGTCCATGTGTACTGCTGGCCCCCAAAGGTAAAAGCCAGCTTGTATTGGTCCTCCCTACTGACAGGCACAGTCCAGTATCCATTGGTCAGGTCTATTGCAGTGAATACCTGTGACCCCTGGATCTGGGCCAGCCCTTGGTCAATGTAGGGCAGAGGCCATCGGGAAGTATGGACCCGTTTGTTGAGCTCCCTGAGGTCGGCACAGAGTCTCCACTGGCCGTTTGGCTTCAATATTCCCAGCACCGGATTATTGAAGGCGCTGTGGACTGGACGGATTATTCCCCGGGACTCAAGGTTCTTAATTATTTCAGTAAGGGACTCCATGGATGCGAGAGGCAAACGATATTGCTTCACAAACACAGGAGTCATGCCAGGGTCCGTGGGGATCGTTGTTGTGTGGATGTCAGTGCGACCACAGTCATACGAGTCTACCGCAAAGAGATCTTGGAAATCCAAGAAAACTTGTTTCAACTTTTGCTTTTGTTCCAGAGTCACACAGGCATCAGCTAGGTTGACTCTCTCTTCCACCATCTGCCTGAAGCCTGGAAAGACTTCTGGTTTGGCTATCTCCGCGACCTCCTCCAGCTGGGTGGAGAAGTCCCTGGTCAGAGTGCTGATTTGGACCGGAGGCTTCAGGTGGGAAAGGCAGCCCTCATGTACCTGGAAAATCACCTCATCCCTCCTGAAGTCACACGTCACATCTTCCTTACCATAGGGGCAGGAAGTGTACACCAGGAAGTTCCCCCCATGCCGGGTAAAAATCCTGTCTGGTGTTGTATTGTCCTCACTGTCACTGTCAACACAGTCCTTGGGGATTGGTCCTAACAGTTCGTTACCTAAATCCATGGAAAAATGTCGGTCATCAACCGCCATTCCAATAATGGTGCCTGCGGCTAGAGTAACACTCTTTAAGTCGCTGTTATCCACCTCTATTGGAATGGTGTCATGTTCTAGGTTGACTAATGGAGTGGGGTTTACCCCCAACCCTTGCTGTTGGAGAGAAGCATTTAGATGTATGTAAGCATCAGGGTTTTTCAACTCTTGTCCCCTTTTAACTTTCACTTCCAGGGAGAATTGTCGGGTCCTTTCTGGGATGGTGACTTCCTCTTTAACCTGAATTTCAACTGCATAAGGTAGCAATTGAGCTGACCTAAATGCTTTTTCTGGATCATCAAAGCCCATGGGATTATCCGCTAATCGGGACCAAGCTTTGAAGTTTATTAGGTCCAAACTAATGGCAAAGCGATTGAGAATGTCACTGCCTAAGTAAAAGGCGGCAGTGACGTCTCACACGACCCAACAATTATGGACTATGCTCTTGTTGCCAATGGAGATTTTGAGCATACACCTGCTTGGCAGGAGATGTTTTGAATTGGGTGCTTCCAGGTCCATTTCCCACTTGTCTATCAGTTTGAAGGTGGGAATGGCTGGATCTTTTGGGAGTTGGCGAAACATGGCTTCGCTGATGAAGCTCTTACCATTGTTCACGCACACTCGAGCGAGAACAGAGTCCTTCCCATCATTTAACTGAACAGGGATGAACAACTGCTCTCCAATTTGCTGAATATCAGCCAGGCTCTGAGCTGATTTCACATCTTTCTGGACTATAGGAGTGGGAGTTTCTGATTGTGGATTAGTATAGAATCTCAGAGTGTTTCCTTCCAGCAGGGAGTACCACTTTAAACTGGAAGGAAGGTTGATTTTCAGAAATAGAGAGGACCCCCCATCACTAGTCTGTTGTCCTACTGCTATTACTGTCACGTCTGGAATTTGGTTGTTCTGGAAGTGAAATTCTACTTGGTCAGATTTTTGTTCAACCATGTGGCAGGTGCCATTTAAACTAACATGGTTGACACTCTGTTTTAATTTTATCGGTCGGCTAGTCTGGGTCCAGAGGACCTTGTTTACACAATCTATTAGGGGTGACAACCTTCTCAGGAGGTCATTCCCTAGTAAACAGGGGGTGCCCTCTGGGGTCACAACTATGACCGGGTGTTTCAACTTATGTCGCCCAATTTTAATGTCCAAGTCTGCAGTCCCCTCAACGGGAATTTCCTTCCCGTCAAAGTTCTGTAGTTGTCCCGGAAGAGAGGTGAGAGGAATTTGGTAATTCTCTCCCCTTCCTGCATTCAGTTCGTCAAAGGCCCTTCTGGACAGAAGGGTAGCTTGAGATCCAGTGTCCACCAGTGCCGAGATTGTACCCTGCCCCTGTACTTGTACCGGGGCATAATATCTTCCCTCCTTCTCCTCAAGGGGGCACAGATAATGTACATTTTTGGACAACTGGTGGGCTAATTTTCTGGTTTTGGACATCGCTAGCGAAGAGATTTGGGCAACATTCTGTGGAGAGTCTTGGGAATCTGAAAGAAAAATTTGGCAACTGGAGATCAGAGCCATTGTGGGTTCCCCTGGTTCCGGTTCTGGGCTGCCCCCCCCCTTTTTGGAGGCAGTCACCAGGATGGGTTTGAACCAGGGGATTTTCTTGCGGTTGGTTCTGGGATGAGATGGTGGGCGGCGGTAGCTCAGTCTCCACATCTCCCCAGTCTGGATTTGCATCCCTAGGGACCCATTTTTCTTTAGGAGGAGTTCCCCCCTCTCTGAAGGAGAAGATCCTTTTCCCAGGATCCTCTGAGGATCCCTCTCCCTCAAATTGGAAGATCTGTACCTCCTCCTCAAACTGAGTCTGTTTGGGTCTTTTGTTTCTCCTACCCCCCCTCTGCTCCTTAGGAGGCAGACTTTCAGGGGCAAGAGATTTTGTTTCCGGTTCCTGGGTTTCCAGGGGCTGTTTACAAGTGAGGAAGGAAGCTTCCTCCAAGGCTTTACACCCCCCTTCCCTTTGTGCCTCCTCCCCGGGAACCGGTGAGTTATCGGGGTGCTGCCCCCGTCATTGTTCTGGGGCACCAAGTCCAGAGTTGGGTGCATTCTGCGCCGGCATGCTGATCTGAGGGTTCTGCTGCGCCCTCAGTATATGACCCATATCCCGCGCCATGTTTTGAACCTGGCGCTCTAACTGGGAAACCCGCTCAGGCTGATACGGGGCCCTGTTTTCTCCCCTGGGCTGATCCCGGGAAGGGTAGCTATCCCTTCTTTGGTAGTACCCCTGGTTGGGAAGATTTGGGTACCCCTCCACCCTTGGCCTCCCCTCTCCCGGATTCAGTGGTCTGGGCTCAGGGAATTGGGGAAAGAAGGATGGATGGTTTTGGGGCTGAAAGTCGGGTGGATATCTGGGGAAAAAGTTCTGCCCAGGGTTTGGTAAATTTCTGCCCTCCTGTGGGAAGTTTGGAGGGAAGTTCCCTGGGTTAGGTGCTTGGCTGGATCCCCCCCCTTGGGCTGGAGGAGTCCACACATAACCCAGGATGGGTCGATTTCCCTTGTAACGGGGACTTACATAATCAGGAGAGCGAGGGACCCCATTTGTGGGGCTGCCTCCTTGGCTCCCTGTCTGTGACTGGCCCGAGGACCTTCTGGGCCTAGCATTATTAGGTGCAGGTAGGTTTTTAGGCCCCCCCATCTCCAAATCCAAAACGGGGGTAACCTTTACCTCTGCCACCTTGGCAGCAGCAGGGGTGCTGTTGGCTTTGGGGTTTTTCTGGGCATTGCTTTTATTTTCTATGGGCTTCTGCACCTCATAGATCCGGGTAGCCTGTTCAATGACCCAGTCTAAAGATCTTTTCTCATGAAAATCCCTCACAAGCTGGGTCATGATATATTTGGGCAAGGCATGGAAAAACGTATTTATAAACTCTCTACTATCTGTGCGCACCCTTCTTGTGGTCTGTGCAAAAGCACGCTTTAACTCCTGCACAAATTCTTGTGGGGCCTGATCCTCCCCACATTGCAAATTGTAGGCTGCCTTGCGAGCCTCTTGAGGATTTCTGTGAACAGAAAAATGTTTCAGGATGACCGCCTTATAGGTGGACCATCTTAAATGATTTTGGTCCTCCAGCCCCGCAAAGAAACTGGAGTATTCCGGGGAGAAGGTCCACTTTACATATTGAATGCAGCTTTGGCTGTCCTTCAAATGGAAAGTCTCCATCATTTGTTCAAACAACTCTAAGTGCTCCCAAACAGAATACTTAGCGTTCTTATGGTAAGGCGTGATGACGCTCCTGATCGCCTTAATCTGCTTTAAGGGGTCCTTAAGCAATGCCCTTTTTGCCTTATTGGCCTTTTTGGTTCGGGTAACCCTTGTCCATTCTTCCTCGGACTCAGAGGCACTGCTCCCAGAGGTTCCCGTCTGTTCTTCCAGGTTTTCCCGGATTCTGCGAGCCTGGGAATGGCTGGCAGAATGTGGGGACCTGGTCTCCTGTGTCCTGCGCAGTTCAGAGGAGTCTTCAGATTCCTCCTTGCTGCCAGGATTTGATGGGTACCCCCTCCACTGACCTAACTGGGCAGAGGTTTTCAGGATGCCCTTAATGGGCCTACTCTCCCGGGGTTCCCCATTGAACTGTACTGTACTTGGGTGCCCATACCCGGATGCCCACCCCTCCATTCCTGAGTGGTACTGGCCTATGAGCCCCATACTCTTAGCTGGATAGTAATCTGCCATCCCTGTGGCCCTGTGCTCATGTGCGCCAGGGGACATGGGGGTGGCAGAGTCCAGGGACTGAGAGGTATGAGGGCCTCTGGTACTAGGGCTCCTGAGGTTATGCTCCGGAGTTTCCATTTCCCAGCGAACCTCATCTCTATCCGCCCCTGCTCCCTGTTGCAATGCAAGAGCCTGCATTTGTGCCTTCAGTTCCTCTGTTAAGGCCTTACTCGACTCTATCAGTTTCTCCTGCATCGCTACCTGTTGCTGGAGCCTATCATTGTGTTGACAGAGGGCCTCATTCTCCCTCTGTGCTTCCTGGTTGGTCCTGGAGAACTGGGCCAGTCTTTGCTGCAGGAGGTTTACCTCCTGGGCAATGTCCCTATTGGCCTGCTCCTTTCTTGCTAGAGCATCTTCCACCCTTCTGGTGTGCTCTACCAAGTTCTGGTTTTCTTTTTGGAGATCACCCAGCCCCTGGAGGGCCAGGTGATTTTCTTCAATTTCCTTTTTTAAGTGGCAGACTTCCTGGCCTATGGCGTCTCTTTCCTGACTAAGAGCCTGCATTTGTGCCGCCAGGTCGTCCCTTTGCCGTTGAAGGGCACCAGCTTTTTGGCGCGCCTCATCAAACTCTGCCTGGGTATCCAGGTCTTTCAGAATCAGTTTATTGCTCTCCTCTTTCTCTCTGTCTAGTTGGATTTGCAGGGTGGCTACCTGCTCTGTGCATGCCCTGTTGAAATTGATCTGTTGCTCCAGCTTTTTCTGGTTCTGCAGCAAGGAGTCCAAACTGTCTTGGTGCTCCTTCTGCAGGGCCAGAAATCGGGTATCCTGGTCTGTCTTTTCCTGTTGTAGGATGCCCATATCCTCTTTTATTTTAATGATATATTGCCTACTATCATTTTCTGCCTCCTGGCTCCTCTGCAGCCTCTGCTCAGAAGAGTCCAGATCAGATTGGGCCTTTTGTAATGCCATCTGTTGCCTATTTGCCAGATTTTGGCTTTCAGCACATCTATCCTGCATGTCTCCCATATATAGGTACAGGTATGCTGCTATCCTGGCAATCTTATTGTGTTCCTCTTTGGCTTTAGGAGCCATATATAGTTCACTCAGGGCCACATGTAAGGGACCCTGATCTCTATATATATCTGACCCTGTTTCAGTGACCTGTTGCGTGATGGCCTGCAACCAGACTGTTTGGTCCTGGTGAGTCCACTCACCTCTCACAAATAACTTATGTAAGAAGTGCTCTCTGGCTATTTTCATATCTACCAAGGTCGTAATTCTAGAGATTGGTCTCTGTCCTGACTTACAGAAGTTAGTATTTTATTTTTGCAGAACAGAACTTTTCTTGGAGTGTCCCTTTTGAGGAATGCTTCACAGCGTAATGCAGCGTGGTGATCCGACCGGATGTATGTATCCCGTCAGTTAGCACACTGTATTAAGCTGCACAAGTGGTAAATCTAACCCAACGTCTCGGCTCGAGCCCCCAATTTGTAAGAGGATTCAATTCAACACTACAGCTAAGTCAACGCCTAGTCTATAATACTGAATGAAAACCCTTATTGATATATCTTTAGGTCCAGTTCATGCGTTCTGGATGACTACCCCTGTATAACACCCCTCTCTTGGAATCCCCCTGACCCCACTGAGCCAAGAAGTAGTTCTGTTTTGCAAGTTTAAAAGGTTTATTTGATAACTTAAACAATAGATATATATATGATACTTTATAATAAATTAATAATTGAATAGCACACTTAATCTGATATGATAAAGATCAACAACGGAGAATCTGGCACTAGCACACTTCTTATAATCACTAATGAGTTGACATGAAATGGATACGGTAGCACACTGGTAAATAGGAACAAAAGAAGAAGGTGGTACAAAATGCTTTATAGAGTTCAAATGGATGCAAGGTTGAATGAATGAAATGCCGTATAGAAATACTCAATATGATTTCAACAAAACAATGTAATCACTTTTCTCTGGTAATTCCCCCCCCCCCCTTGATGCAAGGCAAGGAAATGGAAGGAAACACACAGTTCTCAGAAATGCAATCAACTGTAATTCAGTTCAATCCAGCAAACTTAGACTACATAAGTTTGAAAACACAGGCCCAAATTGCTTTGATATGTGCTGGCAATGAATTAAAAATATGCTAAAATGCTTTTAATTCCCTTTTCAGAGGTTCAGGGTGAGTGGTATCTAGTTAATATTAGTCCAGGCTCACACTAGCAATGATGCAGGGATAGTTAGCAGATTAAACGAATTTCTGGCAAATGGAAGGCAAGCAGCAGCAGTTTTACACGTGAAGAAATTTGCAAATCGCGGTAAAATTCGCGGATGCGCCGAGCGCTATTACAGAGGAACCACAAGGACTATCTCTATCGTTTTGGGGTCCTAGGAAAGCCTAGGATCTCAGCTTCCAAATAAAAGTTACTGCAAGTCTCTAGCACAAACGGTTGCGGAGATATGAGCGATTAAATAAAGGTCGTTTTTGGTTTTGCAAATTTTAAAAGCTCAAAATGACCAGTGCAGCTTGCAACTAGAAATGACAGGTGACAGCTAGGAGGCAGTTCTACTTAGGTTAAATAGATTGAATTATATGAATTTAAACTAAGAGATTGGTTCTACACAGTTCTGCTGGGTACTCACACTATATTCTTGAATTAAATGGGCCTCGCCATGGATCTGGTCAGGGTTTTGGACTGGGCTCTGCACTTCACAGTGATCTGGGTCAGCTCTCTCTGCTGGTCTGGGTCTCTCTGGGTACAGCACTGCTTTCTCTCTGGTCTGGTTTCTTAGTTCTGGATAGATTGAAGTCTCTAGTTTGGCTTTCTGGAGGTTGATGGAGGTAAGTATGGATTTTTCCGGCAGAGCGTCCCGCTGCAGATGGATTTGGAAGGTCCCTATCTGTCCTGTCTGTCTGCTTTTATGTGTTTAGAATGTGGGTGTGTTCTAGCATCACTGACCCTACCTCTCTCTCAGCTTCTAATTGGTCAAACTTCCATTTATCATTTGATTGGGGAAGGAGCTGTGAGTTAGAGTGATGTCATCCATTTATGATCTCTTGAAACAACTCCCCTATCATCTGTGCACCCAAATCTATATATGATCAAAATACATACTTCAGAGTTACACAGTTGTTTGAAATTACATACCATGTCACCTATCACATGAGGTATACTCTGTCCCAAATCTGCTGTTTCTAGGAGCTTGCATTCACAAATGGCAACTTCTAGCACTTTTTAACTGATTTTGCAATTTCTGACATTGACCCAACTTTACATACATGTGTGCAGGGAGTATGGACATTAACTGATGAAGTTTCAGATTTTTAACATGCATACATTTAGAGTTATATCCACTTTTCCGCTAAAACCCCCCTGAACACGCCACCGGGTCGAAAAACCTCTTAAAATGTGGGCAGAAAAATCACAAGAATTATGGTATCATTTATAAAATTTTCACATGTCCGCTCTATGAGTTATTCATCTTTTTAAAGTTATGTTCTGGCTCCAAAGGGGTGTGGTTTCCCAGGTCACATGGTATAGAAACCAGTCTTTCCAGTTTCTGCCAAGCCAGCTTGCTCTCACAGGCAGTGCTCCTCCCAGCTCCTGCCAAGAGGAAGCTACATTTTACGACTGCGGTAATAAAAACCTTTGCCTGAGTGAAGAGGGCTTTGTTCACTCTCTTGCAGAGCACAGGTAATTCAATTATCAGATAGATGGCATATCCTTAGTGGGGGCAGCAAAAGGAAGGTTGGCCTGGGAACACAGTGGTGACTCAAGTTTCACTGCTGATGGGGGTAGTTGCCAGGCAGAATCAAGTTCCTTAAGCCAGACTTTCAGCTACTGTCATGTTATTTGTTGCTTTTTAAATTAACTTGCAATTTTACACATGCAGCTAGAATGCTGATTCTAAGTGCAAAACTATGACATTTAAACAATTGCAACCTATGTGACACTCAAAAGTAGGTCACTCAGTCAATTTAAACATTTAGATTTTTTTTTTAGTGTCTTTCAATCCAGTGCAACTTAAACTGCTGAAATCCACAGCGCAGCCAGTCTTGTTATAAACCTTGTCTTATGATCTTCATTTCCCAGATTTTGTAGGCACACAAAACTCCATTCTGCCAAATGTCTGCTGGTGTTCAGTAAATATTTTGCACATATTGCAATGTTTGAAAATAGGCATTTTGACTTGCCTTCAGGGAAACAGAGTGGTTTTAAAACGCCGGCTTTTGGATAGTGGTGAGTACTGGTACTGCACCCATTTTTGGGATTTAAGAAATGAATTCCCAACAATTCTAGGTTGCATTTGGCAATCAGCATTGCCATTCCCAATGGTTTCAGACTACCGTGTGGGTAGTCCAATGGTGGTTTTAGGCAGTTTCCTTCTGTGCCCATAACATCGGCAAAAATGAATGGCAGCCTATTCTTCATGCATTTCCCTGTGCATTTTCTGGGAAGCTCTGGCCATCATGATGTTTTCATGTCAGTACTGCACAGTTTTGAGGTAGGGCTCGGATGCATGGGTAAATACATCCCACAAGACCAACTGGTCCAGTTCCTCTTCTCTATCTCACTCTCCACCTGCAGCGTAGCTCAGGGCTCTATCCTCTTGCCGTGGCTCTTCAATATTTACCATGCCCCTCTCGCCCACCTGATCTCCTCCTTATCTCCTCATTTCAATGCTGTGCTGATGACATTCAGCTCTCCTTTAAGCTTCCTTCATCTTCCTCCTCTCCTTCTTCTCTCATTCCTGACTGTCTGACTGCTATTCAGGTATGGCGTGCCTCTAATGATCTCTGCCTTAATGCCAATAAGACTGAGATCCTTCTCACTGGTACTCCTGCCCTCTACCCCCTACTCTCTGGCTGCTCTCCTTGGGCCCCTTCCCCTCACCCTCTTGTGAGGCAAAAAACCTGGGTGTCATCTATGACTCCTCTCTCTCCTTCTTACCTCACACCGCTGACCTTATCAAGAAATTTCACTTTCAGCTTAACCTCCTAAGAGGCATTCTCCCCCTCCTCCTCTTCCCCCAGAAACTCGATGTCTCCAGAGCTCTGGTTCTCTCTAGGCTTGACTACTGCAACAGCCTCTTCCTTAATCTGCCTCTTTCCTCCTTCCTCCCTTCGCCCTCTTCAACGTGATTATGTCACGGCGCCAATACATAAGGGCGGCCATCTTAGTTTTTCAAGGCAAAATCGCAGCAAAATTAACAAAAATTACACAGGGAAACCCTGCAAGCCATAATTTTTTGGTAAGTGCTAAACTCTGCTCAAACTTTAGGATTTCCATATAGAGTTGACTTTTAAGAAAGTGCTTTTACTAACTGAAGCAAATGATAACGAGCAATGCTCTCATTACCATTTTTTCATTTTCTTAGGTGCTTCCGCCATTAGCAATCTGAACTAAGTGGAGTACTACTATCACTACTGAATCCGAAAAAGAGAACCAAAACTGCATTTGGTGAATAGACAACATAACAGTAGTAAGTAACCACCTTTTGAAATTCGCTCTCCTTACTGCAAATTGAAACATTGTAATGGTAATCGAGTGCACTTGATCAGGGGCTGAGCCTATAAACAACTTTCTATTCGTGTTTTTTCTTTTCAGTACTATTCCTCCTGATGAACCGCATAAATTAATGCGGAGAATCATGTCTTGAGGATATTAAGGATATTATATAACGTTTTGAGGATGTTATCTTGAATATGATTCTAAACACTGAAAAGAATTTGTTTTTGGAGAAGCTAAACTAAAACTTGCCACAACTGGCAAATTTGTAAAATGCAAATTTATTTTCTTCAGTCTTACTTTGAAAGTCCATAATTAAAAACATACTTTAATTGGCGTAACAAATGGATTCTGACTCTTTTCTAAAATTCTAGTTTCTTTCTACTGGGCAGCCCCAGTAGCAGGGATCCTTCATTGGTAACTTTCATCTCATCAAGATATCAAATTGTTCATTTTACCAATCTACAACATAGGATTCGCCCACGGTTGCTGTAAGGCTGCTCTCATTTTTATGCTTTAGTTGTTTAGTCTCAAGTCCAGCAATGATATAGCGGGATGCTGAATGGACTCCTTATGCTTGGTGATGCGATCTGGCATCTGATGTAGTGAGAGGCAGCTCATCCTGAGAGTTGGAGGCAATCTGAATAGCAAACTTGTCGAGTCCAAGTTGGTGCCAATAGTATGAGAAAATAATTGATCAATGTGCTGAACTTCTGAAAAGTCCTCGGAATCAAGGGTGTTGATATAAAGGATCATCCAGGGACGTGTAACCCTGTTCCAGATGGAGTTAAGTTTTGGTTTCCTATGCTAACTTGTGCGCATACCGGTGGGTGATAGGTTAAACTTTGTTAAATATATGATATTAGATGCAGTGTTATTGTTTTTCTAATATTTATTCATAATGGCATAAAAAGCTTGATCAATATCAAGTGTTGTGCAGTTGTGCCAATAATTTCCACCTGGAGGAACCTGGAAGTGTTTCACCCTTACTCTGGCTTTTTCAAGGCACAAGAAATAGCAATGTTCTCTTTTTTAACAATCAATTATTATGAGAGAATACATTTGTCTTTGGAAATTTTGTTCATTTGACCAATAAGCAATTGTGTCAAGTATATGATATGTTATTAAGCACAGCCCGGGGATTGAACCTGAGTTGCTTGTGTTGTCTTGCTACCAGGCGAGCTTGTTGCCCCTGAGCTATCCCCCAAAGACCCGCGATAATATGTCCTTTCATTTTACAGATTTTACATTGCTGAATGTACACGTTTCCAGCGTTTTGGTGGGGGTAGAGAGAGGAGATAATAAACTAAGGTTAGATTTCAAATTGGTTGCCACACACATTCAGTAGTCTGACATATTTCTCATGGCTATATTTCAATTAGTTTCACATGGCTTACGTTTCTAGGTTTATAGGTAAAATTGCGTTCGTTTGACTGTTACAGTCTTTTGAATTCTTATTTTGCTTAATTCTGTCTTCTATATTCACAGGGTTTTGATTGACCCATTGTGCTAGCCTTCATTTGGGTCTTTGTATGATTAGTCCATAGTCCTGTTAATTGAAAAACAGGCTTGTTTAAGTTTATTCAGGCTTGTGCTTATTTTTTGTATTGGCCCGTAATCCTCAAGTATTATTTGAGATTCGGGATTGGTGAATTTGTGGGGAGTGGGTCCATGTTAAGTTTTTTATTATGCTGCCATACGTGATTGCAGCTTGGCATTCTGTTCGTGCAGTTATTCCAAGGTTGTGCCCATTCACCGCGTTTTTATTATATTTATACTTTGTTGGGATCCCGCGTTCCTAATTGCCGTGGTCGGTAGTGTACTAGTTGATTCACCGTGAGCAATCTCGTATTGTAGTCCATTCCATTCGGATACGAGTTTAGCTATTGCTCTCGTGTCTCCTGTTGTCATTTAATTATGGAGTGCCAGGGGGTTGCACTCGTCAGTGCTTTTGTTGATCTCATGCTTTGGGGTGAGAGAGTCGCTTAGGTTAGTGTAACGTGTGCCAAGTCGTTGTGTGATCGTAATTTTAGCCAATGACCTTCAGCGTTGTGAATTGAATACCATTCAAAATGGTATGTGAATTGGTTCGATTCTAGATTGTGAGTAGTGATTTTTTGTGATCACGTTTGGGGTTTATGGTCGTGAGCTAGGTTACATCAAGTCAGTCCATGTGCTTTGGCGCATTTGGAGTTAACATGCACGGAGGTCTATGTATCATCCTCGCGCTGGTTCTTCACTGGCATGGTTTGGAATGTAATTGGTTAGTGTCGTTAGCTCACAAGCTTCTAAAATTGGTCTCCATCTTACCTCTCTAGCTTCCATAGCCGTTCTTACCCCTGAATATGTCTGCAAACTCTATTCCTTTTGAGCTAATTTGCAAACCCACAATGTTTTCTCATATTGCTCTAACTGGACGTCAGTTACCAGTGATGGCTACTGGGCGACACTGTGGCATATGTGGCTTGGCTCAAATGGCTTTTCTACTTTCACATGTCAGGTCTAAGGTTTTTGCCGAGCCTTTTGAAAGCCAGCATAACTTTGCTGGTGTTTGCTGCACGCGCTCAAATGCTCCAACCAAAAGCCTGTCAGATTGCGCAACACTGCAGTCTCTGTCAAGGACTGAAGAAGCAATGTACAAGACAGAACAAATGCTGTTTTATTTAAGGTAATTACTTGCATTTGAGCTAATTGTATACCCATAATGCTTTGCTTGTGCTGCTCAGAACTTGAAGGGAACTTCCAGCAATGGCTACTGGGTAGCACTGTGGCATATGTGGCTTTGCTGAAATGGCTTATTCTAATTATCCACACAAATGTACAATACATATATTCAATGGGGTTGACATTTCCTTTAAGTCTCCATATGTTCCAGAGAAGATATGTGGAATTTTGAATAGGCAGCGGGTGGAACTCATAACATAAAAATAAGAAGCCTTGCTGGATGGCTTGAAGCAAAGAATCCTGGGTCATGTTATGATAGGTTTTCTATAACGTGTTTAATACCCAGAGGTTTCTGGGATGGAACCTGTGTTGCTCTGTGTCGTCTTGCTTCCAAGGCGAGCACATTGCCCCTGAGCTATCCTCCCGGGGCATGTGAGTACACTGTTCGTAATTGGTGAATATCCTACCACTTACCTGGGATGAAGGGCTCTTGGAAAGAGAGGCTGGCACTCCATTCTGAAAAACCAAACGACTTCTGAGAGTAATCCTGGGAGCAGAAGTGGCCGGTTTTGTCACAGTGCAGAACGTACACTTCTTTGATGCGTTGCTGCTGGACTTGGGCGCTGCCACTGACAGGGCTTTTAATGCCTTAACATGATTGCAGGCTTGGTACAGAGTCCTGGGAGGCTGGTTTGAAATGGAACTGATATTTCGTAGTTACTACCCAAAGTACATGTTTGTAATACCTCACCTGGTGAGATACAAATAATGTATCATCATCAAAGGGGAGGTGAAAACCCGTGTATGCATTGATGTAATAAGGACGTATCTAGCCAGGCAAGCCAAAGTAATGGCTCTGAAAGTAGTATTAGTCATATTTTCTTTTAATTTGTTACTGCTGCAAAGCAGCCTCTTTGCCATGCAAAAGCCCGTAGCAAATTATTGTGCAGCTTCAGAGGGAAATACACCTTCAATCTGCCTAAACTGTTTCATTTCTTTTCGCTGTGGCGGGGGATAAGCAAACCTGCATTGCTGGCACATTTTCAGAGTTGCATTTTGATATGATTTTTTTGCACTGAGTTTCTTTTCTGGATCTGTGTGATCACTGCGATGTTTAAATGCCGAATCCGCAAATGTTGAATTGTTTTATTCATTTCCCCCAATTGTATGCTGGGGGAGACTCCCAGCACGCCCCCATACTCCTCCTACTTTATACATAACCCTAACCCAGCCCCCACATATACTTGACTCAGTAAAAAGAACTCAGACATTTTGGAATTCGGCATTTTCAGGATTCGCAGTATGATCCCTCTTTTCTAAGGGTGTGGGGTTGTTGAGGCGCTGTACCCTTATCTGTTCTAAGTACAGCTGTGCCAATGCCCAGTTCACCTGACAAATGCCGAAAGACCAGAAAGAGCTCATTGTTGCAGACTTGTTTTAGGATTCCTGGGCAGCCCCACCTTTCAGATGTTACTCCATAAAAAGGGTGAACTCAAGCGGAACAGGCACCGGTCCATGGCACTACCTGATGCACAGGAGAACAGGGCTGTGGCTAAGTTCAATGGCTTCTACTCCGGCCTGATGTTTAATGCAGACGATGGGTTCAGGTTGCCAAATGCTGTAGGAAAGGTGCCTTCACCTATTGAATGACGGGCGGTAGGGCCAGAACCACATCTTTTATAAACAACATTAAATCATTCAAGCACCACAGAAATCAAGGACAATAAAAGGCGTGGTTGCTGTTCTTCATTTACGGGTTCAACCATCATAGTAAACACATGTATACATATAAAAGGCTGGTAACATATGTAGAGGTCAGGTGTGGATCCAATGTATTTCTATTAAGGTTCATGTGGAGTTAGGGGCTCACAGAACTGGGTAACAGCACCGCACGAATGACTGCCTGAGAACAGCCCTGCCTACTCTCTGTAATGCACCACCTGGAAACAGCATTGCCTCCAGAGACTTTTGGCTGCTAATAATTCTTCCTCCTCTCTCATGGCATCTGCCAAGACAACCATGAATCTGCTTCTCAATTCTTAAAACTCCTAACCTGCAAGATCTGGCTACCTGTGGGGTTTCCCAATCCTGTGCTGCCATCCGCCCACAGGATCAAATCTAACTCCCTCCCAAGGAAAGTCAAGGGGCAATGGAGAGATCTACACAACTCTCGGCGAGTGATGCCTGTGGGGAAAGTGTCCAACAGTTAGTAAGAGGACAGATTCAGAGCATGCCTTAACAGGTGCCCAGCGCACCCGTAAAGTCATGCTCTGAATCTGGTGGCCCGCGGACACTACTCCCATATTTACTCACTTCACCACTCTTCTTAAGTGCAGATTTTTGTAGAGGCAAAAGGATACCCTAGGGGGCAGTGTGTGTGCATTCTACCTATGCCAAGCCTTATCCCTACATGGGTGTTAATTTTCTACTGACTCCTTTATCAGTCAGTCTGTCATCAAGGTATAGTAATGTCTATTCCATCCCTGGGTGCCTTGCCATGCCTAAATGCTTGTGCTAGTCCCTCTCCAGGGACCTTTTTCATTATGCCCTGACCCACATAATGTCAAGGTTCCTTTCATTATGTGATTCGATTCTTCCCTTCAAACTAAGGGAGAGGAAGATCTGAGGGAATCCCAAATAGGACTCCTCACTGTCAGGAACTCTGGGCCCAGTCAGGAACTCTTTTTACATCACAACTCACCTAAAATAGGTCTCCACTTGCCTTAGTCCTCTCATCTTCTCCTGAAAGAAAGTCCCGGCTTCTCTAGCCTGCCATCAGTATTCACAGTCATTGGATTAGTCATCTGTCAGTCATACAGTACACCCAGGTCCTCCCTCCAGTTTGAGGGACACGTAACCAATAAACAGCCTGCACAACATCACACCAGGAACTAATGAACTTACCCCCCTCATTACCAAGCAGCGTGTGTGTCTATTGCATGAGCAGTAATTTAGATAACAGCATTCAGAGCCCACAAAATGGCAGGATCAAGCCGGGGAGGATCTCAAGCTACTGTTTCAGATTTGAAGAAGACAATCTGAATAAATACATTTTCTGATTGTAAAAGTACCATGGGAAGAGCCTGTGCCTTTGGAGCGTGTGTCATAGAAGCATTTGTCTTAGGAATATGTATCAGAACAGTATGTGCCATAGCCGTGCATGTCATAGGAATGTGTGTTTCGGCAGACCATATCATATATGCGTGTGTCATAGGAGCATGTGTCAAAGGACCGTGTCAGGAGCATGTGTCAAAGGACCGTGTCACAGGATCGCATGCCATACGAGCACATGTCATAGGGGCCCGTGTCCTAGGTGTGTGTGTCCTAGAATTGTGTGTCCTTGGATCGTGTGTTTTAGGGCCGTGCATAGTAAGAGTGTGCATAATGTGTACAGTTTACATGTACATGTACATTTTTTATACATGCAGTAAATTGAATCTCAGTGTGTGTAATGTACATATTCTAAATTATCGTGTACATTTTGTATAGAAGCTGCATATTGACTCTGACCATGTGTGTTAATAGCATAACAGCACATGTTGTAAGAGTGCTTATGGTAAATGTGTGTGTCAACTGTATGTTGTAGGATTGTGTGTGTGGTAGGTGTGCGTGTGGTAGGGGTGTGTGTCATATGAGCATGAGACATAGGAGAGTATGTCAAGGATAAGTGTGCCCTAGGACCAGGTATCATGTCGTAGAAACACGTGTCATAGGAGCGTGTGTAGTAACAGAGTGTGTTGTTGGAGCTTGTGTCATAGGAGCGCATGTAGCAGCAGGTATACTAACAATGTGTGTTATTGGAGCATACTTCATAGGTGCATGTGTTATAGGAGTGTGTTTCAAAATAGCATGTGCTGACTGTGCCTGTATTATAGAAGTGTGCGTCATAGGAGTGTGTAGTAGGAACATGTGCCATAGGAGCATGTGTCATTAGAGTGTGTGTCACTGGATCACGTTTTGTAGGAGCGCATGTTGTAGGAGTACATGCTGTAGGAGTGTGTGTCGTAGGAGCATGTGTTGCAGGAGCATGTGTCAGAGGAGAGTGTGTCAAAGAAGAGCATGTTATAGGAAAGCATGTCATAGTAGAATGTGTCATAAGTGTGTGTCATTGGAGGGTCTATTGTGGGGCTATGTGTTGTAGGATCATGTCAGAACAGTGTGTGTCATAGGAGTATGTGTCATAGAAGTGCTTATTTTATGAATGTGTGTTGCAGGAGGATGTGTAGTAAGAGCCTGTGTCATTGGAGAGTGTCATAGGAGTTTGTGTCATAGGAATGTGTGTCATAGCAGCATGTGTCATACCCATGCATGTTGTTGGAGTCTGTGTCATAGCTAATGGTTTTACAGAAGCGATTATCATATGAGTGTGTGTCATAGGACAGTGTCATAGGAGTGGGCGCCATTGGACTGCATGTCACAGGAGCCTGTATCCAAGGAACATGTGTCGTAGGAGCATGTGTTGTTGGAGCATGCACAGTAAGAGTGTGTGTAATGTGCATATTCTTCATGTGCATGTACATTTTGTATAGGAGCGATGCATTGATTCTCAGCATGTGTAATGTACATACTCCAAACGATCATGTGCATTTTGTATAGAAGCTTTACATTGATTTCTGAGCACATGTTGTAATAACATAACATGTGGTGTGTGTCATAAGTATGTGTTGTAAAAGCATACATAGTGTGTGTTTTAGGAGCGTGTGTAATAAAAGCATGATGTGATATGATATGATATTTTATTTATATCGTGCTCATACACAGGTGTTTCAGAACGCGACAAAGCAAAGGGAGGGGGAAAAAGGGAGAAACAAAAACAACGATCTTACTAGGCCCAGTGACATTAAGAACGCGCAAGTGCATGGAAAAGGGAAAAGGGGGGAAAGTGTGTGGAAAGGGTAGTAGTGGAAAGTGCAGAAAAGAGGAGAGACCAGAATAAATAATAAGTGCAATAAATAAATACAGGCAATGAAAAGTGGTAGTGCAGCCAGCACTTGGCAAGGGCATGATTAGTCAGATAGATTATATATGATAAGTGCAGGAGAAAAAATGGGGGACTGTATGTGCACAGATACAGATCGCAGTGCAAGGGGTGGCCAGGAGACAGTGCAGGAGTGAGGCAGGGTGAGCAGCTACCTGGGTCCGAAGGATAGAGGGTGGCTAGGTGCACGGTGCAGAGAGAGAAAAGCAGATCAGCAGGGGATCAGAGGGGCAAAGGCAGAAGTGAAGAGGAAGGTCTTGAGGTGCTTCTGGAACCACAGATGGTTCTCCTCAAGTTTCAGGGTGGCCAGGAGGCTGTTCCAAAGGGAGGCCCCAGCCGAAGACAGAGATCTGCCCCCAGCTCGTTTATTAGAGAAACGACTGACACAGGGGGAGTTGGAAGTAGAGGAGCGAAGGGCTCGAGAAGGGAGGTATTTACGGAGGGATAGTTGAAGGTATTTTTGACCCAGGCCCCAAAAAGATTTGTGGACAATGCAGAGGGTTTTAACTTTAATCCTTGCATCCACTGGGAGCCAATGAAGGGATTTCAGAGCTGGAGAGATACGATACCAGGGCTTGAGGCCAAGGACAAATCTTGCAGTCGTGTTCTGGGTTAGTTGTAAAGGCGGAGAGTGGAGGCAGGTAGATTTAGAAAGAGGCTGTTACAGTAGTCTAATCTGGAGAGAACCAGAGCTTGGGAGACAATGAGCTTCTGAGGGAAGGAGAGGAAAGGCAGAGTACCTCTAAGGAGGTGCAGTAAGAAGTTTGACTTTTTAGAGACGTCAACAATGTGTGGGGAGAAGGAAAGTGTGGAGTCGAAGATGACCCCGAGATTCTTAGCCTCGCAGGTAGAGGTAGGAGGAGGGCAATAGGAGGCCGGCCAGAGAGTGAGGGGAAATGATGGTGAAGGTGTACCACTGAGGAGGATCTCAGTCTTGTTGCCATTTAGACAAAGATCATTGGTGGCACATCAATTTTGAATGGCGATTAGGCAATCAGAGATGAGGGTAGGAGAGGAGGTGTCTGAGGGAAGCCTAAAAATGAGTTGGGTGTCATCAGCATAGCACTGGAAATTTGAGCAGAAAATGGAAATGCAGTAGGCGAGAGTTGCCTGGTTGAAAAACCAGGGTGAGAGATTAGACCCCTGAGGAACACCACAGGTAGGGAGGGAGATGGAGGATAGGAAGGACCTAAGTTGTACCTGGGAGGATCGAGCAGAAAGGAAAGAGGTCAGCCAGGCCAGAGCTCGATCAGTGATACCCAGGTTGTCACAGAGACGATTGAGCAGGATGCTATGGTTGACCGTGTTGAAAGCAGAGAAGAGATAAAGTAGGATGAGGGCGGAGGGAATGTTAGAGTCAAGGTTGGAGAGCAGGTCTTCACGGATGTACAGGAGAGCAGTTTCCGTGCTTCTGGCAGCTCTGAATCCAGATTGGTGGTCATAGAGAGAGCCACCAGAGTCGGAATGAAGGTTAAGCCGGCGATGGCAAGCATTTCCAGGAGCTTCTCCAAAAAGGGAGTAATGAAAATTGGGCAATAGTTAGCTGGAGAAGGGGGATCAACTGTGGGTTTCTTGAGGAGAGCATGCACAAGGGAGTGCTTCAGAGGGCAGGGAAAAGATCCAGAGGCAAAAGAATGGTTACAGAAATCGGCAAGGGCCAGAGCGAGGGTATGGATGCGGTCCTTAATGGTTTCAGAGGAACAGGGATGGACTGTGTCATAGAAGAGAATTTCATGGATTAATGTGTGTCATTGGACCGTGTATTATAGGCGTGTGTGTCCTAGGACTGTATGTTGTAGGAGCACGTGCCATAGGAGTGCACGCAGTAAGAGCACATGTCTTTGGAGGTTGTGTCGTAGGAGTGTTTGTCATAGGAACAGCTATTGTAAGATCATGTGTCGTGGGAGTGTGTGTCAAATGGCCGTATGTCATAGGAGTGTGTGTCGCAGGAGCTTATGTCATAGGAGCATGTTTCATTAAAAGTGTGTCATAACAGTGTGTGTCATAGGATCAAGTGTAGTAGGAGTGTGCGTCATAGGAGGGCAAGGCGTAGGATCCCATGTCATAGAAGCATGAGTAGTAAGAATGTGTGTCATCGTATCATGGGTCGAAGGAGCATGTGTCGTAGGAGCGTGTGTCATTTAAGCATGCGTTGTAGTAGCGTGGGTCATAGGAGTGTGTGTCGTAGGAGCATGTGTTATACCAGTGTACGTTGTAAAAGTGTGTGTCATAGGAGCAGAAGTTGGGAGTGGAGCTGTCTAAAATTCTGCTGCTGTCCTATCTGACGGTTGCCATCCAAGATCACTGCACCAATTGTCAAAAACTGCACCAATTGTCAGAAACTGCAGATTATCACAACCCCAAAACTGCATGCTGTTCCCCCTCAAATCAAACCACCACCCCTTGCGAAACAGTGTGCAGACCCGGTGCAATTCAAAGCAGGCCCCCAGTAAAACTGCAAACTGTCACGCCATAACTAATAGAAGCACCCTAAAACTGTGTGCCGTCCCCTGCAACTCAAACCGGCACCCCTGCAAAACTGTGTGCAGTCCCCACGCAACTCAAGGCAGCACGCTGCTGAAACTACGGACCATCATCCCTAGTTTTAAGGCACATAATCTGCTGGGCTACACCCCTAGGTCATAGCAGCCCATTCAAGTCCTGAAGGTCCCCAGCCCCCCTGACCTACGCCACAACCCCCAGGCAGGCCCCTGCTAGGACATTCCTCATGACCCTGACTTCCGCCACAACTCCCAGGCAACCCCATGCCTATACACCCCCTCCTCTCACCTCCCAGCTGAGCTGACTTCCGCAACAACCCCAGGCAGCCCCCTGCTAGTATACCCCTTTGCCTCACCCCTCACCCCTCGTAACTCAAGGAAGCACCTTGGGCAAAATGGCATGCAGTCCCCATGCAACTCAAGGCAGCACCCCGGCGAAACTGTGACCTATCAACCTGTAACTCAAAGCAACACTCCGAAACTGTGTGCAGTCCATTACGTAACTTAAGGCAACACCCTGGTGAAACTGCAGACCATCAACCCTTAACTCAAAGCAGCACCCGGCGAAACTGCAGACTGACAACCCGCAACTCAAAGCAGCACCCCAAAACTGTTTGTCGTCACCCTGCAACTCAAACCAGCACTCCAATGAAACTGCATGCAGCCCCCATAAACTGTTGGTCTACACCCCAAAGTCATAGCAGCCCCCTCAACTCCTGGCACAACCCACCAGCCCCCCTGATCTCCACCACAACCACCAGGCAGACCGCTGCTAGTAAATCCTCCACCCCCCCTGAACTCTCCCACAGCTCCCAGGTAGCTCCCTGCCAATACACCCACACCCCCTCACCTCCCAACCCCCCCTGACCTCTGCCACAAACCCCAGGCAGACCCCTGCTAGTACACCCCACTCCCCTCCCCCCTCATATCTCAGGGAAGCACCCCAGCAAAATCGCATGCAGTCCCCACGCAACTCAAGGCTGCACCCCGGCAAAACTGCGGACCCTCAACATGTAAATCAAAGCAACACCCCAAAACTGTGGGCAGTCCCCTACGCAACAGAAGGCAGAACCCCGGCAAAACTGCAGACCATAAACTCATAGCTCAAAGCCACACCCCAGGGAAACTACAGACCGACAAACCATGATGCAAAGCAGCACCCTGAAACTGTGTGCCATCCCCTACGCAACACAAGACAGCACCCCAACAAAATTGCGGACCATCAACCCTTAACTCAAAGCAGGACCCCAGCGAAACTGCGTGCCTTCCTCCTGCAACTCAAACCAGCACCTCTGTGAAACTGTGTGAAGTCCCCACGCAACTCAAGGCAGCACCCTGTAAAAACCCGCAGACCATTACTCATAGTATCAAGGCACATAAACTGCTGGCCTACACCCCTAAAACATTGCATCCCCCTCAAGTCCTGATACCACCCACCAGTTCCCCTGATCTCCACCACACCCCCCCAGACAGCCCTCTGCTAGAATAGCCCTCACCCCCTTGACTTCTGCCACAAATCCCAGACAGCCCCCTGCCAATACAGCCCCATCCCTTGACCTCTGCCCCAACCCCCAGGCAGCCCACTGCTAGTACCCCACAACCCCCTCACCCCTTATATCTGAAGGAAGCACCCCGGCTAAACAGTATGCAGTCCCCACGCAACTCAAGGCAGCACCCCAGCGAAACTGCAGACCGTCAACCCATAATTCAAAGCAGCACCCTAGTGAAATTTCGGACTGACAGCCTATGACTCAAAGCAGCACCCTGAAACTGCGTGCTGTTCCACCCTCAACTCAAACTAGCAACCTAGCAAAACTGCAAACTGTCAACCCATACATTAAAGCAGCACCCCGATACTGCGTGCAGTCCCCTACGCAACACAAGTCAGTACCCCAGCAAAACTGCGGAACATCAACCCGTAACTCAAAGCAGCACCGTGGAGAAACTGCGGACTGACAACCCATAACTCAAAGCAGCACCCCCAAACTGCATGCTGTACCCCGACAATTCAAAGCAGCACCCCTGTGAAGCTGTGTGAAGTCCCCATGCAACTCAAAGCAGCACCCTGGCAAAACTGCAGACCGCCATCCCGTAGCTCAAAGCAGTACCCAGAAACTGTGTGCCGTCCCCTGCTACACAAACCAGCACCACTCAGAAACTGTGTGCAGTCCCCATGCAACTCAAATCAGCACCCTGGTGAAACTGTGAACCATCAACCTGTTACTCAAAGCAGCACCCCGAAACTGCATGCCATCCACCGCAACTGAAACCAGCACCCCTGCAAAACTGCGTGCAGTCCGCTGGCAACTGAAGGCAGCACCCTGGTGAAACTGCGGACCGCCAGCCCTCGTTTCAAGGCACATAAACTGCTGGCATATACCCCTAAGTCATTGCAGCCTTCTCAAGTCCTGGCTCCACCCACCAGCCCCCCTGATCTCCACCACAACCCCAGGCAGCCTCTTGATATATACCCTGACCTCCGCCACAACTCTCAGGCAGTCCCTTGCCAATACAGCCCCATCTGCTGGCCTCCCAGTCCCCCTGGTCGCAGCCACAACCCCAGGCAGCCCCCTGCTAGTACATCCCACTACCCTCACCCATCGTATCTCAAGGAAGCACCCCGCAAAACGGCATGCAGTCCCCATGCAACCAAAGGCAGCACCTCAGTGAAACTGCGGACCATCAACCTGTAACTCAAAGCAGTACCCTGGCGCAACTGCGGACCATCAACCAATTACTTAAAGCAGCAGACCAAAACTGCATCAAGACCCTTACGCAACACAAGTGAGTACCCCGGTGAAACTGTGGACCATCAACTCGTACCTCAAAACAGCACCCCGGCGAAACTGCAGACCAACAACCAATAACTCAAAGAAGCACCCTGAAACTGCATGCCAGCCCCCCTCAACTTAAAACATAACCCCTGCAAAGTTGTGTGCCGTCCCCACGCACCTTAAAGCAGCACCCCGGCGAAACTGCAGACCATCAACCATAACTCAAAGAAGCACCCTGAAACTGCATGCCGTCCCCCCTCAACTCAAACCAGTACCCCTGCTAAACTGTGTGCCGCCCCGACACAACTCAAGGCAGCACCCCAGTGAAACTGTAGACCATCAACCCGTAACTCAAAGCAGCACCCTGCAACTGCATGCCGTCCCCCCACAACTCAAACCAGGACACCCATGCATATTTGTGTGCAGACCTGATGCAACTTAAGTCAGCACCTTCGGTGAACTGTGGACCGTCAACCTGTTACACAAACCAGCACCCTGAAACTGTGTGCCATTCCCTGCAACTCAAACCAGCAACCCTGCAAAACTGCGTGCAGTCCCCACACAACTCAAGGCAGCAACTTGGTGAAACTGTGCACTGTTACCGCTAGTTTTAAGGCAAAAAACTGCTGGCCTACACCCCTAAGTCATAGCAGCCCCCCAAGTCCTGAAAACACCCACCAGTCCATCTGATCTCCACCTCAACCCCAGGCAGCCCCCTGCTAGTCCCCCGGACCTCCACCACAACTCCCAGGCAGCCCCTTGCCAATATACCCCCGCCCCTGTCGTCCCAGCCCCTCTGACCTCTGCCAAAACTCCCAGGCAGCCTCCTGCAAGGTCACCCCCTCCCCTGATCCCCCTGACCTCTGCCACAATCCCCAGGCAGCCCCTTCAAGTCCTAACATTACCCACCTGCCCCGCTGACCTCCAGCACAACCCCCAGGCAGCCCCATGTCAGTACATCCCTCACCCCATGACCTCTGCCACAACTCCCAGGCAGTCCCCTGCCAAAACACCCCCCTCAGCTCCCAGTCCCCTGAGCTCCACCACAACCCCCAGGCAGCCCCCTGTCAGTACACCCCCTCCTCTCACCCCCTGACCTCTGTCACAAACCCCAGTTACCCCCTGCTAGTACAGCCCCCTCCCCTCACTCCCTAACCTCTCTCACAACCCACAGGCAGCCCCTGCCAATACACCCCCCTCTCCTCACCTCGACTTCTGCCACAACCCCCAGCTAATCCTCTCAGGTCCTGACACCACCCACCAATCCCGTGATACATCCCCCTCCCCTCACCTCACAGCCCCCTCACCTCTGCCATAACCCCCAGGCAGCCCCCCGCTACTACACCCTGATCCCCTCACCTCCCCTGACCTCCACCACAACCCCCAGGCAGCCCCATGCCAGTACACCTCCCTCCACTCACCCCCCTGACCTCCACCACAACCCCCAGGCAGCCCCCTGCTAGTACACCCCCTCCTCTCACACACCTGGTCTCTGCCACAAACCCCAGGAAGCCCCCTGCCAGTATACCCCCTCCCTGACCTCCACCAGAACTTCCAGGTAGCCCATGCTAGTACACCCCCTTCCTTCACCCTCCCTGACCTCCGCCACAACCCCAAGACAGACCCCTCGATTCCTAACATCACCCACCAGCTCCCTGACCTCTGAAAAATCCCCCAAGCAGCCCCCTGCTAGTACAACCCCCACCGCTCACACCCCTGACCTCAGCCACAACCACGAGGCAGCCCCCAGCCAGTACACCCCCTCCCCTCAACCCCCTGGTTCCATGAATTAATGTCCCCGCAAAATTGTTGCAAGAAATTTGCCATTTTCTGCTGGGACCTTATTACATTTAACATGCGGGGGACACCCTTGCAACCCCCGCTCCTCTTAACCCCATATATATGGTCAGCATATATAATGTTGCCATTTCATTTTCCCGGTGACATTATGTATGGCGACCATATGTATGGGGACAACATTACCTGATAACGCCCCCCTGACCTCCGCTACAACTTCCAGGCAGCCCCTGCTAGTACACCCCTTCCCATCACCCTCCTGCCCTCCACCACAACCCCCAGGCAGCCCCCTGCTAGTACCCCTCCTGTTTCCCCCTTGGCCTCCGCCACAACCCCCAGGCAGCCCCCTGCCAGTACACCCCCTTCCCCTCACCCTCTGACCTCCGCCACAACCCCTGCTAGTACACCCCCCTACGCTCACCCCCTGACTCCCACAACAACCCCCAAGGCAGTCCCCTGCCAGTACAACCACCTCCCCTCACACCCTAGCCCCTCTGACCTCTGCCACAATCCCCAGGCAGTGCCCTGCTAGTCTGACCCTTACCAGTCCAATCTGGCTCTTCAACTTATCTCATATCGTCTGGCCTGCCTCCACCATGAAATATACCTGCCACATATCATCCTCCAACACGATCAACTGCAAGCACTGCTGTTGAATCCAGGCCTGGAGCATCTTCCATTTCTCCCCGGTGGACCACACTCATCTGCACATCAACAGGATAGCACACTGCTGAACCACCTTTTTATTTTATTTTATTTTATTGTTTTTTTACAACGCACCTAATACCGTATCTGAGTTTGGTTTCTAAACACAGATCCAGGATTCAAACATCTATTGCTCTGCATGGTCTTGCTTCCAAGACCAGTGCATTGCCCCTGTGCTTCCCTCCATTCACCACCCAATGTACATGCAACATGGCAATACAATGCAATGTGGCATATGTACATTGTCCTTGTGCCATTGCAATGGCTTCAAATTACTGAAAGTGAATGCCCATAGAG
Source organism: Ambystoma mexicanum (assembly GCF_040938575.1). Classification (NCBI taxonomy): domain Eukaryota; kingdom Metazoa; phylum Chordata; class Amphibia; order Caudata; family Ambystomatidae; genus Ambystoma; species Ambystoma mexicanum. The sequence goes on from NC_090924.1 coordinate 100,743,167, forward strand.
GACAGAAGTCCAACAAATCACATAATGGGTCTAATCTCAAAGAATGGCTGGGTGCATTCCAATATGGGCAAAAGTAGGTAGGTAGGGGTGGCAAAGTCCATGCCATTGACCAAAGCAGAACAAGCCTGTATCAGGTTGATGTGACGCATGTCAGAGAGTGAGTGACTAAGGGAGAAAAAACAGTGCAGCAGCTAGACTGAACCATCAATCATGTAACTCATCTGTATTCGAGTGGCATAGGTGATGAATGACATGATAGCAGGTAGTGGCTGATTGCAGATGTGGGTGGGTGGTTGGCCGTACCTTGTGAAGGATACAGCTATCTCCCGTTGAGTGTACACCTGATGAGTGTAGCCCAGTAATACACAGTGAACACTATGAGACAGGCATGGTATCAAGAGAGACGACACAGACGACAGAACTCTAATGAGTTTAGAGCCCTCTGGAAGACATGCATGCAATGGATGGGAAGCAGAATAATGCTGAAACCAAATAATCGCACCAACTCAGGAAGATGGCAATGTTTCCTGTTTTATTATCAATAGTCTAAAACAGGGAGTTACAACAGACATCAACAGATGTTCGCTTGAGCTCTCATTAAATTTCACATAAAAACACATGTATGTACTAAAAAGTTGTTATAAGTGGCGTCATACTATGTGGCAAATGAGAAAAACCTATCAGGGGTTGGGATACGCTCAAGAGGAACATCTAAGTATACTTTCTATAAGGGGTGGTGTTGTGATTGGATGTCTACTGTCAGGTGAACAATTTATGCCTACTTCTAAAACATGTCATCTTCAACACTAGTAAGTACACAGTATGTCATTGGCTCTCAAATTATAAGGCCCTTTGTCATATGGCCCTCTACAATTGGTTTGCACGCTTGTGCCGTTTCTGGAACATTAATTTCACTTAGCAGCACACCAGCTCGTACCCAGGTGCCAGGAGGTGGACTCGACTTTACCTCCCCACTCAATTAGCCCAACGTCGCTCATCACCCATGCCTTCTGCCATGAACATTGTCTTTGTAGTTGGCCTTGCAGAGTATTCTTGTCTCTGGGAATATAGGGGAGTGCGAGCGTGCACTATCATAGTTCTGGAACTCCATGCTCAACTCTATTTCCATCCTTGACTCACGTGACAGGAGACCCCTATTTGGACAATGTTTTAGCATTTAAATGTCTTTAAACGAATAAAACTTGGCACGCTTGATGTTCTTTCTTCGCACTTTAACAAGGAATGATTCAGCTTCTCACATTCACCGCCTTCAAGAATAGATAACTGGCCTTGGCTGCCTTCAGCTTTGATACCAGGCCAGACAGCCCCGCCATTCGTGTCCGCAATCTCAGCTAATTCTTGCTGCAACACAGTTCTCTGACTTTCCTCTCCATGGGTCCAGGCTAACTAAATTCATGACATAGCTGTCCAGCTTCTATACAATGGTGGCTCCGCCTGCAGTCTATTCGCTACGTAAAGCCAGCTTCTAAGGTTGCAGCATCTGTGCAGATGTTGAATGGCTTGCACTTTCTGCAGTGCATCACACACGCGCAATCTTCTTTTCGCATATGAAACCTTACTCAATTCTTAACTTAGTCATCAGTTTCTATAAGGTCCATGCATTCTCTTCAGTTAAGCATTTATAGTGCGTCACGCTCGTCTCTTGTGAAGTCACCATCACCTCTTTTGCTCTGATTGTCACCTCTTTAGCGATACATTTGATAGAGCTTTCTCAGAGGGTATCTTATTTCGAATATTCTCTGTGGTATTGTGAAAACATAAAAATAATATGAGGCCGGGAAGCACAGAAAGAAACACACCAACACAGGTTACAAAGAACATACAAGTGCTTTATTTAAAAGCTACAACAGTTACCAAAGTCAATTGACAAACGGATAGCTATTCGGCTCTCAGAGTAACATAACGAACTTCAACGAGAGTTCAATGCGAGTTCACAATGCGTTAGTTAGAGAGACCGTACATTAGAATATTTGGGTCTTTTATACTCTTTATCCAGCCCATGGCCAACCCTCTCACGGGTTAACCATTCTACGAGCCGGGCCTATGGGTTCCTTGCCAGGTCAATCCTATAATATATGCATTTTGATTAGTTTCGCTGATATGGTTGTACATTTACACATAGGTCAACAGTAGGACAAGGTCTCAGTTCGCGACCCCGACAAGTGGCCTGCAGGCATATTAATTATTCGTGTGTACGGAGGTCACAACGGCCAGAATCTTACTCAGAATGTCATTCGGCCTCCATTTTGATGTTCAGGGTGACTTCCATATAACAAGAGAACCTAAAATGGCGGCTTAATCCAAGATGGCGACTTAAATTACTTTCTCTAAGGTCAAGACCTTGTCGTGGAGTTTGTTCGCATATGATGTTTAGACGACTTGGCGTAGGCCAATACACATACAATTGTTGCGATAGGAGGCATAACATTGTTTCAATTCCGACAGTATGATCACACTGCTGGTGTCAAGCATGGCACAATCTCAGGCTTCCAGCATACTGGAGGTAGGGGGGCAGGACTTCCTGCAGAAGCATTTAGTTGCTCCTCTACACTCTGCCTTCTGATCGATTCATCAACTACCTCTTCACCGGTTTCCACATTATCTCTTGAAGTGCTTCTTCGGAGTCCAAATCTTCATCACCCCTTCAGGGTGCTAGCTGATTTAACCTGTTCATCCACACTCCAGGTCATGTAGCTGCACTGTCCAGTTGGATTACAATAGACCCATCGTCCCACGTATTTCTTATGATTCTTTGGATACAGGGACTTTGTTACTTCAAGTGCTGCAATGCTGGTCTCTATATA